>NC_064922.1:942586423-942895897 GCF_023897955.1 Schistocerca gregaria | reverse complement strand
ATTCCTCAACAATAGCTGTAGTCAAGGAATAATGTTGTGAACAGCACTCTAAAGCATGTCCGGAGTTATGGTGAGGCATTGGCGTCGGATGTTGTCTTTCAGCATCCCTAGAGATGTCGGTCGATCACGATACACTTGCGACTTCAGGTAACTCCAAAGCCAATAACCTCACGGACTGAGGTCTCGGGACCTGGGAGGCCAAGCATGACGAAAGTGGCGGCTGAGCACACGATCATCACCGAACGACGTGCACAAGAGATCCTTCACGCGTCTAGTAATATGGGGTGGAGCGCCATCCTGCATAAACGTCGTACGTTCCAGAAGGTGTTTATCAGCCAGGCTCGGGATGATGCGATTCTGTAACATATCGGCGTACCTCTCACTCGTCACGGTAGCAGTTCCAAAACCAGAATCACGCATTTCCTCGAAGAAAAACGGCCCGATAACGGTAGATGTGGTAAATCCAACCCATACGGTGACTTTCTCGTCGTGCAGTGGAGTTTCCACGACAGTTGTAGGATTTTCGGTAGCCCAAATTCTGCAGTTGCGGGCGTTGACAGACTCTCGGAGCGTGAAATGAGCTTCGTCGGTCCACAACACGTTACCAACCAATCGTCATCTTCCGCCATCTTTTGAAACGCCCACACCGCAAATGTCCTCATCTTCACTAAATCGCCAGGTAACAGTTGATGATGCCGATGGATTTTGCACGGATAGCATTGGAGGGTACGCCTAAGCGCCAACCAAACAGTAGTGTATGGAATGCCGGTGCGACTGCACGAGCGCTGACTTCCCCGTGCATAGACGAACCCGCTACAGTCTCCATTTCTTCCTGAACTGTCTCATCAGCATTACGCCTTGTGATCGGTCGGCCACTATGGGGTCTATCGTCTAAACAACTGCTGGCTTCGAACTTAGAAATCATTCTCGCCACAGCTGCATTTGTCAACGGACCTTTACCCTTTCGACTCCAACTTCCTATGGCGATAAGATCGTAACGCAGAAGTAGCACATTCCCCATTCTGATAATACAGCTTCACTAAAAGCGCCTTTTCAGGTAACTTCAACATGCTGCGACTGCTGGCGCATATGATTCTCTCTCTCATTAGAGCTCCTTTTGTATACTATTGTCATGCACAGTCACTGACGTTTTGCTGTCCAGCGACATCTGTCGGACATTTTGTGAACTTTGGTCTTTTTTTAATTTTAGGCTCTAATAAAACCTCATGTCACTCCAAGCATGTGTGTCAATTTTTACCTGTCTATCTACATTATTCCGTGGTTTATTAGGTTTTCAAATTTACAGTGACTTTTTGATCACTCGGTATATAAAAAAAGCGGACCCATCATAGAACCTTGTGGTAAGTCCCACTCGCTTGCTTCAAATTTTTGAGTGCCTATTACTATTTTTTGTTTACTGTGATAGAATTGCGTTACTGCGTCTCTCTCTCTCTCTCTCTCTCTCTCTCTCTCTCTCTCTCTCTCTCTCTCTCTCTCTCTCTCTCTGTGTGTGTGTGTGTGTCTAAATTACTGTGAACCTAAGACACTGCTGAGGCACTGCACTTCACCTAGTACGTTCGGCACATAGTTTCCGTAATGTGACGCAACTGAGTCGTGCTGGATAAGCGATGGAGATCGGTCCCCGGCGCGCTCGCTGCCTTACGCCTCTCCGTAATTGGCAGCCTGATGACTGGGCAGCGCGCTGAGGAACGCCGTCGCCGGCAGTGGATTCCACACCCACTGGCTACACACAGCCTCTCTCTCTCTCCCTGCCACTGCGTGCGCCCCAGTTGACGCAAGCGCCGCAGGAGGCACCAGCTTGGCTTCCGGTGCACCGCCTCCACCTCTCACTGCGCCAATTATCTCTGCTCTGGATAGGGCTCGCGTAACCACTCGTTGCTCGAGTAACCTCGCTACACCACTGACCACCGCTGTTAAGAGTTGTAGCAAAAATACTTTTCCAAACGTATCTTTTATTTATTTGGTTCAAATGGCTCTGAGCACTATGGGACTTAACATCTACGGTCATCAGTCCCCTAGAACTTAGAATTACTTAAACCTAACTAACCAAGGACAACACACAACACCCAGCCATCACGAGGCAGAGAAAATCCCTGACCCCGCCGGGAATCGAACCCGGGAACCCGGGCGCGGGAAGCGAGAACGCTACCGCACGACCACGAGATGCGGGCTTTATTTATTTATTTGCTGGTACTCACAAGGGAACCTTCCCATCGCACCCCCCTCAGATTTAGTTATAAGTTGGCACAGTGGACAGGCCTTGAGAAACTGATCAATCGAGAAAACAGGAAGAAGTAGTTGTGTGGAACTATGAAAAAAATAAACAAAATATACAAACTGAGTAGTCCATGGTAACATATGCAATATCAAGGATGGTGTGAACTCAGGAGCGCCATGGTCACGTGGTTAGCGTGGTCAGCTGCGGAACGAGAGATCCTTGGTTCAAGTCTTCCCTTGAGTGAGAAGTTTAATTTTTATTTTCAGACAGTTATTATCTGACAAACTCTTATGTTTTCATAACTTTTTGGGAGTGATTATCACATCCACAAAAAAACCTAAATCGGGCAAGGTGGAAGAATCTTTTTACCCATTCGCCAAGTGTACAAGTTAAGTGGGTCGTCAACTTATTCCTGTCATGTGACGCACATGCCGTCACCAGTGTCGTGTAGAATGTATCAGACGTGTTTACCTGTGGAGGAATCGGTTTACCTATGACCTTGCTATCAAAAGTTTTCGGTTCCCATTGGAGGGGCACGTCCTTTCGTCTAATAATCGCACGGTTTTGCGGTGCGGTCGCAAAACACAGACACTAAACTTATTACGGTGAACAGAGACGTCAATGAACGAACGGACGGATCATAACTTTGCGAAAATAAAAAAAGTAAACTTTTCATTCGAGGGAAGAATTGAACCAGGGACTTCTCGTTCCGAGGCTGCTCACGCTAACCACGGGACCACGGCGCTGCTAAGCACACTTTGTCCTTGATGTTGCGTATCTTACGCATGGACTTCTCAGTTTGTATATTTTGCTTATTTTTTTCATAGTTCCACACAACTTCTTCGTGTTTTCTCGATTGATCTGTGTTCAGTTTTTCAAGGCCTGTCCACTGTGCCAACTTATAACTAAATCTGAGGAGGGTGCGATGGGGAGGTTCCCTTGTCAGGAGCTGTTTCCTACGGACTGTACGTAGCAGGTCGTTTTTATACATCTACATCTACGTGATTACTCTGCTATTCGCAATAAATTGCCTGGCAGAGGGTTCAATGAACTACCTTAAAGCTGTCTCTACCGTTCCACCCTCAACGGCAAGCGTGGAAAAGAAGCAGTTAAATTTTTCCGTGCGAGTCCTGATTTCTCATATTTTATCGAGATGATCATTTTTCCCTATGTAGGTGGGTGCTAACAGAATGTTTTCGCAATCGGACGAGAAAACTGGTGATTGAAATTTCGTGAGAAGATTCCGTCGCAACGAAAAACACCTTTGTTTTAATGATTGCCACTCCAATTCACGTATCATGTCTGTGGCACTATCTCCTCTGTTTCGCGATAATAGAAAACGAGCTGCCCTTCTTTGTACTTTTTCGATGTCATCCGTCAGTCCCACTTCATGCGGATCCCACACCGCACAGCAGTACTCCAGAATAGGGCGGACAAGCGTGGTGTAATCAGACTCTTTGGTAGACCTGTTGCACCTTCTAAGTGTTCTGCCAATGAATTGCAGTCTTTTGTTTCCTCTATGTGATCGTTTCAATTTAGGTTATTTGTAATTGTGATCCCTAAGTATTTAGCTGAATTTACAGCCTTCAGATTTGTGTGACTTATCGCGTAATCGAAATTTAGCGGATTTCTTTTAGTACTCATGTAAATAACTTCACACTTTTCTTTATGCAGGGTCAAATGGTTCAAATGGCTCTGAGCTCTATGCGACTTAACATCTGAGGTCATCAGTCTCCTAGAACTAGGAACTACTTAAACCTAACTAACCTAAGGACATCACACACATCCATGCCCGAGGCAGGATTCGAACCTGCGACCGTAGCAGTCGCACGGTTCCGGACTGCGCGCCTAGAACCGCGAGACCACCGCGGCCGGCAATTGCCACTTTTCGCACCATACAGATATCTTATCTAATCATTTTGCAAGTCGTTTTGATCATCTGATGACTTTACAAGACGGTAAATGACAGCATCATCTGCAAACAATCGAAGACGGCTGCTCAGATTGTCTCCTGTAACGTTAATATAGATCAGGAACAGTACGTGGCCTACTACACTTCATTAGGGAACGCCGGATGTTACTTTTGTTTTACTTTATGACTTTCCGTCTATTACTACTAATTGTGACCTTTCTGACAGGAAATCACGAATCCAGTTGCACAACTGACTCAATACTCCGTAGGCACGCAGTTTGGTTAGAAGACACTTGTGAGGAACGGTGTCGAAAGCCTTCTGGAAATCTAAAAATATGGAATCAATTTGACATCCCCTGTCGATAGCACATATTACTTCATGAGTTATAAAGAGCTAGTTGTGTTTCACAACAATGATATTTTCTGAATCCGTGCTGACTATATGTCAATAAATTGTTTTTTTTTTTTTTGTTTTGTTTTCGAGATACTTCATAATGTTCGAATACAGTACATGTTCCAAAACCCTACTGGAAATCGATGTTAGTGATGCAGGCCTGTAATTCAGCGGATTACTCCTACTTCCCTTTTTTGGTATTGGTGTTACGTGAGCAGTTTTCCATCTTTAGGTATTGCTAAATACGGAGCTGTTTTATCAGCAGATGTCTGAGAGGGACCTGACTGGTATACAATCTGGGCCGGAGCTGCTTTGTTACACCGAGGATATCTACTTCTGTGTTTCTCATCTTCACAGTTGTTCTTGATTGGAATTCAGGAATATTTACTTCGTCTTCTTCGGTGAAGGAGTTTCGGAAAAAAACGTGTTGAATAACTGCTTTAGTGGTACTGTCTCCAGTGACTTCACCGTTGTTATCGCGCAGTGAAGGTATTGATTGCCTCTTGCCACTGGTGTGCTTTATGTACGACCAGAATCTCTTTGGCTTTTCTGCCAGATTTTGACACAGAATTTCGTTGCGGAAATTATGAAAAGCATCTCGCATTTAAGTACGTGCTATATTTCGAACTTCTGTAAAAGTTTGCCGATCTTGGGGATATCTATCGTTAGAAGCACACGGGACACACATCAAGAGACTTCGTCCTGATGTCGTGTAACACTGCCTGTAACTTTGATAATAGCCTCAATTACCTCCATAAATTTATTCAAAAACAAAAAAACATAAACGCTGTCCGAACAGGACGTGAAGGTCCAAGGTACCGACCGCCCGCCGTGTCATCCTCAGCCCTTAGACACCACCTGATGTGGATGTAGAGGGGCATGTGGTCAGCACACCGCTCCACGGCCGTTGTCAGTTTTCGTGACCGTTCCGCTGCTTCTCAGTCAAGTAGCTCCTCAGTTGCCCTCACAAGGGCTGAGTGCACCCCCCTTCCCAACAGCAGTCGGCAGACCCAGCCGGTGACCCATCCAAGTGCTGGCCAAGCCCGACAGCGCTTAACTTTGGTCATGTGACGGGAACCGGTATTACCACTGCGGCAACATATGCTGTGTCCAGATGAAACCACTCATTGAGGATGACATCCCGTGGAGTCATCAGACTTCCAGAATGTTGATTGCTACTTTTCATCCTTTGTTCCAAATAGTCACAGACGTTTTCTGTGCGTTTAAGATAGGGCGGGTCATTCGAAGTCCCATACGATGCATGAGTTTTTGTCACACAAACGGTTCGATAAAGCCTTCTCATCTTGTGAGGCGGGAGAGTCTACAGCATATTCATGACGAAGATATTGAAGGTAAGGGCAACATTTGGTCACGGCAATCTGAATGAGGGGGCCCAGGTGTTTGTAGGAAATAAACCACCGAAATATCACAGAACGACCTCCGCTGGAGTTATTGTCTCCACACACAGCACGTTAATCGCCTCATTGGGCACTTGCCGCCATCTCACATTTGGAAACGAGCCAAAGTCGTCTGACTACACTATAATCAGATGTACATATCCTGTAAACTGACTTGTCCCACTTCATTTGGAGAAAATATTCTTTCAAGTGATCCGCGGAACATGCAGCTCACTGACTGACCTACGCGAAACCACTTTCACACCTCGTGTTCGTTACTGTAAGCACTGCCGGGGCGCAACATGATGATGCCTTAGCCGGCAGAACAGACGTGGGTAGTAGAGAAGCGAGGGCACGCAAGATACCGCATGCAAACGACTTCTGTCACAAAACATCATTGCCCTCGGCAGGTGAACGTGGCGGCAGCGGTTTTCCCTGCACAGTCTCGGAGGTGTGTGGCCCATGTGTCACGCACATCTGGGTTGGGTTGGGTTGCGTTGTTTGGGGAAGGAGACCAGACAGCGAGGTCATCCGCCTCTTCGGATTAGGGAAGGACGGGGAAAGAAGTCGGCCGTGCCCTTTCAAAGGAACCATCCCGGAACTTGCCTGGAGCTATTTAGGGAAATCACGGTAAACCTAAATCAGGGAGGCCGGACGCGAGATTGAACCGCCATCCTCCCGAATGCGAGTCCAGTGTCTAACCACTGCGCCACCTCGCTCGGTGCGCACATCTGGCCACTATCAGTTGCGCTGATACCGCTTCTGCTTTAGTCTGCACTCAGCTATCACGCTGATGAACAAAGCAAGGTCTGACGTCACCCTAGCTGTGTAAAACGAGGAACTACTCCATTCACTGTGTAGCCAGCCATCTCTTCCCATCAGCTAATATGACCGCATTTATCATACGTTTTAAACTGGTTTGCAGTTAAAGCGTACTATATCTTGCTAAATCAGTACTGAGTTTATTTTAGGCTGCATGTAACCTGTTTTGTTCTATGACATTTGGTTTGTTCTAAGTTTGACAGCTGAGAAGCTACAAGATTTTAGTTGCTTAGTATAAAGAGCAGGATGTTAAGTCGTCCGTAGTTCACTAATGACTGTTTCTTTTTTTTACAGGTAAGTTTCGTCTCTCTACCTCCATCAGGTACAGCGAAAGCGTTGACAGTAAGTAGTGCATTACACAACATTAGCCAAATGACTCCAACTCGAACTTCCGTCGCATCAGTATCCAAAAACATTTAAAAATTTCCCATATACACACGTGAAAAAAAGTTTTGCATCGCCCCGGTTCCCAGAACTCCTGAAGATAGTCGTTGACTGTGGATATTGTATCACAGACACAGTCCCTCTGATTGTTCGGAGATGTCAGTAAACCCGCCCAAAGATGTAAACAACCATGCATGAGCAGCGCCTAGTAGACGGAGGGGGTCCGGCAGCCGATCACTTTCAGTCATTCCACCAGTAAGGAGGTACACGGCTCCTGTTGTCTGTAGCTCAGCCACGCCTAGACGGTCAATACCGCGGATCGATCGCGTCCGCATTGTTACTTTGTGCCAGGGAGGGCCCTCAACAAGAGAAGGGTCCAGGCGTCTCGGAGTGAACCAAAGCGATGATGGACGTGGAAGAGAAACAGAGAGACAGGAACTGTCGATGACATGCTTCGCTCAGGCCGCCCAAGGGCTACTATTGCAGTGGATGACCACTACCTACGGATTATGGCTGGGAGGAATCCTGAAAGCAACACCACCATGTTGAATAATGCTTTTTCTGCAGCCATAGGACGTCGTGTTACGACTCCAACTGTGCGCAATAGGCTGCATGATGCGCAACTCCACTCTCGACATCCAGGCGAGGTCCATCTTTACAACCACGAGACCATGCAGCGCGGTGCAGATGGGCCCAACAACATGTCGAATGGACCACTCAGTATTGGCATCACGTTCTCTTTACCGGTGAGTGTCGCCTTCAACCAGACAATCGTCGGAGACGTGTTCGGAGGAAACCCGGTCAGACTGAAAGCCTTAGACACACTGTCCAGCCAGTGCAGCAAGGTGGAGGTTCCCTCCTGTTTTAGGGTGGCATAATGTGGGGCCGACGTACGTCGCTGGTGGTCATGGAAGGCGGCGTAACGGCTGTACGATACGTGAATTTCGTCCTCCGACCGATAGTGCAACCATATCGACAGCATATTGGCGAGGCATTCGTTTTCATGGACGACAATTTGTGCCCCCATCACGCATATCTTGTGAATGACTTCCTTCAGGATAACGACATCGCACGACTAGAGTGGCCAGCATGTTCTCCAGACATGAATATCGAACATGCCTGACATAGATTGAAAAAGGCTGTATATGGACGACGTGACCCACCAATCACTCTGAGGGATCTACTCGTTCGCCGAATCGCCTTTGAGGAGTGGGACAATCTGGACCAACAGTGCCTTGATGAACTGGTAGATAGTAAGGCATGACGAATACAGGCATGCATCAATACGAGAGAAAGTGCTACTGGGTATTAGATGTACGGGGTGGATCACCACCTCTGAAGGTCACGCTGTATGCCGGTATAACATGCAAGGTGTGGTTTTCGTGAGCAATAAAAAGGGCAGAAATGATGTTTATGTTGATCTCTATTCCAATATTCTGTGCAGATTCCGGAACTCTAGGAAACGAGGTGATGTAAAACTTTTTATTGATGTGTGTATATGTCAGAACTGTCAGCTGATAACTAAGCAGTGAGACCTGTGTGAGAAAGTTTATATTACCGTATGCAGTTTTTTCCAAGGCTTAGACATTACTCAATATTACTCAAAACAATCCACGTGACCTGCAAAAATTAGTTCGCAAGTGGATAACAAATAGATGCGCGGTATCCATCTTTTAGGCCCTGTAACCATATGATAGGGTGCCTCGTTAACTTGTAACTGTTGTACTGTGTAATCCAGTGTGATACTTCCCAACAGGAGAAAAAAGAAGTAGATTATTGGTGTCAGTTGCACTAGATTGCATTGTTCTTGCATTCATCACGTGCTCAGAGCTCTTAAAAATATATCAGTATTAATTAAGAGGTTAACTGGTTACGGTGAGTTATCTAGAGTTGCTATCTTGAGCTGTCACATGTTATCGAATACACGCGGTGTTTCTGAAATGACAAGATACACTTCAAACGACGATAGAGAACCATAAAAGATGGACAGTTATAGAAAAGAATGAAACTTCCTGGCAGATTAAAACTGTGTGCCGGACCGAGACTCGAACTCGGGACCTTTCCCTTTCGCGGGCAAGTGCTCTACCATCTGAGCTACCGAAGCACGACTCACGTCCGGTACTCACAGCTTTACTTCTGCCAGCATCCGTCTCCTGCCTTCCAAACTTTACAGAAGCTCTCCTGCGATCCTTGCAGAACTAGCACTCCTGGAAGAAAGGATATTGCGGAGACATGGCTTAGCCGCAGCCTGGGGGATGTTTCCAGAATGAGATTTTACATTCTGCAGCGGAGTGTGCGCTGATATGAAACTTCCTGGCAGATTAAAATTGTGTGCCGGACCGAAACTCAAACTCGGGGCCTTTGCCTTTCGCAGAAGTAAAGCTGTGAGGACGGGGCGTGAGTCGTGCTTGGGTAGCTCAGGTGGTAGAGCACTTGCCCGCGAAAGGCAAAGGTCACGAGTTCGAGTCTCGGTGCGGCACACAGATTTAATCTGCCAGGAAGTTTGATATCAGCACACACTGCGCTGCAGAGTGAAAATCTCATTCTGCATAGAAAAGAATGTGTGTATTGCAACGGCCCATTCAGATACCGTGGTATAATGCGAGAGCCATTAGAATACAATGATAGCCTTCAAGTAACAGTACAAGCGTAGGCAATCTTGACATATAGCCACACAAGAAGAGCTGGAGACCATTCTGCCGAACATTCCATAAAAAAAAGACGCGAATTCGTTATTTTATTCATGTATGGCACATATCAGATGTCAAGAGTCAAGAAGTTTGTCTGCTTTTAACGGTACTTGCTGTAGTCTTGCCACCCAGAATGTCACCACTTGAGCTCACGTCGTGACAGATCGATATTGACCATATTTCGGTGGATTTGAATGGAATGTAGTGGAACCAATACTACGTAGACCATAGTTGTTGGGAGATGTGCCTATTCCCCTTGAATACCGCCGAGAGCGCTGCTGAGCTATGGTTCCAGTGAAAAGTCAAGAGTACCACACGTCCTTACATCGCGGGGCACTGTGGAAGGTTTAGAATTGAACTCAGCACTCTGGTGCAAAGTATGAGGACCAGTACTACCTCTCCTACTTCTTTCGATCGCACTATGGGATTTTTTTTAAAGTGTCTGGCAGTCTAAGTTTGAGTCTCCGCTGACGTATTAGGTACTTTGATTGGTTGTCATGGGACTGGATACACCTTCATTGCACTCTCTGTCTCATCAGCAACATAATCTTCATCCATACTCTCTCGCCGCTTGTATTGCCCGAGAGCTATTTGTTCTATTTTACAGGCAATACTGTGCTCCAATTTCTGGACTGATTTGCTGACATCGTCTTCGAATTTTTGTGCTCTATGCACATGTACCAATGACTTCACGCTCTTATATCTTAATATTTACAGAAAATGGGAAATTTTAGAAGTTTTCATATTCACAACCACGCCTCTTTATTTTTTCGTGTTTTTTTTTTCGTTTCTTGGAGCTTAGCATTAACTGCAACACTTGCACCCGTCTTCAAACTCACAGTCGGTTCTCTCACATTGGATAATTAATATCTGAGATATGATAGTGTTTATGAACACGTGTGGATTCCGTAAAGTCAAAAATCTTGGGCTCGCTTTGCATATTTACAGATGGCGGCAACCCCCACCACTGATATCGGAGAGGAATGACACGTAATATGATTCTTACTCTATAAGGCGACTCCAAGATATGTGACATTATTTCTATTTCGAGCCTAACAAATGGGTGTTTGTATTACTTCGACAGAAACTGCCGTCACTTCCAATTGCCTCTCAACGTCTGGAATTGATGTTAAAGATGTCTTCACGTAAAAACCATTTTACACCTTCAGGATCCGAACCGGTAGCCTCTGGGGCTAACGGAGTAGTATTGTGCGGAGAAAGGAGCGACGACAGGAAGATAACATCGAATCTGTTTCGTAGAGCGTTGTCAAGAGACTCGAGGTGAGAAACGACCGTGTGTGACGTGGGTGGGAGTGATGGTATCCGTCGCGCCGAGTGTTGCTGTCACTGGCGCGGCGTTTCCCGGTGCCAGGCGGGAGAAAGCAAGCGGTCAGTGCGGGCCAGAGTCTGTCTCCAAGCTGGGCGGCGAGCTTATAAGGAGAACGCGCGCCCCGCACTGCAAAGTAGTTGGCGGCTCCGTTCGGGGAGAGGCTCGGCACTAATTACAAGCCTGCCTGCCTGCCCTGGTTCTGCTCAGACGTCGCTGAAAGCCGGAGAAAGACACCGGCCTACGGGGGAATTCGTATTACACTCCTGGCTATTAAAATTGCTACACCATGAAGAAATGCAGATGATAAACGGGTATTCAATGGACAAATATATTATACTATAACTGACATGTGATTGCATTTTCACGCAATTTGGGTGCATAGATCCTAAGAAATCACTACCCAGAACAACCACTTCTGGCAGTAATAACGGCCTTGATACACCTGGGCATTGAGTCAAAGAGAGCTTGGATGGCGTGTACAGGTACAGCTGCCCACGCAGCTTCAACACGATACCACTGTTCATCAAGAGCAGTGACTGGCTTATTGTGACGAGCCGGTTGCTCGGCTACCATTGAGCAGACGTTTTCAATTGGTGTGAGATCTGGAGAATCTGCTGTCCAGGACAGCAGTCGAACATTTTCTGTATTCAGAAAGGCCCGTACAGCACCTGTAACATGCGGTCGTGCATTATCCTGCTGAAATGTAGGGTTTCGCAGTGATCGAATGAAGGGTAGAGCCGCGGGTCGTAATACATCTGAAATGTAGTGTCCACTGTTCAAAGTGCCGTCAATGCGAACAAGAGGTGACCGACACGTGTAACCAATGGCACCCCATACCATCACGCCGGGTGATACGCCAGTGTGTCGATGACGAATACACGCTTCCGATGTGCGTTCACCGCGATGTCGCCAAACACGGATGCGACCATCATGATACTGTAAACAGAACCTGGGTTCATCCGAAAAAATGACGTTTTGCCATTCGTGCACTGAGGTCTGTCGTTGAGTAGATCATCGCAGCCGCTCCTGTCTGTGATGCAGCATCAAGGGTAACTGCAGCCGTGGTCTCCCAGCTGATAGTCCGTGCTGCTGCAAACGTCGTCGAACTCATTGTGCAAATGGTTGTTGTCTTGCAAACGTCCCCATCTGTTGACTCAGGGGTCGAGACGTGGCTGCACGATCCGTTACAGCCATGTGGATAAGATGCCTGTTATTTCGACTGCTAGTGATATGAGGCGGTTGGCATCCACCACAGCGTTCCATATTACCCTCCTGAACCCACCGATTCCATATTCTGCTAACAGTGACTGGACCTCGACCAACGCGAGCAGCAATGTCGCGATACGATAAACCGCAATCGCGATAGGCTACAATCCGACCTTTATCAAAGTCGGAAACGTGATGGTATGCATTTCTCCTCCTTAGACGAGACATCACAACAACGTTTCACCAGGCAACGCCGGTCAACTGCTGTTTGTGTATGAGAAATCGGTTGAAAACTTTCCTCATTTCAGCACGTTGTAGGTGTCGTCACCGACGCCAACCTTGTGTGAATGCTCTGAAAAGCTAATCATTTGCATATCACACCATCTTCTTCCTTTCGGATAAATTTCGCGTCTGTAGTACGTAATCTTCGTGATGTAGCAATTTTAATGGCCAGTAGTGCAGATTTGACATCAAATGCGCCCCGCTTTAGCTTCATTGTATATAAAGGGTCACAATTATTGAACTATATGAAAAAACACGTAATTGCAAACTAAGCCTTGCATACATTTTATTGAACATGTAAACGTCACTGCAGATATTCGGATGTAGGTTAGCCATGTTCGATGAGCCTGTCATCATTGCCGGTGATGTGGCGCAGACGAGTAGCGAAATTCTGCAGGACGCGCTGAAGTATCGGAATATCGATGTTGTCGATGACCTCCTGGCTGTTTTCAGCTCACTAATGGTTTTGGGGCTATTGCTGTACACGTCGTCTTTAATATAGCCCTCACGAAAAGGAGTGGCATGTGTTCAGATCCGGGGAATACGGCTGCTAATCGAGGCCCATACCAGTGGCCTCTGGGTACCCCAGAGCCAGAATGCGGTCCGTAAAGTGCTCCTCCGGGACATCAAACACTCTGCTGCTTCGATGGGGGTCGAGCTCCGTTTTGCATGAACCAAATCAGGGTCACTTTGGATAACGGGGGTGAAATCATGTTGCAAAACCTTTACGTACAACTCGGTAGTCACCGTGCCGTCAAGGAATACCGCACCCTTTGCTCCGTGACCGGACACCGCCACCACAGAGTCACCCGTTGAGGGTAAAGAGATTTCCCGAATCCCAAATGTGGATTCTCAGCAAGGTTTGCTTATTGATGAACCCATCCAAATGAAAGTGGGCTTCGTCGCTAAACCAAACCGTGAATACGCGTACTAATTCCCATCATGTCCAGCAGCCAATCGGTCAGTTTGAACGTCCTAACGCAAACCGTTCAGCAGTTGTGACGGTTTTATTTCATATAGTCCAATAAGTATCACCCTGTTTAAGGCGTCTGTTCTTTCGGACATGTCAGAAAGAGCGGACAACACACCTTCAGTGTGGATGCTCACGAAGCCTGAACTCATCCGGAAACCGGCGGGATGCTGCCAATCACCAGGGCCACTACATCAGCAGCGTGTGGTACAAGTTGACAAGTCAGTGCATTCCCAGTAAGCAGCAGTCCCGGATTCGAATCCTGGTCCGACACAAATTTTCAGCTTGCCCCATTGATATAAATCAATGCCCACTGGCAGCTAATGTGTTCAATTCCCTTACGTCTTTGGGCTCTTTCCCGGCTGATAAAAGCCGAGAATCTCGCGCGCAGCCTGCAATCCTTCGTGACTGCGAAAGAGAACAGTCCGGAACCGCGTGACTACTACGATCGCAGGTTCGAATCCCGCCTCGGGCATGGATGTGTGTTAGGTTGAAGTAGTTCTAAGTTCTAGGGGACTGATGACCTCAGATGTTGAGTCCCATAGAGGTCAGAGACATTTGAGCGTGCAAAACGCTGGTGCAATCTATCAAAAACATGGCTCGGAGTACTATGGGACTTAACATCTGAGGTCATCAGTCCCCTAGAACTCAGAACTACTTAAACCTAACTAACCTAATGACATCACACACATCCATGCCCGAGGCACGATTCGAACCTGCGACCGCAGCAGTCGCGCCGTTCCGGTATGAAGCGCCTAGAAGCGCTCGGCCACCGCGGCCGGCTTGCAATCTATCCTAGAATGCTGCTGAAGCGAACTCGAATCAAATGATGAACGCATACAAAGCAGGGCAGTCCGACTGGTGACAAGTTCGTTCGACCCACAGAGACTGGCAGAGAAGTGATGTAAAACGTGAAGTGGCAGATCTTTGAAGATAGGCGTCACTATTCCGCGAAACTCTACTTACGCATGAACTTTAGAACTAAGTTACACACGTCGTCCAACGACATGACAACTGCGCAGAAAGGTGACTATGTAGGCGGAAAGAGATTTTCCAACGTTGAGGAACTCCACACAGCATTGAATGAAAGTTACTTGGTCTGCGGTAATAGTGTGTAACTTAGTTGTTGATGTACCCTCGAAGGAAGTTTCAAGAATCAGTATTAAGTGAGAAATCTCGGAATATGCTGCCTCCCCCTCTCCCTCCTCCTACATATCGCTCCCTTCGGGACCCAGAAGATAGGACTATTTACCGTACACCCACAGGCATTTAAACAGCTATTTTTCCCGCCCTCAATAGGCTTAGAGAAATCTTTTGACAATGTTGACTGGAATACTCTCTTTCAAATTCTGAAGGTGGCAGGGGTAATATCAGGGAGCGAAAGACTATTTGCAGTTTGTACATAAACCAGATGGCAGTTATAAGAGTCGAGGGGTATGAAAGGGAAGCAGCGGTTGGGAAGGGAGTGAGACAGGGTTGTAGCCTATCTCCGATGTTATTCAATCTGTATATTGAACAAGCAGTAAAGGAAGCAAAAGAAAAATTCGGAGTAGCTATTAAAGTCCATGGAGAAGAAATAAAAACGTTGAGGTTCGCCGATGACATTGTAATTCTGTCAGAGACAGCAAAGGACTTGGAAGAGCAGTTGAATGAAGTGGACAGTGTCTTGAAAGGAGGATATAAGATGAACATCAACAAAAGCAAAACGAGGATAATGGAATGTTCTCGAATTAAGTCGGGTGATGCTGAGGGAATTAGATTAGGAAATGAGAAACTTAAAGTAGTAAAGGAGTTTTGCTATTTGGGGAGAAAAATAACTGACGATGGTCGAAGTAGACAGGATATAAAATGTAGACTGGTAATGGCAAGGAAAGCGTTTCTGAAGAAGAGAAATTTGTTAACATCGAGTATAGATTTATGTATCAGGAAGTCGTTTCTGAAAGTGTTTGTATGGAGTATAGCCATGTATGGAAGTGAAACATGGACGATTGATAGTTTGGACAAGAAGAGAATAGAAGCTTTCGAAATGTGGTGCTGCAGAAGAATGATGAAGATTAGATGGGTAGAGCACATAACTAATGAGGAGGTATTGAATAGAATTGGGGAGAACAGGAGTTTGTGGCACAACTTGACAAGAAGAAGGGACCGGTTGGTAGGACATGTTCTGAGGCATCAAGAGATCACCAGTTTAGTATTGGAGGGCAGCGTGGAGGGTAAAAATCGTAGAGGGAGACCAAGAGATGAATGCACCAAGCAGATTCAGAAGGATGTAGGTTGCAGTGGGTACTGGGAGATGGAGAAGCTTGCACAGGATAGAGTAGCATGGAGAGCTGCATCAAACCAGTCTCAGGACTGAAGACCACAACAACAACAACAACAACAACAATACGCCAGTGTTAACGTGGAGACTCTGAGGTATAAACGTTAAGGCCCTCTGTCACTGACTTCATAGTGTTTTGCTGAGTACGATTGCAGACATCGATCCCTCTTGTCAGTTGGAGAATGAGACTGAGATCTACGATCTTATTAATCAGTTCGTCTTCAGTTTCTACTAGTGTTTCTTACGCCAACTACTGAAAGTAAAGCCATGGACGAAAAGAACGCCACGGACACACCACAGAATATTCAGTCATTACTTACAAAGTAGCGGCAGGACCGCGATGCAAAAATAGAACCACTTTCAAATACCTGTAATTGTGGCGTAATAGAGGAAAGCTTTACGAGCTGCTGAACGTTTTGCAACAAACCACAATGTTCTGTCTCCAATAGTTTCCAAGACATGCTTTTTTTCGAATTATAGTGGGACGGACTTCACCCTATATTTTTTTTTCCACCCAATAATACGGTACGTTAAAGTACTAAGTTTACGATTCAATACCAGGTGCGTAATCTTGACGCTTAAGTCCTCAGTCATCCTGTATATCGCACAGTGTTTGTTTAAGACCTCACGCCGCCTAAACATTAGCTTCATATCTCAAATCTTCTGGTTAGAATCCTCTATTAGCTGCACATTTTGGACCCTAAGCGTCTGCGGCAACCTGTAGATTCCTTTTGACTGGCGAGGAAGTATATCCGAGCTCCGGAAACAGCTATTACCCTGTGGCATACGACCCTATTCGAATCGAGACAGATGACACAGTTGCAACGAGCCTCGACTCTTATTCGACACAACTGCGCTTCAAATGACCGCCCAGCCATTTGTGTTTCGGCGTCCCACGGTCTCCTCCGCGAATACCCCGCTGCTTTCTTTGAAGGACGATTTCCTTTTCCATCCTCTTTCCATCTTAGTTCCCTAATGACTTCGACGTCGACGGCGTCTTAAATTTTAACATTTCGTAGTTAAACAGTTGAACCTTATCGAACCTTGGCATCGTAGTGTAGGCGAGTTCACCACATCCATTGCTTCTTTCGAAAGATTAAACCATGTTGCATAGTGCAGCTTTTGTTTTTGGTAGAAAATTCCCAGACGTCGTAAGACATTTACCGTCTAAAATATTAAAAAGACAGTCAAATGGAAACGAGAGAAATGGGAAAAGGTAAGTAAATTGTTTATTATTTCCAAAGTAATCTTCATAATCTGGAATAAGACGGCCAATGCCTGTGGTTGCGTACAGAACCATGTTTGTAAGTAGTCGTGCACCTTTTCGTCCAAAAGAAATCGACGACTACGAATGTCTTTCTTGAGCGCTCTAAAAATATGAAAACACACGGAGAAAGATCAGGTTCCACGGTGGATGTGTAACGGGTTCCCAGCGAAACTTCTGCAGTGTAGTCGAAACGACAGGCACGTCAGCTTCAAGAAAGTGGTGACGTGATTTCCTTTGTGAATTTTAAAATTTTGTGTGTCTGCAAGGGTCCGCTGCTCATAGACTTTCTGGAACTTGGCGCCGTAATTAACACGCAGCGCCAAGTGGACACTTTGCAAAAACTGAAGCGTGCAATCAAGCCCAAACGCCCAGCTATATTGACGGACGACACCGTTGTTTTGCAACATAGTGACCGCCCGCGTCTTGCCAACGTTCTTTCGACCATGCTGCAGAAGTTTCGCTGGAGAACCGCCAGACACTCTCCATGCAGTTCCGATCTCTCCCATGCGATTTCCATATTCCTGGGGCCCTGAAAAAGACATTCGTGGCCACCGATTAGGTTCGGAAGAAGAGGTGCAAGCCTGGCTATAATCATGGCTCCACAGGCAACCACAAACATTTCTTCATGAAGCCACTAACTGTCTTATCTCACAAAGGACTAAATGTATTAACAGTTATCACAGTTGCTTATGAAATAATAAATAGTTAACCTATTTTTTCCACCTGCCTCGTTTTCATTTGACTGCCCTTTATACTTTCAAAACTGGCTAAAATGACGGTCATCATAATGTCACAGGCTAAGAATTCAGCGGGTTTCTGTCAGAGGGACGAAAACATTGTGTATCATCTTGAAGAAAATGACTTATTGATGCATAACCAACACGGATTCAGAAAATATCGTTCTTGTGCAACACAGCTAGCTCTTTATTCCCATGAAGTAATGAGTGCTGTCAACAAGGGATCTCAGATCGATTCCATATTCCTAGATTTCCAGAAGGCATTTGATACCGTTCCTCACAAGCGACTATTAATCAAATTGCGTGCATATGGAGTATCGTCTCAGTTGTGTGTCTGATTTCGTCATTTCCTCTCAGAGAGGTCACATTTCGTAGTGATAGATGGTAAATCATCGAGTAGAACATAAGTGATGTCTAGCGTTCCGTAAGGTAGTGTCATATGCCCCCTGCTGTTCCTGCTTTACATAAATGATCTAGGTGATAATCTGAGCAGCCCCTTAGATTGTTTGCAGATGACGCTATAATTCACCGTCTAGTAAAATCGTCAGACGATCAATTCCAATTAAAAAATGATCTAGAGAGAATTTCTGTATGGTGCGAAAAGTGACAATTGGCACTAAACAAAGAAAAGTGCGAGGTCATTCACATGGGTACTAAAAGAAATCCGATACATTTTGGGTATACGATAAATCACACAAATCTAAGGGCTGTCAGTTCGACTAAATATCTAGGAATTACAATTACGAGCAACTTAAATTGGAAGGACCACATAGATAGTATTGTGGGGAAGGAGAAACAAAGACTGCGCTTTGTTGACAGAACACTTAGAAGATTCGACAAACTCAGTAAAGAGAGAGCCTACATTGCACTTTCCCGTCCTCTGCTGGAATATTGCTGCGCGGTATGGGATCCTTAGCCAGGTAGGATTGACGGAGGACATCGAAAAAGTGCAAAGGGCAGCCCGTTTCGTGTTATCGCGCAATAGGGGTGAGAGTGTCACTGATATGATACGCGAGCTGGGGTGGCGGTCACTGAAAGAAAGGCGGTTTTCTTTGCGGCGAGATCTATTTACGAAATTTCAATCGCCATCTTTCTCTTCCGAATGCGAAAATATTTTGTTGAGATCCACCTACGTAGGGAGAAATGATCACCATAATAAAATAAGAGAAATCAGAGTTCAAACGGAAAGATTTAGGTGTTCTTTTCTGCCAGGCGCCATTCGAGAGTGGAATGGTAGAGATGTAGTATGAAAATGGTTTAATGTACCCTCTGCCAGGCACACAGTAACCATGTAGATGCAGATGTTAATTATATTCCAGGATGACCGTAGGCCATCCTTTGTAACGAAAACAGGACGAAAATTGTGACGCCCAGGTCTTCAGACACCCGACGTCATTACTTTGGGAAGGAGATGGGGGAACTGACACTGAACTATTAATCCTGGCACTCTTTTTAATGACTTACGGAAACTATGGAAAAGTCTAAATGGTACAGATACACCAGCACCAAAAGGCGGATCATCAACAAATGTGGCTTCAAGTTTCAGTCGTTTGAAGTCCAGCTATGCACCACCAAGCTAACTGCAGACTTTTTCCTGAGACTTTCTCGTGTAGTAAAACGTTAACTAACACAGAAAATTTAAGTACCTTTAAGTGAAAAGAAGGTCTGGATATCTTACCTGACATCTCATGAAGCTCTCAGTAACTAGAACTTGCGTTCGCTCTCCAACATTTTCTGGGTGATTAATTTTGTAGCACTCCGCTGACATTAAGTTCGAATAGAACTCCCACGTACGTAAACCTCTGCACCCTTAGCGGGTTTTCTGTTCCGTTTTTTTTTTTTTTTTTTTTTTTTTTTTTTTGCATCGTGACCAAGAGGAGAAAGCGAGTTCCTGTATCACAAGAAATACAGCGGATCGTGACGTATTCCGACCTACGGAGCTGTTAAAAGAGACATCACGTGCTGGTTCTAACGTCGAGAACGTATTAAATTCCTCTAAAAGAAAAAGTTCATTCATGATATATCGCCAGTCGCTCCGGCGCTGTTAGAAGTCGTGCTTCCTGCTCGTATTCAACTCTTTCTACTTTCTGACTGGAAGTGTACCTGACTTCGCCGGTTCATTAGATCGACCTGCCCATTAGCAAAAACACAAATACGTGAGGAAACGGAGTACGAACGTGCTTGTTACGTTCGATGTAGAATACGGAGGCAAACTACTTTGAGACTATCGGATCCCGAAGTGAAAGATTTATGACCGAAACACCATATTTCCGTATACCTACATGCGCTTTAAGTCACAAGTTTTTCAACTGATTTAATGCCGTTCTCCATTTCTTCGTAATTTGTGCCAGTTTAACTACTGTCAGATGATGATCCATATTCCATATGCCTCCGTATTTCGGTTTTCAACCATAAGTTGAGTAAGTATTCATATCTTCTTCCTTCAAGTTCTCGGAGTTGAGCGATAAGACCTGCACGAAGTGTAAGAGATCTTCCCCAATCAGGCAAAAGGTACTACACCGAAGAGCCAAAGAAACTGGTACACCCGTCTAATACCGTGTAGGGCCACCGCGAGCGCGCAGAAGTGCCACAAAACGACGTGGCATGGATTCGACTAAGGTCTGAAGTACTGCTGTAGGGAAATGACACCATGAATCCTGCAGGGCTGTCCCTAAATCCGCAACGGTACGAAAGAATGGAGATCTCTTCTGAACAGCACGTCGCAAGGCGTCCCAGATATGCTCAATAATGGTCATTTCTGGGGAGTTTGGAGGCCAGCGGAAGTGCTTAAACTCAGAAGAGTGTTCCTGGAGCCACTCTCTAGCCCTTCTGAAAGTGTGGAGTGTCGCATTGTCCTGCTGGAGTTGCCCACGTCCGTTCAAATGATTCAAATGGCTCTAAGCACTATGGGACGTAACATCTGAGGTCATCAGTTCCCTAGAACTTAGAACTACTTAAACCTAACTGACCTTAGGACATCACACACATCCATGCCCGAGGCAGGATTCGAACCTGCGACCGTAGCAGCAGCGCTGTTCCGGACTCAAGCGCCTAGAACCGCTCGGCCACTGGGGTCGGCCAGTGAAAGTGATGTAGCATTACTTAACATCAAGCACAACGATTATAAACGTAAGATAATTTCAGTAATCACTCAGTTCATTGCATCCTAAATCGCAACGTAACGTTTTCTTTTATTCTCATCCCAACTTTTAAACTACTGCAGAGTACATCATCTTCGAAGACTTTCACTTCCGTTCCAGTAAAAAGAGGTAAAATAAACGGTGTTTTAGTGGACAGTAAACGCTAGAAATGTTCGTAGTTTTCAACTAAAAGTGCTCTTGCTGAATTGCGCCGTAACTAGAAAACTTCGCGTGTAATGAAGAAACATATCCTGCAGTAATGTATGCTCCGTTCGCTTCTCGTTTCCTCCTGAAAAAATAATTAGTCGTCAGCGAGGTAAAATTTAATTGTACTCATCACATAAACTATTTAATAACGGTATTTTCCACTGTAAACATAGAAGGGTTTGTTTGCCGGTCTTGCTAAATACTCCCACATACAAAGATATCCAAAAGTTTATAACGTCCCACTTCGATTTTTAATGTCTGTTTTACACTTCATTTCACAAGAACCAGTCTCCGTGTTCGTTAATCGGCGTACGTAACGGCAGTATACCGCGCAGAAACACATCGTCGAAGCAAAGATGTTGAGTCATGAAGCTTTACTAGCTCACGTTTATTGCCTTTCATCAACCTTAGAACCAAACCACGTACTCAGTTATGAGTGGAACTAAAATTTAATAATAAATTTGAAGCAGGGCTAAAATGGTTTCTTCTGCGTTCATATAAGTATTTGCAGAAGTGAATTCGTCTTAAGCACAAAAAAAAACAACATAAAACTAAGTGGTGGCCTAGTCTCAGTCCTCAACACATTCAACCTAAAACTCACTCACTGGATCAGTTTGCCATTTTATTGAATTATTGAAGGTAAGTTTACATCTACAAAAACCAACTGGAAGTAATGAAACTGAACGGTCAGGCTAGTGTTAAGAAGAATGTAAGGAAATTTTTCATCTTTCAGTCATTGTTTAATACGTATGTTCAAGAAATAATATAGGAAACTAAAGAGAGTTACAGTACAAGAATAAACAGGTAAGCAAAACAGATACAGGTTATAAGGTTTGTAGAAAACGTAGTAATTCTGGTCGTCTATGAAGAAAACTTACAACTAGAGAACCTGCTGAATTGAGTTGATACTATTGTTTTCATTAAATTTTATTTAGTTTCTGAATTACGAGATTTCTACTTGTGGTAATCAGATTGGCTGACATTAGAAATACCGCGAGTGTAGGAGTGCTCGACATGATGTGAGTGGCTGCTTAACATACTGGTCAATAGGAATACAGCATTTCCTGCTCGCTTGAGTAGGGCTTTGTGGCTCAGATCTAAGAGTCGAGATGCTCGCTCAGGAGCCGTCTTCTGGGAAACCGCTCTGATCAGATTTGTACCAAAGTGAAGAAATTCGTCCGCTTGATCGGTTCTCGTGTCGTTGACGAAAATCGACTGCAATACTATTTTGTGTGAGCCTGAGCTTTGGGAGTGGTTTACTTTACGAGATAGGAAATATTCGAGTTTGAATATTTCATGTGACGTGTGGCGTGTTTCGTGCAGATTACGAGACATTATGGCGAGCATTTCTTTACGAGAAGCCTACTGAACGACTGAATGTGTTAACTCGCAAGTGAGTCAGTGACTGCCTAGCACGCTCAAAATAACGGGTCGGACTAACTATCTTCTGGCTGCTTTCGGGTGTTAACCTAAGACAGGGACAGTCAGTAACATTGCGTAATTGATGTCGGGATATTAAATACGGGCTATTTAGCCATTTTCGTGTTTTACAGACAATAAACTA
Organism: Schistocerca gregaria; assembly: GCF_023897955.1. Classification (NCBI taxonomy): domain Eukaryota; kingdom Metazoa; phylum Arthropoda; class Insecta; order Orthoptera; family Acrididae; genus Schistocerca; species Schistocerca gregaria. The sequence continues at coordinate 942,873,036 of NC_064922.1, read as the reverse complement.
ACTTAAAGGAAATTTTGGACATTTTTTCAGAAGTGTCATGCAAGATTCCCGTACGCTCACTAGCTATTCCTGGACTGGAGTTATGTGGCCTTAGCGTGTTAGGTACATTATGCACTTCGTCAGTTGGAGGTAACATGGAAGTGATCTGTTAGCTGATAATGTTCGATACTTTTTCTCTCATCCACCACATAACTCCTTGAAGCAGTCATTCTTTCCACACTCCAGATATAAATGATTTTAGAAGAAACCTTCATGCATGATACCATTCAAAGTACCTTCTGTCCCTCAAAATACTGTAGAGTTCTCACAAAGGTGTAGCTGTAAAAGTTGCATCGAAGTTCTAGCGTCAGAATGATACAGGTGGTAGAGGATACTGAGCAACACAGAACTGTGATACAAGAAAAGAATTGTCGGAAGGAATATTTTGTTTACCGACATAATCACATTACGTCTCATGTCATGAAATTAAGCTCATAGTCGTTGCATTGGCACTTAACTTTTCTTTTCATTCGTACTTTGTACAAGGGGCGAAAGGCTATTTACAATTTGTACAGACATCAGATGGCAGTAATAAGAGTCGAGAGGCATGAAAGGGAAGCAGTGGTTGGGAAGGGAGTGAGACAGGGTTGTAGCCTATCCCCGATGTTATTCAATCTGTATATTGAGCAAACAGTAAAGGAAACAAAAGAAAAGTTCGCAGTAGGCATTAAAATCCATGGAGAAGAAATAAAAACTTTGAGGTTCGCCGATGACATTGTAATTCTGTCAGAGACAGGAAAGGACTTGGAAGAGCAGTTGAACGGAATGGACAGTGTCTTGAATGGAGGATATAAGATGAACATTAACAAAAACAAAACGAAGATAACGGAATGTAGTCGAATAAAGTCGGGTGATGCTGAGGGAATTAGATTAGGAAATGAGACACTTAAAGTAGTAAAGGAGTTTTGCTATTTGGGGAGCAAATTAACTGATGATGGTCGAAGTAGAGAGGATATCAAATCTAGACTGGCAATGGCAAGGAAAGCGTTTCTGAATAAGAGAAATTTGTTAACATCGAGTATAGATTTAAGTTTGAGGAAGTCGTTTCTGAAAGTATTTGTTTGGAGTGTAGCCATGTATGGAAGTGAAACGTGGACGATAAATAGTTTGGACAAGAAGAGAATAGAAGCTTTCGAAATGTGGTGCTACAGAAGCATGCTGAAGATTAGATGGGTACATCACACAACTAATGAGGAGGTATTGAACAGAATTGGAGAGAAGCGAAATTTGTGGCACAACTTGACCAGAAGAAGGGATCGGTTGGTAGGGCATATTCTGAGGCATGTAGGGACCACCAATTTAGTATTGGAGGGCAGCGTGGAGGGTAAAAATCGTAGAGGGAGACCAAAAGATGAATACACTAAGCAGATTCAGAAGGATGTAGGCACTGGGAGGTGAAGAGGATTGCACAGGATAGAGTAGCATGGAGAGCTGCATAAAACCAGTTCAGATGGCTATGAGCACTATGGGACTCAACTGCTGTGATCATCAGTCCCCTAGAACGTGGAACTATTTAAACCTAACTAACCTAAGGACATCACATACATCCATGCCCGAGGCAGGATTCGAACCTGCGACAGTAGCGGTCGCGCGGTTACAGACTGTAGCGCCTAGAACCGCTTAGCCACTCCGGCCGGCGATCAAACCAGTCGCAGGACTGAAGACCACAACAACTACTTTGTATCCTCATTCACGTGATTAAGTTCGTTGCACTGCAGTAGCTTAATAGGCCTGTAAACGCAGGCTGCACTTTTCCAGTTTTGTGGAATTCCAATATGCAGTTAATTTCACTTACACACTCATATCAGCCCTGGCGTGCCCGCAGCCACTACTAAGTACCCACACTCGGCGACAGTAGTATGTTGACGTAATACTCTACTTACCAAAACACAAAAAACGTCCAATCGACGTTCACCAGGACACTGAATATTTATGTGGCCATTACCACGCGGCAATAAACTCTTTCTGATTTTCTGAACTCGCGTGTCTGTTTTAAGGTCCTAGAAAGTAGCTCACCCGCGTACAGCTAGCGGAAGCGAGCGCTGCAAACAGCTGGTTCTGGCTGGAACCGCAGTCGTTTTCAAAGCGTTATGTCCAGAAGCTGTTGGCTGCCGGTACGGCTCCAGCCAGTGAATGGCTGCACGCGTGCGAAGATATTCCGATAAAACGGCCTTCGGCTGGAGTATCTCGTGAACGTATCACCCGCCGCTTAGAAAGGCAGTCGCTGCTATCGCCTGCTAGGTACGTTTCATGGCAGGCCTGCGCGGGTTGAACTTGGAGCTGTTCGGCGCTGCTGACATCTTGGACGTTTCTTCTTTCTTTTTTAAGTCGGGTATTCTACGGACTGATCCGTTTCCACCATCTCGAACGCCACAGTTGCCTGTTTTGCCAATCGGTTTCCTGAAATTCCCCAGTTGCAAAATCCTCTCTCTCTTGTTGCGGCCACGTGTACCTTGGGCGACCGCCACATCGACGTCTTCATTGTTAGTGTTCCAGTATCTTTTCCGGCCGTGTTTCGTCCTGTATTCGTCTAAAATAACGACACGAAAACAATTTTCGATACCCAATTTTGTCAAGTGCTGATGATGTCTTCGGTCATGACCTCTACCTGCACATCACATACGATCAATTTCCTGCGCCGACCGCTGTGGCCGAGCGGTTCTGGGCGCTTCAGTCTGGACCGCGTGACCGCTACGGTTGCAGGTTCGAATCCTGCCTCGGGCTTTGATGTGTGTGATGCCCTTAGGTTAGTTAGGTTTAAGTAGTTCTAAGTTCTATGGGACTGATGATCACAGCAGTTGAGTCCCATAGTGCTCAGAGCCATTTTAACCATCTTTTAACCAATTTCCTGGACTTTCAGAGTGTTGTCGGTTCTGTGTGTATTGTGCCAACATTTCTTGCCAGATTTTGCAATAGTCTAAACCACGGCTCTATAAATTTGTTTTACTGTTCTTTCTTACCTCGGATGACTATTTCGTACTGCTCTCTAAACTGACTAACTCTCTTTAGTCAGTCATGGACTGTGCGGCTGGTCGCGGCGGAGGTTCGAGTCCTCCCTCGGTCATGGGTGTGTGTGTTTGTCCTTAGGATAATTTAGGTTAAGTACTGTGTAACCTCAGGGACTAATGACCTTAGCAGTTGGGTCCCATAAGATTTCACACACATTTGAACATTAATTCTCTTTAGTACGATTGCGTTGCGACGAATTAATGTCTTTGTCAGACCAGGTCTCAAACCAGCAGTCGCATACCTATTACGCTCTTTGAGCACGTGTGCAGATCTCAGTCAAACTTTGATTGCGATTGATATTTGTGGTGTACAGTAACAGCCTCACTAGGAGAACAGTTTCGTTGCAAGACTGTGACGAATCCTACTTGGATTTTTATAATTAATGTGCAGCTACTCACAGAGGTTCGGTGTGGCAGCGAAAGTTAGTAGATATTTCAATGCGTTAATGCGGAACTGGAAAAAAGAATCCTTTCCAATTTTGGCCGACAGGTGCAAATCTGGCGCTTTACAGCATCCTGTCGGCGGCTCCAGTGCTCATATTGAACAAAATGCGTAAGTGTTTAAGAAGGGTAGTAGAACTAATCCATCGAACTACAGACCTATCCATTGACGTCGGTTTGCAGTAGGGTTCTGGAGCATATACTGTATTCAGACATTATGAATCACCTCGAAGGGAACGATCTATTGATACGTAACCAGCATGGTTTCAGAAAACATCGTTCTTGTGCAACGCAGCTAGCTCTCTATTCGCACGAGGTAATGGCCGCTATCGACAGGGTATCTCAAGTTGATTCCGTATTTCTAGATTTCCGGAAAGCTTTTGACACCGTTCCTCACAAGCGACTTCTAATCAAGCTGCGGAGCTATGGGGTATCGTCTCAGTTGTGCGACTGGATTCGTGATTTCCTGTCAGGAAGGTAGCAGTTCGTAGTAATAGACGGCAAATCATCGAGTAAAACTGAAGTGATATCAGGTGTTCCCCAGGGAAGCGTCCTGGGACCTCTGCTGTTCCTGATGTACGTATATAAATGACCTGGGTGACAATCTGAGCAGTTCTCTTAGGTTGTTCGCAGATGATGCTGTAATTTACTGTCTAGTAAGGTCATCCGAAGACCAGTATCAGTTGCAAAGCGATTTAGAAAAGATTGCTGTATGGTGTGGCAGGTGGCAGTTGACGCTAAATAACGAAAAGTGTGAGGTGATCCACACGAGTTCCAACAGAAATCCGTTGGAATTCGATTACTCGATAAATAGTACAATTCTCGAGGCTGTCAATTCAACTAAGTACCTGGGTGTTAAAATTACGAACAACTTCAGTTGGAAAGACCACATAGATAATATTGTGGGGAATGCGAGCCAAAGGTTGCGTTTCATTGGCAGGACACTTAGAAGATGCAACAAGTCCACTAAAGAGACAGCTTACACTACACTCGTTCTTCCTCTGTTAGAATATTGCTGCGCGGTGTGTGATCGTTACCAGGTGGGATTGACGGAGGACATCGAAAGGGTGCAAAAAAGGGCAGCTCGTTTTGTATTATCACGTAATAGGGGAGAGAGTGTGGTAGACATGACACGCGAGTTGGGATGGAAGTCATTAAAGCAAAGACGTTTTTCGTCGCCGCGAGATTTACGAAATTTCAGTCACCAACTTTCTCTTCCGAATGCGAAAATATTTTGTTGAGCCCAACCTACATAGGTAGGAATGATCATCAAAATAAAATAACAGAAATTAGAGCTCGAATAGAAATGTTTAGGTGTTCGTTTTCCCCGCGCGCTGTTCGGGAGTGGAATAGTAGGGAGATAGTATGATTGTGGTTCGATGAACCCTCTGCCAAGCACTTAAATGTGAATTGCTGAGTAGTCATGTAGATGTAGAATAACAACATGGAAATTATGCCTTTCTTAATTGTTGGACATATTTACTCATGTCTTGTTCATAATCCATTAGATGTGGAAACAGTTCTGTAAGTCTTTCGTGTATTCACAGCGCCAGATTCGCTCCTGGTGGCCAAAATTGGAATTAATTTTTTTCCAGCGTAAATTGGTTCCGCATTAACGCCTTAGAATATGTACCAAATTTCGTTACCATACGGTAATCACAGACCACGCAGCACCTCTGTGTGTAGCTGCACTTCAATTATAACCACTCCGTATGTGCCGTGATGTCGCGGTAGTTAAAATCCCGCCCCATTCGGCAGTTGGACGCCAAGCAGAGAGATTACTAGATTGACTAGACTGGCAAAGGCGCATCTGTTACTGAAACCTGACGCCGCCATCTTACCTCAACAAACGTCAAGAAGTTTGTGTGTGGTGCTACTCCGATTTTCTGAAGTGACATTGTAAGCTTAACGAGGTGGTCTAAACAAGTTCTGCGCTTGAGCTAATATTTACGTACTATCTGAGTTTAAGACATACATTGTAGAACCGTGATATGAGAAGAACATAGTTAGATATACACACGTTTAACGCGAACTGTAGTTTTCGTAAAAACGCTCAAATGAATAAACACACATGGTATCAACGACAAACAGCACGTTCTGCTTATAGGAGCACTCTTACAGCGAGCATACTATTCTAAGAAAAGTCGAAGTTGATCGAGTTTGGTAACAGATTAATAAATACAGTAACACCACTAATCCATCGCGACCCGTTACTGTACGTATCTGAACGTAATGAATAATATAGAATAACATATGTTTTTGTACTCACTTTTTTTTATCCTTCATAGCCATTACTATACAAGTGGGGACTGACTAATACCACTTATCGAGCCTTCCAACTCCTACATCAGTTTCCTTTTGCGTGATGACGGATCTGCCACAACATGCTCATCACGATTTGACGATGCTCTACAGCACCTTCACGAACAGAAGACTTCCTTGAGACGTCCGTTTTCTGACAATACGATGGAAACAAAGGGCATACAGAGGGAATAGCTCCTTTTCCAAGTGTTCTTGTCTGACCATTTAACTCTGTCTTTTTTAAGAGAGTGCTCAATTATGTTTCAGAACAGTTGGCTTGGCTCTAAGCACTATGCGACTTAACTTCTGAGGTCATCAGTCTCCTAGAGCTAAGAACTAATTAAACCTAACTAACCTAAGGACATCACACACATCCATGCCCGAAGCAGGATTGGAACCTGCGACCGTAGCGGTCGCTCTTTTCCAGACTAGCGCCTAGAACCGCACAGCCACTCCGGCCGGCTGTTTCACAACAGTGTTCTTAATAAATGGTATCACGGATAAATCGTCAGTACATCGTCACAACTCCAGACTCGCTTCCACTCAACAGCCTCACAGCCTGTGTTGCTCCTAATGCCGAATTCGGGCGCGTTGTGTATATGAAACGAATTAACTCGGATCAAATATACCACTTCAGTAGGATAAGATACGATGAGCTTAAAGTATCCTAAAATTATTTACTACAGACTCTATGGCAATGTTCTTAGTTTCGTGCCGGATGTAGTAAAAAACCACCTTGCGTTAATGCCATCGATAGTAAAACGCGTTGGTGTGCTTAATTAATCTCTGCATACACACCGTAATATATACATTGTTCTCAGCACACTGACCGCTGAGTACATGATATCTGTTTGTGTGTTATTAATGAAGATTAGTTACTCTTTATTGTCTTCAAATGTGACTTTCACTAATATCTACGATTAACAGTCTTGTCAAAGAGGGCAGAGCAGCGGCCAGATGTACAGGGCACTCTCTTGTCCTAGGGGTGGGAAACCGCCCTAAAGGCGAAAGAATCAGCAATGATCAACTGCAAGAGGATGCAGAAGGCAATGGAAACCACTGCATTAAAGACACGTAATGTGTCTCCACAGGACATGTGGCTTGTAATTGAAAAGTGTCATAATGATCGCTCCATTGACAAAAGATTCCCGAATATTCCCCCATTCAGATCTGAGGGAGGGGACTGCCAAGGAGGAGGTGACGACGAGAAAAAGACTGAATATTCAACGAAAGGATAACTTTCTACGAGTCGGGGCGTGGAATGTAAGAAGCTTGAACGTTGTAGGGAAGCTATAAAATCTGAAATTGAAATGCAAAAGCTCAATCTAGATAAAGTAGGGGTCAGTAAAGTGAAATGGAAAGAAGACAAGGATTTCTGGTCAGATGAGTATGTAGAGAAATTTGAACAACAGCAGAAAATGGGATAGCGGGAGTAGGATTCGTCATGAATAGGAAGACAGGGCAGAGAGTGTGTTACAGTGAACAGTTCACTGATAGGGTTGTTCTTATCAGAATCGACAGGAAACCATCACAGACAACGGTAGCTCACGTATACATGCTGACGTCGCAAGCAAATGAAGACAGAGAAAGTGTACGAGGATATTGAAAGGGTAATACAGTTTGTAAAGGGAGATGAAAGTCTAACAGCCATGGGGGACTGGAATGCGGTTGTAGGGAAAGGAACAGAAGAAAAGGTTACAGGAGAATTTGGGCTTGGGACGAGAAATGAGAGAGGAGAAAGACTAAGTTCTGCAATAAATGTCAACTAGTAGCAGCTAATAAATACCCTGTTCAAGAATCACAAGAGGAGGAGACATAGCTGGAAAAGGCCGCGTGGTACGGGAAGATTTCAGTTAGATTACATCATGGCCAGATAGAGATTCCGAAATCAGTTACTGGAAATGTAAGGAGTACCCCACCCCCCACCCCCCACCCCCAAAAAAATAAAGGACCAGCTGTGATATTGTGATCGGTCTCTAATGACCTCGATATGGACGAGACAAAGTCTGCTTCCTTCGTTACACCAATCCTTTTACCATTTGCGCTCATAAGTCTGAAATGTCCCCTTAGAAAAATTATACAAGACTGGTCTATGTGAAACGTCCACTTTGAACAATTATACACGAATATGCTTAAACTGACACACAATATTTTTAGCGCAACGCAGTCTGACTTTCAAAAATCCGTACGAAAGAATGGCCCTGACTAACATTAACCTATATGTTTCACAAATCACTTACCTCACAAAAATCTTCGTTACTCGAACTACTGCAATACAGCGAGCGCCACTACTGCCAGCTAATTAAAAGATTCAAACTACGGAAGTCACTAACTACTGATAGGCACAGTTAGCAAATGAAAGATTTTAATAGAGAACAAACAATGTATTTACCTTAATAGTCACCATACATATATCAGTTCATGACACCAATTCTTACAAATTTCAAAACTCCGCCATCTCTCTCCCCACGTCCACAACTGCTGGCGGCTCACCTCCAACTGCGCAACGCTACGCGCTGTTAACATGCAGCCGCCCAACACTACAATGGCGAGTATTACAACAATGCCAAGCAGCCACTGACTGCACACAGCACAGTCAGTGATTTGTCATACAGAGCGCTATGTGGCGTTACCAATAAAAAATCCTAAACAGCCTACTTACAAGTCTTGGAAGGGGGAAGGGCGGAGAAAAATCCTCAACTCAAAATGGTTGAAATGGCTCTGAGCACTATGGGACTCAACACCTGAGGTCATCAGTCCCCTAGAACTCAGAACTACTTAAACCTAACTAACCTAAAGACATCACACACATTCATGCCCGAGGCAGGATTCGAACCTGCGACCGTAGGCTGAAGCGGCCTAGAAACGCCCTGCCACTGCGGCCGGCCCTTAACTCATTCCGGCCTTTCACAGCGTGCACGCCACAGCGCGAATGTCACGCGAGTTATATAGCTGTGCGGCCCAGCCTGTGGTCCGTGTGCTACCAGAGGCTAAGGCCCCTACGATGCCATCGGGCCCGCGTAAACACGATAATTAATGGCGGGTGGAGCAGCCGCCTCCGAACGGGACTTCGCCACTCCGCGACCTTTGCTCGCGACAGCCGGATTACCGCAGTTCGTTGTGCCCTGACACGGAGCCACAGCGATAGCCATGAAACGTGTTCTCATCCCACAGCGCGCCCGAGTATCAAGGGCGCACTGCCGCGGCAACCCAGTCAGCAGGTTCCCCTCCTAGCGAGACGTTGTTGAGAACCGTTGGAGACTTGTTAGCACACGCACTGAAAAGGCGAACGCTAGTTTGAAACAAGGCAGCTCAACAGAACGACATTACCTGAGCAATGTTTTTCTCCGTTCACCACTACAGTGCACATATCGGACTGTTTGAGATCCGGCTCATTTGTGTGTGTGTGTGTGTGTGTGTGTGTGTGTGAAATCTTATGGGACTTAACTGCTAAGGTAATCAGTCCCTAAGCTTACACACTGCTTAACCTAAATTAAACGACAAACCCACACACCCATGCCCGAGGGAGGACTCGAACCTCCGCCGGGACCAGCCGCACAGTCCATGACTGCAGTGCCTTAGACCGCTCTGCTAATACTGTTTTCTGTTCACTTAGATCTACATCTACATCTACATTTATACTCCGCAAGACACCCAACGGTGTGTGGCGGAGGGCACTTTACGTGCCACTGTCACTACGTCCCTTTCCTGTTTCAGTCGCGTATGGTTCGCGGGAAAAACGACTGTCTGAAAGTCTCCGTGCGCCCTCGAATCTCTCTAATTTTAGATTCGTGATCTCCTCGGGAGGAGTAGGGGGAAGCAATATATTCGATACCTTATCCAGAAACGCACCCTCTCGAAACCTGGCGAGCAAGCTACACCGGGATGCAGAGCGCCTCTCTTGCAGAGTCTGCCACTTGCGTTTACTAAACATGTCCGTAACGCTATCACGGTTACCAAATAACCCTGTGACGAAACGCACCGCTCTTCTTTCGATCTTCTCTATCTCCTCCGTCAACCAGATCTGGTTCGGATCCCACACTGATGAGCAATACTCAAGAATAGGTCGAACGAGTCTTTTGTAAGCCACCTGCTTTGTTGATGGACTACATTTTCTAAGGACTCTCCCAATGAATCTCAACCTGGTACCCGCCTTACCGACAATTAATTTTATATGACCATTCCACTTCAAATCCTTCCGCACGCATACTCCCAGATATTTTACAGAATTAACTGCTACCAGTGTTTGTTCCGCTATCATATAATCATACAATAAAGGACCCTTCTTTCTATGTATTCGCAATACATTACATTTGTCTATGTTAAGGGTCAGTTGCCACTCCCTGCACCAAGTGCCTATCCGCTGCAGATCATCCTGCATTTCGCTACAATTTTCTAATGCTGCAACTTCTGTGTATACTACAGAATCATACGCGAAAAGCCGCATGGAACCTCCGACACTATCTACTAGGTCATTTATATGTATTGTGAAAAGCAATGGTCCCATAACACTCCCCTGTGGCACACCAGAGGTTACTTTAACGTCTGTAGACATCTCTCCATTGATAACAACATACTGTGTTCTGTTTGTTGCTAAAAACTCTTCAATCCAGCCACACAGCTCGTCTGATATTCCGTAGGCTCTTACTTTGTTTATCAGGCGATAGTGCGGAACTGTATCGAATGCCTTCCGGAAGTCAAGAAAAATAGCATCTACCTGGCAGCCTGTATCTAATATTTTCTGGGTCTTATGAACAAATAAAGCCAGTTGGGTCTCACACAATCACTGTTTCCGGAATCCAATTTGATTCCTACAGAGTAGATTCTGGGTTTCCAAAAACGACATGATACTCGAGAAAAAAACATGTTCTAAAATTCTACAACAAATCGACGTCAGAGATATAGGTCTATAGTTTTGCGCATCTATTCGGCGACCCTTCTTGAAGACTGGGACTACCTGTGCTCTTTTCCAATCATTTGGAACCTTCCGTTCCTCTAGAGACTTGCGGTACATGGCTGTTAGAAGGGGGGCAAGTTCTTTCGCGTACTCTGTTTAGAATCGAATTGGTATCCCGTCAGGTCCAGTGGACTTTCCTCTGTTGAGTGATACCAGTTGCTTTTCTATTCCTTGGACACTTATTTCGATGTCAGCCATTTTTTCGTTTGTGCGAGGATTTAGAGAAGGAACCGCAGTCCGGTCTTCCTCTGTGAAACAGCTTTGGAAAAAGGAGTTTAGTATTTCAGCTTTACGCTTGTCATCCTCTGTTTCAATGCCATCATCATCCCGGAGTGTCTGGATATGCTGTTTCGATCCACTTACTGATTTAACGTAAGACCAGAAGTTCCTAGGATTTTTTGTCAAGTCGGTACATAGATTTTACTTTCGAATTCACTGAACGCTTCACGCATTGCCCTCCTTACACTAACTTTGACATCGTTTAGGTTCTGTTTGTCTGAGAGGTTTTGGCTGCGTTTAAACTTGGAGTGAAGCTCTCTTTGCTTTCGCAGTAGTTTCCTAACTTTGTTATTGTACCACGGTGGGTTTTTCCCGTCCCTCACAGTTTTACTCTGCACGTACCTGTCTAAAACGCATTTTACGATTGCCTTGAACTTTTTCCATAAACAATCAACATTGTCAGTGTCGGAACAGAAATTTTCTTTTTGATGTGTTAGGTAGTCTGAAATCTGCCTTCTATTACTCTTGCTAAGCAGATAAACCTTCCTCCCTTTTTTTATATTCCTATTAACTTCCATATTCAGGGACGCTGCAGCGGCCTTATGATCACTGATTCCCTGTTCTGCACATACAGAGTCGAAAAGTTCGGGTCTGTTTGTTATCAGTATGTCCAAGATGTTATCGCCACGAGTTGGTTCTCTGTTTAATTGCTCGAGGTAATTTTCGGATGGTGCACCCAGTATAATGTCACTCGAAGCTCTGTCCCTACCACCCGTCCTAAACATATGAGTATCCCAGTCCATATCTGGTAAATTGAAATCTCCACCTAAGACTATAACATGCTGAGAAAATTTGTGTGAAATGTATTCCAAATTTTCTCTCAGTTGTTCTGTCACTAATGCTGCTGAGTCGGGAGGTCGGTAAAAGGAGCCAATTATTAACCTAGCTCGGTTGTTGAGTGTAACCTCAACCCATAATATTTCACAGGAACTATCCACTTCTACTTCACTACAGGATAAACTACTACTAACAGCGACGAACACTCCACCACCGGTTGCATGCAGTCTATCCTTTCTAAACACCGTCTGTGCCTTTGCAAAAACTTCGGCTGAATTTATCTCTGGCTTCAGCCAGCTTTCTGTACCTATAACGATTTCAGCTTCGGTGCTTTCTATCAGCGCTTGAAGTTCCGGTACTTTACCAACGCAGCTTCGACAGTTTACAATTACAATACCGACTGCTGCTTGGTCCCCGCATGTCCTGACTTTGCCCCGCACCCGTTGAGGCTGTTGCCCTTTCTGTACTTGCCCGAGGCCATCTAACCTAAAAAACCGCCCAGCCCACACCACACAGGCCCTGCTACCCGTGTAGCCGCTTGCTGCGTGTAGTGGACTCCTGACCTATCCAGCGGAACCCGAAACCCCACCACCCTATGGCGCACGTCTAGGAATCTGCAGCCCACACGGTCGGAGAACCGTCTCAGCCTCTGATTCAGACCCTGTTCGCACATGCGTTGACAATGCGCTGACGCACGTTGTCAGACGTTGTCGGTGGATCAGGATAGCAAATATCCTTCAACTTTCCCCACGTCAGATCCGGTGAACGTGCGGGCCACGGTATGGTGCTTCGACGACCAATCCACCTGTCATGAAATATGCTATTCAATACCGCACGCGAGCTATGTGCCGGACATCCATCATATTGGAAGTACATCGCCATTCTGTCATGCAGTGAAGTATCTTGTAGTAACAGCGGTAGAACATTACGTAGGAAATCAGCATACATTGCACCATTTAGATTGCCATCGATAAAATGGGGCCTAATTATCCTTCCTCTCATAATGCCGCACCATACCTTAACCCGCCAAGGTCGCTGATGTTCCACTTGCCGCAGCCATCGTGGATTTTCCGTTGCGCAGTGGTACATATTATGCCGATTTCCGTTACCGCTGTTGGTGAATGACGCTTCGTCGCTAAATAGAACGCGTGGAAAAACTCTGTCATCGTACCGTAATTTCTCTTGTGCCCAGTGGCAGAGCTGGACACGACGTTCGAAGTCGTCGCCATGGAATTCCTGGTGCATGGAAATATAGAACGGGTGCAATCGATGTTGATGTAGCATTCTCAACACCGACGTTTTTCAGATTCCCGATTCTCGCGCAATTTGTCTGCTACTGATGTGCGGATTAGCCGCGACTGCAGCTAAAACACCTACTTGGGCATCATCATTTGTTGCAGGTCGTGGCTGACGTTTCACATATGGATGAACACTTGCTGTTTCCTTAAATAACGAAACTATCCGGCGAGCGGTCCGGACACTTGGATGATGTAGGCCAGGATACTGAGCAGCATACATAGCACACGCCCATTGGGCATTTTGATCACAATAGCCATACATCAACACGATATCGACCTTTTCCGCAATTGGTAAACGGTCCATTTCAACACGAGTAATGTATCGCTAAGGAAATACCGTCCGCACTGGCGGACTGTTTCGTGATACCACATATTTATACGTTTGTGACTATTACAGCGCCATCTATCACAAAGCGAAAAACAGTGTTCCAACTATAACATTCATATTTCTTTACGTACTACACGAATATGCAATAAAAAGTGGGGGTTCCTATAAAAAAAACAAAAAAAAACGTTGTTGATATCCGTTTGACCTATGGTTACGCCATCTAGCGGGCCAACCATAGAGCCATCTGGTTTCCCCCTTCAAGCTAGACGAGTTTCGTTCTCTTTGTAGTTTTTTCGTGTGATGCTTATTTCGTGAGATATTTGGCCCGGTCACTGTCAATGGACCACCCTGTATATCCCGATGATTAGCTTCGAGTAGTCATTCTGTACTTTTACTTTCAAAGTGACTGCTTCATTCTCACCTGCAAGCAGGAGTGAGTCAGATGTGTCTCTGCCCACGCGGTATGGCATCGCCATCATTCGGTGCCATCTGTTAGCGTAAGTGTTGAGCACATCGAGGTGTGACAGCACAGGCCGATTTCGCCCCCTCGTGGCTCCAGAACTCCCCGCACACCGCTGCACACGTGATGTGGGTACAGTGTGAACCGCCCCTGCTCCACAAAGAGCCAGATGCCGGCCAGCAAGGAAAACCCGGACGTCGCGGCGATGTCCGGGAGAAACGTCTCTAAATAGGACGACGCCGGGCGAGCGACACGGCGACGCCTAGGCAAGCGATAGCGGCGATCAGCGGCGCGGCGCAGCGATGACGGATGACGGATGACGGGTGGCAGTGAGCAGGCCGTGTCGTGGCGCACTCTCGCACAGCATCTGCTCTCTCTGCGCGGGCCGGTGACACCAACACGCGATACGATCGCGTCTTTCTGCACCTTGGAAAGGAACGAGAGTGGCTGGACAACAGCATGTGTGACGATAGGCCACAAGGAAAGTGAGCTCCTTTGGCGAAACCTGTCGACAATGAGGTGTGGCTGATATTTTGCACATGTTCACTGCAAAGTTTAGAGTTTCAGCGAGAAATTAAATGCCTGAAAGAGTGAAACTGTGTTCCCGGTCGGGTTTCAATCTCAGTACGATGCTCTTACCGGAAGAACTACCACGTCTACATTGACATCCATGTTACGGAAGCCACCTTACGGTATGTAGCAGAGGTTGTTTCTGGTGCCACCAAATTTATCGTCTTTCCCTGTTCCACGCGCGAACACTGCGTATGAGCTCTCATTTCTCCGATTTGTAGGTATGGTCATTTCGCGAGAAGTATGAGGAAGGACGTAAAAGTAAAGTAAAGCAAAGTCGTACGCCATTGTTGACTGGGAGAGCCCAACGGGTACAGATTATGTTCTTCCACCTAGTCGCCCACGGTGGATACTTTCCTTTCGAAGCGGTGGGAGCTGTGTCTTATGAATGTTTTTATCATGTCACAGTCTTTGCCTCTGGGCAGTCTGATGCACGTTTAATTGAAGTGTGATAGGTGATGGACATATTTTGTAGTGATGCGTTACCTTGCGATAGTATCTGTTAGATGAAGAAAGATTTATTGTAAAGTGTAGGAAGGATGAAGATGATGTATACACTGGAAGGCGAAAATTCAATAGTGTTATTATTTTTGAAGAGAGGTACTTTGTGGTAAGACTGCAGCACTGCGCAGCTAGGAATGATTATTCTCAGTTACTTAACTTGCTAAGAGCTGAGAGAAAGACCGCCCCACTTCCCTGAGTCATGCATTGCCATATTAACCGATTGAGCTGTTTGTTTTTTTTATAGATATTCTCTGTTAATATTGTACCCTCTTTAAATCATTGTTCAGTTTATTAAGCATAGTATTGTTCAGAACAGTGTTATGTATGAAAATCAATCGAAGCTTTACTCTTTCTTTTTGAATACATACTTCATTCTAAAATCGTTGTCTTGGAATATCATTTCATAGGAATAGTTATTCTCCCAACCCCACTGTTTATCATTGTGCGTTACCACATGCAATAGTTTCAATATGTATTTAGAAAGAAAAATTTAGCTTAGCCGCTGTATGCTTGCTGTTTGCTGTTGTGTTTTGAGAAATCTGCAAAAATGTTATCAAGACGCGAGGTAAGTGGAAATTTTGAGTAGGGCCAGATAAGTGTTTTACTGAAACTGCACATTTTAATATAAAAACAGGTTGCTTTCTGATCAGTTACAGTTCAGTTCAAATTAAGTTCTGTTTAATCAAGGTTATCGTACGAGTTTCAGTTGGATAACAGTTTGTGGGGACATAGTTTTGGTAATACGTACGTTTTTGTAGAGTGTGAGGTAAAGTTGGTCTAAATTCCATAAAGAAACAAATATAGTGGGAAGTTACATATATAGGTAACAAAAGAATTTTTCTACAGGTTTTTGCCGTATTTTAAGTTCTTTTTTCTTTGACACACGGTAGTTCGATAGTTGTTTCGTCTTTGACAAGGATTATCTCTGCCGATCAACTGTTAACTTCTGGCATGCCCCTCTTGTCGCTCTCCAACGTCCGGCCGTGAGCGGGCAAGACTCTGCAGAACCAGGAGCTCCTCTCAGGATGTCTAACGCAGGTCTGCACGAAAGTTCAGGAACAAAAATGGTTCACGGATCACGATCATATAACCCGGAATATTCACCAGAAAGAAAGACAACCTGTAGTGAAAGCCATCATTGTATCTCTGTAACTGGCGTGTGGCAACCACCTAATAAGCTCGGCTCGCTGTTTCTCCCTCACGTGATGCACCCAGCATTTAAGATGATGAGACGGCGAGGTGATGCACTTTGCATGTTATTCAACTGTCACGACGAGTTGCGACACAGCTTCAGCAAAATTCGTAATGATCCA
Source organism: Schistocerca gregaria (assembly GCF_023897955.1). NCBI lineage: Eukaryota > Metazoa > Arthropoda > Insecta > Orthoptera > Acrididae > Schistocerca > Schistocerca gregaria. Next base: position 942,856,761 of record NC_064922.1, on the reverse strand, counting down.
GGACTTTTTTTTAAAATAATTATTTCAATAACGGAACAATATTTGATTTTACTCATGTACGTATCGGCTGTCGCCGGCCCACTAAACCATGCGCTGCGTCAACAGTCAGTCTGCACTGTTTCCTCTCATTTGCCGTTCCCTGCCAGTGGATTACGTTCTCTGTACCGGCCGTTGTAGCCGAGCAGTGCTAGGCGCTTCAGTCCGGAACCACGCACCTGCTACGGTCGCAGGTTCGAATCCTGCCTCTGGCGTGGAAGTGTGTGATTTCGTTAGGTTAGGTTTAAGTAGTTCTAAGTTCTAGGGGACTGATGACCTCAGAAGTGAAGTCCCTCAGTGGTTAGAGCCATTTGAACGATCTTTGTCTGTGCTGTTAGGGTGCCGCTGATGACAGCCAAAGCGGTCCTGCTGTGAAAAGGAACGTCGCACAGTGCTGGTTGTGCCGTATGGCGTGCGGCAGTGGGGATGGTACAGCAGCGCTGTCCGGGGCGCCTCCATATAAATCTTCGCCGGTCGTTGGGGCTCAGTTCGAAGCGGTGTTCATCACCGAAGACAGTTATACTCCAGTCAGTTAGATCCCAGGCTGACGGCCGTGGTGCAACCGAACCTCTCCACTCGTCGTCGCTGTTCGGAAGGGCTATTTGGAAACTGTGATAGCGTTACGGAGATGTTTAGCAAACTCAAGTGGCAGACTCTGCAAGAGAGGCGCTCTGCATCGCGGTGTAGCTTGCTCGCCAGGTTTCGAGAGGGTGCGTTTCTGGATGAGGTATCGAATATATTGCTTCCCCCTACTTATACCTTCCGAGGAGATCACGAATGTAAAATTAGAGAGATACGAGCGCGCACGGAGGCTTTCCGGCAGTCGTTCTTCCCGCGAGTCACATGCGACTGGAACAGGAAAGGGAGGTAACGACAGTTGCACGTAAAGTGCCCCCCGCCACACACCGTTGGGTGGCTTGCGGAGTATAAATGTAGATGTAGATGTAGGGCGGTGGGCGGTGGGCGGTGGGCGGTGATGAGCAGTCGCGGGGTGAGGGCAGGGCGTGGCGGGGTGGGGCGGCACGGCCGTGCGAGTCGCGTGGGCGGCGCGCGTGGGCGGCGCGCGACACTGGTAGTGAGTCAGGCGACACCCGGCTCTGGTGGTGGGCGGCGCCGGCCACTGAGCGGGGCGGCCGGCGGAGCATCCAGGTCCCGCAGGGGGACGCGCCCCTCCTGCATTCAACTGACGTAAGTGTTCCGGGTATGGAGCCGCGTTATATTCAACTGTAACTGCCATCAGAGCCTTACCAGGTGCAGCAGTAACTTGAATCGCGAGCAGTACTGTAATCTCACTCTTATACTTCGTTACTGTCCTACCGCTGATACTTTTCACGCCGACACTAAGTTCACAACATACTAATAAAAATTCACCCAGATATACAATATCGACATATGCTAATTTTACATAATGTGGACTTAGTTTCAGCTAGTAAAGTTCTAATATTACTCGTCATTAGTGAGTTTATTGCTAGCTACTAACAGGTAAATAGAATGTCGTTTGCTTAGGGGCTCCCGTCGGGTAGACAATTCGCCGGGTGCAAGTCTTTCGATTTGACACCACTTCGGCGACTTGCGCCTCGATGGGGATGAGATGATGCTGATAAGGACAACACAACACCCAGTCACTGAGCGAAAGAAAATCTCCGACCCAGCCGGGCCCTTAGGATTGACAGTCTGTCGCGCTGACCACATTTTTTTTTTAATCTTATTTTGTTCTATATCGTTCGATGAGAACGTCCGATGACACTAGTCCAGATTGTTCGTAGATCCGTTTACTCAGTTTTTTTTTTTTTTTTTTTTTTTTTTTACAGAGGGTAGTTAAACGCTCTGACCGAACACGCTGAGCTACCGTGCCGGCCTATAAATAATACACCAAAGGGAAGAGAAACACAAACAAATGGCTCTGACCACTATAGCACTTAATATCTATGGTCATCAGTCCCCTAGAACTTAGAACTACTTAAACCTAACTAACCTAAGGACGTCACACAACACCCAGTCATCACGAGGCAGAGAAAATCCCTGACCCCGCCGGGAATCGAACCCGGGAACCCGGGCGCGGGAAGCGAGAACGCTACCGCACGACCACGAGCTGCGCACAACCACTTACCTACCGGGGGCGGACTACTAATAGCTAAAAATTGGCAAGGCCCTGCTAAGCAAAGGAAGTAAAAGAGAAGGTGAAGAGAATATACAGAATGTCTAAGTAAAGGAAATAAACCTAAGTGTGCTGGCGTAAGCTGTCGCCAGCACGCCGGTCGGCAAAGATGAAGTGCGAAGATCGATTAGTAGGCGCTGGATGAAGCGCGCCCGCCACTAGAGAGGCCACAGAGAGACACCCGCAGGCAGCAATCCACCCACGTCCTGACGACCGCACGTATTTAGGCTGCCGACGCTGTCTGGAAGGTCCCAGCCACTGACTCTGTCGTTCCAGTTTGGTGTCTGTCAATATAATCGCAGACCGGGCTCAGTTGACGTCACAGGCTATGACAGTACATAGCGACCGGATTAGTGACTAACGCGGGACTTGAACTTTACCAGCAGTGAGACTAAAATTTGTAATACCAAGATTACCGATATTGTCTGCAAAAGGGCTATTACAGAAGAACTTGTGCCACAACACATGGACTGTATTCCAGTTAAGTAAAACTTCCTGTAAATAAAGAACCGTATTAACCCACGTCTGCAGTTTTGTTGTAGAAAGAGGATCGCGGCCACCCACAACAGCATCCTCTCCCTGGCTCCCTTGCGATACAACACTCTACACTGAGGTCATTATCATAATAACTGAGGAAGTAGTACGACAAGATAAGAAGAGAAGAATTTGACACAGCACTGAACGACTTAAATGGAAACAAGGTCCTTCAGAAGACGAAATTTCCTCAGAATCACCGAGATCGTTGCGACAGCTAGCCACGGCAAATCTGTACCCTCAGACTTCAAGAAGAATGAATAATTCCAGTTCCAAGGACTGCAGGTGTTGAGAGGTCTAAATATTAGCGATTATCAGTTTAATAAGTAATGGCTACACAGTGCTAACACTAATTATTTACGGAAGAATGGAAATAAGCTGGTAGACAACAGCCTGAGACTGAGTTCCGGAGAGAAGTAGAAACACGCGAGGCAACACTCACCCTTCGACTTATACCAGAAGTTGCTTCAAGAAAGGCTAACCTACGTTTATAGCAACTGTAGACTTGAAGAAAGGTTTTGACAATGTTGACTGGACTACGCAGGTTGATATTTTGAAGGTAGCAGGGATAACACACAAGAGGGGAAAAGTTATTTAAGACTTGTACAACAACCAGACCGGTTATAAGAGTCGAAAGATACGAAAAGGAAGCACTGGTTGAGAAGAGTGAGCGTTGCATCCGGAGCAAGCAGTAAAGGAAACGATGCAGAAATTAGGAAAGAGAGATAAAGTTCAGCGAGAAGAAATAAAAATTTTATGATTTGCCGATCACATTGTAATTCTGAGGCGGCAAAGGACTTCGAAAAGCAATTGAACGGAACAGTGCGTTGAAAAGAGATAGGAAGATATAAGATGAACACCAATAAAAATAAAATAACGGTAATGGAACGTAGTCGAATTAAACAGGCAGTGCTACGGAATTAGATCAGGAGAAGAAACAATAAAAGCAGTAGACGTGTTCTGATATTTGGGTAGCAAAATGACTGATGGTGGCCAACGTAGAGGCGGTATAGAATACAGCTTCGCTATGGCACCAATTTCTAATATAAATTTAAGCTTTTAGGATGTCTTTTCAGAAATTATTTGTATATAATCTAGGCTTGTATGGAAGTGAAACGTGGGCAATGGGCAGTTCAGACAAGAAGAGAATAGAAGCTTTTGAAATGTGATGCTGCAGAAGAATGCTGAAGGTTATATACGCTCTTTAGCAGCTCGCTTTAAACGTTAACCTTCGAACTTCGACAGTCAAGGCTGTCTTTAAAGCATTTAACATGCAGATTAATTGTCGTATTGTCTTCTAGAATGAGTTTATGTATCTTCCTCGAGCAGAAAGCCACCAGTCCCAACACGCCATGACTCCTCTGTTGACTCAACTGACCTACAACTGCTCCTCTGATATTATGTAGATATCAATTCTTCTGGAGGTAGCACTTAACTTACAAAACATTTATATGGTACGTACAACATTTAAACTAAACTCCGTACGAACAGGCTTCGGAAGATCTTAGTGGTACAGACCGACCGCCATCTCATCCTTAGCCTATAGGTCTCACTGGAGGCGGATATGGAGGGGTGTTCGGTCGGAACAACCTTGGTCAGTTTTGATGACCGGAGCCGCTACTTCTCAGTCAAGTAGCTCCTCAATTTGCCTCACAGGGGCTGAGTGCACCTCAACATATAACATTTACATACATAAAATTTACATATTTCAGAAACACAAAATAAGCAGTCTCGCATATGCGGATGACTTAGTTGTGATGGCAGATTCGATTGAAAGTTAGCAAAGTAATATTTCAGAGCTATATCAGGAATGTAAGGACTATGGTATGAAGATTAGCATCTCAAAAACGAAAATAATGTTAGTGGGATAGAGATATAGACGGACTGAGTGCCAAATAGGAGGAACAAAGTACTTAGGATGCATATTCTCACAGGATGGCAACAGAAAGAACTGGAAGCGAGGTGTATCAAAGCTAATGCAGTGAGGGCTCATCTACGATCTACTCTCTTCTGCAAGAAGGAAGTCAGTACTAAGACTAAATTATCTGTGCACCGTTCAATCTTTCGACCAACTTTGTTGTATGAGAGCGAAAGCTGGATGAATTCAGGTTACCTTATCAACAAGGTTGAGGTTACGGATATGAAAGTAGCTAGAATGATTGCAGGTACTAGTAGATGGGAACAATGGCAGGAGGGTGTCCACAATGAGGAAATCAAAGAAAAACTGGGAATGAACTCTATAGCTGTAGCAGTCAGGGCCAACAGGCTTAGATGGTGGGGTCATGTTACACGCATGGGTGAAGCAAGGTTACCCAAGAGCCTCATGGGTTCAGCAGTAGAGGGTAGGAGGAGTCGGGGCAGAGCAAGGAGAAGGTACCTGGATCTGGTTAAGAATGATTTTGAAGTAGTAGGCTTAACATCAGAAGAGGCACCAATGTTAGCACTGAATAGGGGATCATGGAGGAATTTTATACGGGGGAGTATGCTCTAGACTGAACGCTGAAAGGCATAACCAGTCTTAAATGATGATGATGAGAAACAAAGATAAAATAAAAGTAAACATGCAAAGAAAACTTTCGCCTGTGCCAGCCATTACGGTATAAAGTGAAGCGCCGGCACGCCAGTAGAGAACCAGAGAGCAGAGAGGGCTGTGAAGAAGACGTCAGCCAATTGCACGCTGACCGAGTCCTCTCCAGCACGACAACGCAACGACAGCGGCCTCTATCGAAAGAGGACATAAGCTCTGTGCCCGACTGGTCGCGGACCAGTTCTACAGAAGCTTCCTGACTAGCGACCTGAATCGAAGAGTCAACTGTATTACTTCACTTGTATTAGGAATTGCATGTACTGAAGAGATTTCTTATTTGCATGTCGCCCTTTGCTTGCGACATTTCTGTGTTATTCTCAGAGTATTGTCATCGTTCATTTCGTAGTAAAATTCATTAATACGATTTGTTTGGATGTCGTCTAACGACCCGAGAAGGCAGCCTTCCTAGACCCCACATATTTGACGCCAAGGCAGGATTCAGCACCAGAGAAAAACTGCCGCAGAGCTTCCGATGACGCGGACGAGAGAAACAGGAATCTGCAATCAATTCACCGATAACCGCCACTACTGGCTCGTAGATTGAGGGTGTAGATCCCCACTCCTTACACTACAGGTAGCGAACATAATAAGGATTTTCACTTCTTCAGTCACAAGAGGACAACAATGTTACTCCCATGTTTCTGGAAATGGTGGTGTGTTTTGGGAAATAATTTGTTACGAGATGGTTATTATCTTACTTGCATACGCACTCTGAGACAAAAAATAAACGACACACGGCGAAGGAATTATGCGAATGCGACGGAAGTCGATAGATGTGATGTACAGACAATCAAATGATTAAACTGTGGTATCCCATCGCTGTCTGAGGTGCCTCCATACACGTCTGCAGCTGGAATCACACTGACTGGAGCAGCACTGCCTTCAGTGATGAGTCCCGCTTCGAACTGAGGCCCGATGACCAGCCAGGACGTGCCTGGGGACGACCTGGACAGTAGTGGGATACCAACTTGACTGACTTTCTCCACAGCCCGACAGCCAGGAGTGATGGACTGGGGTGCCATTTCTTTTCATAGCAGGTCCGCTTTGGTTGTCATCCGCGGCAGTCTTCCGGCACAGCGGTAAATCGACTATGTTCTACGCCTCGGTTTGTTATCCTTCATGGGAAGCCATCCTAGGCTTACCAAAAATGGTTCAAATGGCTCTGAGCACTATGGGACTTAACATCTGTGGTCATCAGTCCTCTAGAACTTAAAAACTACTTAAACCTAACCAACCTAAGGACATCGCACACATCCATGCCCGAGGCAGGATTCGAACCTGCGAGCGTAGCGGTCGCGCGGTTCCAGACTGAAGCGCCTAGAACCGCACGGCCACACCGTGCTTACATTTCAGCAAGATAATGCCCGCCTGCGCACGGCGAGATCTTTTACTGATTGTCTTCGTGCTTTCCAAACCTTACATTCGCCACAAGTGTCACCGAACCTCTCCCCAATTGAGAAAGTTTGGAGTATATGAGCAGAGTTTCCAGCCAGCTCGGGATTTTGACAATCTAACATGCGAGACAATTGGACATAATTTCGCACAATATTCTTCAGGAGTATATCCAACAACTCTTATCAGCAATTCCAAACCCAACAACAGCTTGCATAAGGACCGGAGATGGACCGGCGCGTTTTGACTTCAGTTTGTGAAGATCTATCTCTTGAATTAATCACCCAGTTTATCTGTACATGCACATCACATCTACCGATTACCGTCGCATTCGGATAATTTCTTCGTGCTGCGTCGATTTTTTTTTCTTTGAATGTAAATACAGGTATCAGCGACCTCTTATTTATGTAGTACTGATTTGTTTCTGGTAACTAGTTTTGAGAGAATCATCAGGCTAGTCTTAGGATGATGCACGTATATGTAACATATTCGTGTTTGTAGGGTGAGGCTGGCTACTAGAGGTTGATTTTAGTAGTTGGGTTGCCGGTGTTGAAGCACATGATTGATTTATTGTGACATTGCTTACAGTGAATGATGATTAATTCTGTGCCCAATAGGCAACGAAAATGGGAGTGCCTCGTGGATATTAAACGAGTACTGGTTCACACTGCTGCAAGCCCGTACCGATCATCACGCTTCAAAAATAAATGTGTAACTAACGCATGCCCCATCGGAAGTGGTCGTGAGAAGCCTCGAAAAATTGTTAATGGAAATTGTAAAATATCGATAATTTTAAATATAATATCCATCGAAGTCCACCAATTGCTACGTGGTGGTTGTTTTTTTAGATAAGAGGACTCAATCGCCTTTATTTAGTGTATATGTTGTTAGCGCATGACCACTACCGAATGGTATTTGTCACATGCTGAGCAGCGACTGAGACATTTTTTTTTTCGTTTTTACAGTCAAACAAACATTTAATATGTAAATTGTCGCGGTGACCTGTACTTATTTTCTACTAATACACAGTCGCTTGTTCTACAATAACCATAAAGCATAATGTTACGTTCTTACTACATTTCCACACAACTGTGTTTATTGTTTTCATTTATTTGCAATCTACTTCAAAGCAAACTACAGCCTCATCTCCAGGTGCTTTAGCACTATATTAGTTTTATAGTTGTCATACTAGAGGATGCTTTACTAGGATGTACCTGCAGTCGTATATCGCACCTGTAACGTTACTAACGCGCCCCAGTATGAAGCTGAAATTTACTTCAAAATCGATTACAAATAAATTAAAAGATAGCTGAGTTGTTTTGAGATTGGGAAAAAGTCATCCACATTAGAGGGGTAAAAAAAAGCAAGGCCGTTCCGGCTTGATACAGGTCAATGGAGATCGCCCGACCGCCATGTCATCTTCAGCCAGTGAATACGGTACGGAGGGGCAGGGGTCAGCGGACTGCTCTCTCGACTTTGCAGACCCTCGAGGCCCCACTTATCATTCTAGTAGCCAACACAACTGGAACCGGCACCGCGACCTCAGGCATGCAACTGAAGCTCCGGTCGGCGACCACGGAAAATACGGACCCCGCAACGAACTTGTGACGTCACACTAGTAGCCTCGCCCGCCAAAATTCGTGAACGCCCGGCTCCATGTCATCAAAGGGTGCCCACTAAAACTTTTAATTTTCTCGGTGCCATGGAGAGTTTTCATGCATTTAAATGCTGAGTTACGTATAATAAAACTCGTCTGAAATAGTCACTTCTAGGGTAGACCACTGCTGGCACTCGTGAGACACGAAGTCCCGTGTTGTGACGCACTCGCCACAGCTTCTCGTGGGCCTCGAGCTGCTTGGAATGGCGTAACCGTAGCTGTCCTCCAAGCTCAGTTACACTCGATACCCGGCCAGCTAAGAACCGAGTTGGTGTTGATGCCAAACGTCGCACCTGTATGTAGTAAAATATCGCTAAATTCTACCTCCATATTACCTACATATTTAATCGCAAAGGCACCATAAGCAAACTGTAATTATTTGGTATCCTTCCAGGTGTTAAGTTTTAATGTCCAGCAGTTCTGAGGCTGACGTACTGTACAGAGAGTTCCACTGACGACGGAGTCTTGTACCTTTGAAATCGTTAGCAATTAAATAGCAACTCTGCTGTCAGATGTAGAGAGAAGAGGGGAATATTTGTTCCCCGCCGTGTAATTTTATCAGCTGAATTCCACGTTCTAGGTGCTTCAGTCCGGATCGAGCCGCTGCTACGGTCGCAGGTTCGAATCCTGCCTCGGGCATGGATGTGTGTGATGTTCTTTCGTTAGTTAGGTTTGAGTACACTACTGGCCATTGAAATTGCTACAACACGAAGATGACGTGCTACAGACGCTACATTTAACCGACAGGAAGAAGATGCTGTGATATGCAAAAGATTAGATTTTCAAAGCATTCACATAAGGTTGGCGCCGGTGGCGACACCTAGAACGTGCTGACATGAGGAAAGTTTCCAACCGATTTCTCATACACAAACAGGAGTTGACCGGCGTTGCCTGGTGAAACGTTGTGGTGATGCCTCGTCTAAGGAGGAGAAATGCGTACCATCACGTTTCCGACTTTGATAAAGGTCGGATTGTAGCCTATCGCGATTGCGGTTTATCGTATCGCGACATAGGTACTCTCGTTGGTCGAGATTCAATGCCTGTTAGCGGAATATGGAATCGGCGGCTTCAGGAGGGTAATACGGAACGCCGCGCTGGATCGCAACGGCCTCGCATCACTAGCAGTCGAGATGACAGGCATCTTATCCGCATGGCTGTAACGGATCGTGCAGTCACGTCTCGATCCCTGATGGGGACGTTTGCAAGACAACAGTCATCTGCACGAACAGTTCGACGACGTTTACAGCAGCATGGACTACCAGCTCGGCGACCATGGCTGCGGTTACCCTTGACGCTGCATCACAGACAGGAGCTTCTGCGATGGTGTACTCGACGACGAACCTGGGTGCACAAATGGCAAAACGTCATTTTTTCGGATGAATCAAGGTTCTGTTTACAGCCTCATGATGGTCGCATCCGTGTTTGGCGGCATCGCGGTGAACGCACATTGGAAGCATGTATTCGTTATCGCCATACTGGCATATCACCCCCCGTAGTGGTATGGGGTGCCATCGGTTACACGTCTCGGTCACCTCTTGTTTGCATTCACGGCATTTGACGTTACATTTCAGATGTGTTACGACCCGTGCCTCTACCCTTCATTCGATCCCTGCGAATCCCTACATTTCAGCAGGATCTACATCTACATCTACATCCGTACTCCGCAAGCCACCTGACGGTGTGTGGCGGAGGGTACCCTGAGTACCTCTATCGGTTCTCCCTTCTATTCCAGTCTCGTATTGTACGTGGAAAGAAGGATTGTCGGTATGCTTCTGTGTGGGCTCTAATCTCTCTGATTTTATCCTCATGGTCTCTTCGCGAGATATACGTAGGAGGGAGCAATATACTGCTTGACTCTTCGGTGAAGGTATGTTCTCGAAACTTTAACAAAAGCCCGTACCGAGCTACTGAGCGTCTCCCTGCAGAGTCTTCCACTGGAGTTTATCTATCATCTCCGTAACGCTTTCGCAATTACTAAATGATCCTGTAACGAAGCGCGCTGCTCTCCGTTGGATCTTCTCTATCTCTTCTATCAACCCTACCTGGTGCGGATCCCACACTGCTGAGCACTATTCAAGCATTGGGCGAACAAGCGTACTGTAACCTACTTCCTTTGTTGTCGGATTGCATTTCCTTAGGATTCTTCCAATGAATCTCAGTCTGGCATCTGCTTTACCGACGATCAACTTCATATGATCATTCCATTTTAAATCACTCCTAATGCGTACTCCCAGATAATTTATGGAATTAACTGCTTCCAGTTGCTGACCTGCTATTTTGTAGCTAAATGATAAGGGACCTATCTTTCTATGTATTCGCATCACATTACACTTCGCTACATTGAGATTCAATTGCCATTCCGTGCACTATGCGTCAATTCGCTGCAGATCCTCCTGCATTTCAGTACAATTTTCCATTGTTGCAACCTTTCGATACACCACAGCATCATCTGCAAAAAGCCTCAGTGAACTTCCGATGTCATCCACCAGGTCATTTATGTATATTGTGAATAGCAACGGTCCTATGACACTCCCCTGCGGCACACCTGAAATCACTCTTACTTCGGAAGACTTCTCTCCATTGAGAATGACGTGCTGCGTTCTGTTATCTAGGAACTCCTCAATCCAATCACACAATTGATCTGATAGTCCGTATGCTCTTACTTTGTTCATTAAACGACTGTGGGGAACTGTGTCAAACGCCTTGCGGAAGTCAAGAAACACGGCATCTACCTTTGAACCCGTGTCTAAGGCCCTCTGAGTCTCGTGGACGAATAGCGCGAGCTGGGTTTCACACGATCGTCTTTTTCGAAACCCATGCTGATTCCTACAGAGTAGATTTCTAGTCTCCAGAAAAGACATTATACTCGAACATAATACGTGTTCCAAAATTCTACAACTGATCGACGTTAGAGATATAGGTCTATAGTTCTGCACATCTGTTCGACGTCCCTTCTTGAGAACGGGGATGACCTGTGCCCTTTTCCAATCCTTTGGAACGCTTCGCTCTTCTAGAGACCTACGGTACACCGCTGCAAGAAGGGGGGCAAGTTCCTTCGCGTACTCTGTGTAAAATCGAACTGGTATCCCATCAGGACCAGCGGCCTTTCCTCTTTTACGATCTTGCTTGGCACATACTCATCTAACGCATATTGTACCATGGTTTTGAACTTTGTCCACTGATCCTCAACACTATCTGCACTTGAGACAAAACTTTTGTGTTGAGCCGTCAGGTACTCTGTAATCTGCTTTTTGTCACTTTTGCTAAACAGAAAAATCTTCCTACCTTTTTTAATGTTTCTATTTACGGCTGAAATCATCGACGCAGTAACCGCTTTATGGTCGCTAATTCCCTGTTCTGCATTAACTGATTCAAATAGTTCGGGTCTGTTTGTCACCAGAAGGTCTAATATATTATCGCCACGAGTCGGTTTTCTGTTTAACTGCTCAAGGTAGTTTTCAGATAAAGCACTTAAAAATATTTCACTGGATTCTTTGTCCCTGCCACCCGTTATGAACGTTTGAGTCTCCCAGTCTATATCCGGCAAATTAAAATCTCCACCCAGAACTATAACATGGTGGGGAAATCTACTCGAAATATTTTCCAAATTATTCTTCAGGTGCTGAGCCACAACAGCTGCTGAGCCCGGGGGCCTATAGAGACATCCAATTACCATGTCTGAGCCTGCTTTAACCGTGACCTTCACCCAAATCATTTCACAATTCGAATCTCCGTCAATTTCCTTCGATACTATTGCACTTCTTATAGCTATAAACACGCCTCCCCCTTCACTGTCCAGCCTATCTCTGCGGTATACATTCCAATCAGAGTTTAGGATTTCATTACTGTTTACGTCTGGTTTCAGCCAACTTTCTGTTCCTAGTACTATATGGGCGTTGTGACCGTTTATTAATGAGAGCAGTTCTGGGACCTTTCTATAGACGCTCCTGCAGTTTACTATTAGCACATTAATATTGTTATTCCTTGTTGCATTTTGCCTACTCCTGCCTTGCCGCGTCTCAGGAAGCGTCTTGTCGGGCCTGGGGAGGGAATTCTCTAACCTAAAAAAACCCCATGTGCACTCCACACGTACTCCGCTACCCTCGTAGCCGCTTCCGGCGTGTAGTGCACGCCTGACCTATTCAGGGGGACCCTACATTTCTCCACCCGATAGCGGAGGTCGAGAAATTTGCACCCCAGCTCTCCGCAGAATCGTCTGAGCCTCTGGTTTAAGCCTTCCACTCGGCTCCAAACCAGAGGACCGCGATCGGTTCTCGGAACGATACTACAAATAGTTAGCTCTGATTCCAATGCACAACCGCATGTTGCAGGTGGTGTACGGGCATTTCTGTATACAGAAAATGTTCGACTGCTGCCCTGGCCAGCACATTCTCCAGATCTCTCACCAACTGAAAACGTCTGGTCAATCGTGGCCGAGCAACTGGCTCGTCACAATACGCCAGTCACTACTCTTGACAACTGTGGTATCGTGTTGAAGCTGCATGGGCAGCTGTACCTGTACACGCCATCCAAGCTCTGTTTGACTCAATGCCCAGACGTATCAAGGCCGTTATTACGGCCAGAGGTGGTTGTTCTGCGTACCGATTTCTGAGGATCTATGCACCAAATCACGTGTCAGTTCTGGTATAATATATTTGTCCAATGAATACCCGTTTATCACCTGTATTTCTCCTTGGAGTAGCAATTGTAATGGCCAGTAGTGTAGTTCTAAGTCTAGGGCACTGATGACCTCAGACGTTAAGTCCCATAGTGCTGGGAGCCATTTGATTTCAGCGCGATCTTGAATCACTGTGGAAGCTGCAAGACGGAGCAGTTAGTTTGGCAGCGCGCAGCACCTCTTCTGCCGGCCGCTACGCACGCGCCGGCAGACGAGCGGTTAACCAACAGCCTGCGCTAACGGAACTCGGCGTCCCCGTGACGTGGCTGGTTATTTTCGGAGCCTACCCGGCGTCTGCAGCACGAGGTGCGAGGGCTCAGCCAGACCGGCCTCTCACGGGATGACTCACTCCGTGTCGTCCCTGCAGATTCACTTCGCGCAACCGGCCGAATCGGGGAATAAACCTCCGGAGAGAAAGCGGGCCTCTGGTTGCGTGCGAAGCCGTTCGCGCGAGATTTGTGTCTGGGCCCTCCGACGCGCGAAATGCCGCCTAGACCTCTCGGGGAGCGATTTGTGACGCTATAAAACCTGCAGGCAGCGGAACGGGTGTTTCATCAGCGAGAGTGAGCCGACGTGTAGTAGCCAATTAATAGATGAGGACACGACGGTTACAGAAAGGTGCACCGGGGGATTCCAATCATGTACCTCTGCTATTTCGTATTTAATGTATCTGCGTGACGTAAGTCCGGTTTTGGTGCAGTAAACTAACACCATAAAAATCGCTTGTGGATGCCTTTACCAATATCATCATCTACTATATTTCTTTGCTGCATAGTTAGAAGATGCTGAAACAAATTCATTGTTCCCAGAATGAGATTTTCACTCTGCAGCGGAGTGTGCGCTGATATGAAACTTCCTGGCAGATTAAAACTGTGTGCCCGACCGAGACTCGAACTCGGGACCTTTGCCTTTCGCGGGCAAGTGCTCTACCAACTGAGCCACCGAAGCACGACTCACGCCCCGTCCTCACAGCTTTACTTCTACCAGTACCTCGTCTCCTGCCTTCCAAACTTTACAGAAGCTGTCCTGCGAACCTTGCAGAACTAGCACTCCAGGAAGAAAGGATATTGCGGAGACATGGTTTAGCCGCAGCCTAGGGGATGTTTCCAGAATGAGATTTTACACTCTGCAGCGCAGTGTGCACTGATATGAAACTTCCTGGCAGATTAAAACTGTGTGCCGGACCGAAACTCGAACTCGGGGCCTTTGCCTTTCGCAAGCTGTGAGGAGGGGGCGTGAGTCGTGCTTCGGTAGCTCAGATGGTAGAACACTTGCTCGCGAAAGGCAAAGGTCCCGAGTTCGAGTTTCGGTCGGGCACACAGTTTTAATCTGCCAGCAAGTTTCATATCAGCGCACACTCCGCTGCAGAGTGAAAATCTCATTCTGGAAACATCCCCCTGACTGTGGCTAAGCCATGTCTCCGCAATATCCTTTCTTTCAGGAGTGCTAGTTCTGCAAGGTTCGCAGAAGAGCTTCTGCAAAGTTTGGAAGGTAGGAGACGGATACTGCAAGAAGTACAGCTGTGAGTACCGGGCGTGAGTCGTGCTTCGGTAGCTCAGTTGGTAGAGCACTTGCCCGCGAAAGGGAAAGGTCCCGAGTTGGAGTCTCGGTCGGGCACACAGTTTAATCTGCCAGGAAGTTTCAACTTCATTGTTTATTAGATGATTAGTCACCGTAAACACAACCGTTATCTTTTCGACGTCCGACTGATAACATTTAAAAATTACAAGGACTATTTCTCAGCATTAAGCATCGTGTTTAAATATTTGAAGCCATTGAACAATATCTAAGATTTTTGTAAAATCTATGTTTGCAAGGCCGTCTTTCGCAGCAGCTGTTATATATTGTTTTCCATCTGTTCTTTCCAATTTACGTTGTTCGTAATTGTAATGCATAGGTATCTAGTTGAATTTACCGTCTTTATATTTGATTAATTTTTCGTATAACCGAAGTTTAACTAATTCCTTTTAGCTCTCATGTGGATGACCTCACACTTTTCATTATTTAGGGTCAACTGCCAATTTTCGCATCATTCAGATATACTTTCTAAATCGTTTAGCAATTTGTTTTGACCTTCTGATGACTTCATTCGTCAATAAACGACAGCGTCACCTGAAAACAACCTAACATGGCTGCTCAGATTGGCTCCCAAATCGTTCATATAGATAAGGAAGAGCAAAGGAGCTATAACAATACCTTGGGGAACGCCAGAAATCCCTTGTGTTCTACTCAATGACTTTCCGTCAATTACTATGAACTGTGATCTCTCTGGCAGGAAATCACGAATCTAGGCAGATGACTGAGACGATATTCCATAAGCACGCGATTTCACTACAAGCCGCTTCTGTCGTACAGTGTCAAAAGCCTTCTGGAAACATACAAAAACGTAATAAATTTGAAAACCGTTGTCAATAGCACTCAATACTTCGTGTGTGTAAAGAACTAGTTTCTCAAAAACGATGTTTTGTAAATCCGTGTTGTCTGTGTGTCAATACGTTCTCTGCGAAGTAATTCATAATGTTCGAACACAATAAATGTCCCAAAATCACTCTAAATATCCACTTTAATTATACCGGCCTTTAATTTAGTGGATTACTCCTACTGCCTTTCTTGAATATTGGCGTGACCCGTGCAACTTTCTAGTCTTTGGGTGCGGGTCTTTCGTCGAGCGAGCAGTTGTGTATGAGTGTAAGTAAGGAGCTATTGTATCAGCATACTCTGAAAGGAACCTAATTGGTATATAGTCTGGACCAGAAGACTCGATTTCATTAAGTATTTTAAGTTTCTTCATTACTCCGAGGATTCTGCTTCTAAGTTGCTCATATTGGCAGCTGCTCTTGATTTCAAATTCTGTAATATTTACTTTTTTTTTTCTTTGGTGAAGAAATTTCGGAACGCTGTGACTAGTAACTCTGCTTTAGCAGCACTGCCACTGATAGTATCTCCATTGCTACCGCGCAGAAAAGGCATCGATTGTGTCTTGCTGCTAGCATACTTTACGTAAGACCAGAATCTCTTCGGATTTTCTGCCAGGTTTCGAGACAAAGTTTCGTTGTGGAAACAATTATAAGCATCTCTCATTGAAGTCCGCGCTAAATTTCGTGATTATGCAAAATAACGCCAGTCTTGGGATTTTGCGTCCATTCAAATTTGGTATGCTTTTTTCGTTGTTTCTGAAACAGTATCCTGATCCATTTTGTGTACCAAGGGGAATCAGCTCCGTCGTTTGTTAATTTCTTTGGTATAACTCTCTCAGTTGCTGTCGATACTGTTTCCTTAAACTCAAGTCACATCTGGTTTACACTTACATTGTCAATTTGGAAGTAGTGGAGATTGTCTGTGAAGAAGACGTCAAGGGAATTTTTATATACTTTTTTGAATAGTTATATTTTTCGTTTATTTTTGGAGGGTTTGGGAGGTACAGTATCCAGTCGCGACGACGATCCTCTTCTTTACACGTTCTGAAATCCATTGCACTTTCCTTCTGTGTTAGTTGAGGCTGAAGTCGACGAAAACCTGAATGTACATTAATTTTTAGCAGTTTTTCGGCTTTTGTTAATCCACTTCTTCTTACATCTGCATATGCGTTTTTTCCACTTCACCAGACTTGTAAACTTGACTTGTAAACTTCACAAGAGAAATACTGCTGTAGCGTAGACTCACGTCTTCAGCACGAAGCATAGTGTTCATGTTTCTTGAGCAGAATGTGAGTTTTGCGGCGATTGTGATTGCATTGTGCATGCGCGTGAAATTACTGCACTAATTCGCTTGTGAAATTTACAAAAGTGAGGCGAAGTGGAAAAAAAACTTATGGATCATAAGAAAAAGCGGGTTCCTAAAAGCCGAAAAATTGTGAAACGTTTACGTACAACTAGGTTTTATCGATTTTGAACCTTTGCTAACAATGAAGTAAAAACCAGTGGGCTTCAGAACATGTAAACAAGGGATAAAAACGCCAATGACCACTGCAGACACTTGATAAATTGAAGAAAGGTTAAGACGGAAAAATTAATAATAATTGATATGTAAGATATGGTGTATATGCAAACACTTAGAGACACAAATTCAGGGGCGAGTCTGTTTAGCCTAAATGGCCCTAATGTGTATTAGGTGATAGGATACATACGAATGGTGATCCTTCACGGAAAGCACAGACGCGCTGGGCTGTATTTTGAATATATGGAGCTCTAGGCCGAACCAGTGCTGCGCGCTTCCTGAGGAAATGTTTTAAATATTGAATTTTAAGGAATTTTCTTAATTGTATCTCCATAACGCAGCATTTGAGGTTTCTCGTTCAGTGAAATAAAATTTGACCATGCGATTGTATTGCTTAATGAAGTGATGAGAGTGAAGCACACGACCAGAACTGAAATCATTGAGGTACTCAGCATCGGTACGGACAACTCTGTAGTTTTAAATAAAGAACAGATAGCTGGCATTCGTCTCCATGCAAAATTTGGAATTTAAGTTTTAAAAATGACGTTTTGTAACCTAAAGCATTTGGTAGCAATATAATTACTAAGACACGAATATTCTTTTTATAAAAATACATTCCTATTTTTTTAGAAAATGCATTCTTTATTTTACTTTTCAATTTTCTATTAAAACTCTAACCTTTCTATGACGTCGTGAGTCGGTAACGTTTCTAGCAGAGGCTATGGATCTTTAAACATCTTGTACGTTTCCTACCGTATCAGTAGGCTGCACTATTTTGTTTAGGCTCCTCTAGCGACGTAATATTTGACGCGTCAATTTCAGCGCGTACCAGGACTACAGAACAAAACTTTAATTATGTCACTTTATTCTTTTTGTAACGATAAATTTATGACTACCTTCGTACAAATAACAGATACAGGTATATTACTTGTCTCAAGAGCCGTATGCAAGTGACTGCGGTAACTGGGAGTAGAGTTAGCGCAGCGATACGACGAACGTGAACGGGCCAGTAGGCTTGATCAAACTTTTTCTCTGACTGGTTGCCCTGTAAACAAATAGCTGTCAGTCACTTTATTGTTCTCATACGAGTGTAGGACAGTCGTACAGGCTTCAGTCTCTTTTGTGGCCAGCGGCAGACACGCGGACACGGCGGTGGCGACGGCGCTGTCCGTCCCCGGAGGGAAGGCCCTTCTCCATGAACTTAGCCCCGCCCCGCCTAAACATTCAGCCACCGCAACGCCTGGAGGTCGAGACTAAGCCTGCAACACAGCCAAAAAGTCGACCCAAGGCCGCTCACACACACACACACACACACATACACAGTCTCGCACCGAGGGCGTGGCCGCCGCGTCAGCTCTATTCCGGAGCCGGGCGTGCTGCGACACAGCTGGAGCGGAGGAGCCTCGCGGCGCGGGAAAGCGGGCCCCTGCCATGTAGGCTAACCTGCGTAGCTCGCAGTGTACACGCTTCAACTGTAAATTTCGCCACTGTGTAGCTGGCCATTAAGACAGCGTTTATCGTCACATAAAATGTTTAACTATGAAAAATAGCCTGCATTCTGGTTTCACAAACGTGTTTCTTTCCGTGCTACTCGAACTACTGCATCCAAAAGGCCACTGTAAATGTGTCATACTACGAGTTTGTACATCGAGGGTATTTCCTCTACAGAAGCATTTCTCAATCTTTTCAATTAATGGAACCGTTTATAATGCCCACCTTTATCGTTGAAACACTGTCATGTTTCTATAATTAGCGGAACCGTTTTTAATGACCACTTTCATCGTTGAAACCTTGTTTTGTTTCTATAGTTTGTTTTTAATGCAATAGTCTGACAATGGATAAGTTTTGTAACAAAAATTAAAATTAATTCGACTAATATTTACTTGCTCCAAAAATTATTTCAAAATTAATCTAAAATTTCTTGAAGTAATCTTAAATTTAAGATATCGTAATCAAGTATCACTTATAAATTCAAACAATAAAGGGATGAGTGGTATTGGTTTTTATTTTCGTAGCTAAACCTAATATTAGGTGTAGTGGATGAAAGTTGAATTATCATGATAGGTTCGGCGGCAGTTGTGTTCCGGTATTTACTTTTTGCCCACAAACAATCTGAAAATTCTGTCTGGCACATATGTCTTGGCAAATGGTAAAAATAGCAATGTTGCCTTTTAGAGCAATTGAGGATATTAATCTTTTAAACTATAGCAGAATTCCGATAACTGTATTAATTTGAATTTATCTTCCAAGGATGAATGAAATGTCAGTTTAATAAAAGTTTCGTATTCTTCTGGGCATGCGGTGGAAACTCATTCATTGATAATGGTCAGGTTTTTCATAGACAATTCCCTTCGATTTTTAATCTATTGTTCATTTGAACAATAATGATTTAAAGTTTATTTGCGTCTGCAAATTAACGTCTTTCTATATGAACACCTGTCGCTCATAAAAGTTGTTATATTGTTGAATAGGACTTGAGCTCATGGCTCGAACTCGTTGCCGTCTGCTTCCTGATAAACACAGCCTCGTCCACTTTCGGCGTCGCATTCGCACGAAGAATTCAAATTAGCAATTGGAGGA
Organism: Schistocerca gregaria; assembly: GCF_023897955.1. Lineage (NCBI taxonomy): Eukaryota > Metazoa > Arthropoda > Insecta > Orthoptera > Acrididae > Schistocerca > Schistocerca gregaria. Next base: position 942,837,203 of record NC_064922.1, on the reverse strand, counting down.
GAGAGTTAGCAAATTCTTGTATTTTTTTAATTTCGAAGATCTATTAATTTCATTTTTTTAGTTACTTTCATGGTTGTTATGAAAAAATACTTAATTCTGCGGTATACTCAAGTGATTGCTACAGAACTCTACGATTTTGCGGAACAAAATTTAAGAAGCATTGCTCTACAGCAGGGCTCAGCAGTGGTCTGCACACTGTTTCGAAGTAAAGAACACGTTTCAAGGTAAAAAAAATTGAGTCGTGCTGCTTCAACTACATCGTTCTGTCACTAGATACAGGTAGACACATGTTACATCGCACTTACGATCATGAGTGGTTGTCCATGGATCCCACGGAGAGGGTTCTAGTGATGGTGGAATAACTTCAGATATATACTTTCACTGAAGTGCAGTACGATTGTTATCTGACAGTGGTAATGCTGTTTTTTTTATAAATTAAGCTAAAATATTTATTTTAAGAGTTTCTTTCAAAATACTCTTCAGTAAAGTAGGGCTGTTCAACAGAATGTTCTTTAATTCACTCATACTCAACCACATTACCTATGTGTCACTTAATATGCTAAGGCAAGTATATATTGGCGTCTAACCGTATCTTTTGGCACGCTATTCTAATGGAAATCGTATACTTGTTACTTTTACAGACAAGCCAGTCGAAACATTACGTAAAGTATGAGACATTTCATGTGCTTTGAAGTAAAAAGAAATAAGTTGCATTGAACAATTATAGTACTATCCAATAACAAGCTTTTGTGAAGAATGCAAAAAAAAAACTGCAACAAATTGGTATCTCACAGAGCACGATCGGGAACAGGTATAAATTCAGACACATGGAACACAATTACCAGGAATTCAGACTGGATGAAGAAACCTGAGGAGGATAGGGCTTTTGTCAAACAAAAAAATTAAGACGTTAACCGAGGGTTCAAACGATACTGATAGGATGTCTAAGCCGGCAAGGCAAGACAACTAAACAGGAACATGGAAAATGATTATGATCATCAGCATTTCATCCATGAAAGCACAATTCCAATGTAAAGCAGAATATCAGTGGAGTCCTGCATCCTTGCAGCAGATGTATTGATGTATACAGAAATTAATAATAATGTTAATGTATACAGGTTTTTTTACAGTATCGACATAGCTGCTGTGTCAAGAGGTTTCGTCACCTTAGCGTCTAATAGAAACCGTTCTAATACGTAATTTGTACTGAATTCTGAACGTGCGTTTATAACTTTCATACTGATGTACATGAAACTGAATGCCGTTCTAAGTTTTTAAGTAACTATAACTCAAGGAAATTATTTGGGAAAAGTTCCGAATATTTTGCGAGTAACCAACAACCATACTATTTATTTTAAGATCACAAGTAAATACGCTATATCCATAGATTTTGTACAAGTAGTTAGTATTCTTCCATTTCTCAATGTTAGGCTTTACATAACATGTAAAATGACGGTAATATCGAAGCACCTTCAACCCAGTTCCTTGTTATGATGAGCATTACCGTTTACAACCGCATAGCTTTGGTTGCCTGGAGAAAGAGTTTGGATATGTTAATTAAGCTATGTGACGCGTTCTTCTTCAGATCCATAAAATGATTTTTTTCTTTCGTCTAATCAAATATTGGACTAATTACTCAGTTGGGAAAAAATGCTGTCTTTAAAGATGTGTTTACATGGGCCATATTTTACGGCAATGTGTGGCTACGCCAGTGTTGCTGTCAACATTGTTCCACTGTGGCTGTCATTAATGTAGAATGGCCTGGCAATATTGCTCCAGTTGTCCACCTAGGGAGAAGAATACATCCTACGACTGGGCAATATACAGTGCGTCCAGGGAAGAACGATCAATATTACGACATGTGACATGAACGCTCATTGGAAGCAAAAATCTTTATATGGATATACGCCTAATTCCGAATGGTTCCCAAGCTGGAATACGTTTAATGTACATTTAGTTTTGGGCTGTTGGCGCACGTATGTTTCTTACTCATCCTACCTCTTAAATGTCTTATCTACCCCAACCTATCCTGTTGCTTACAACGTCCTTGCTTGTGATATCTTTCTGCCATAGGAATAGGAATGGACCCAGAACTGAAACCCAAGGGACTCCCTTTGTGATTTCCCCCCAGTCATTAAAATTTTCTGCCTTTTAAACATAGTTTACATTATTCACCACACCTTTTGTATTCTGTTTGTTAAGTATGATTCAAACCAGTCGTGTGCGAAGCCGTCAGTTTCATAAATAACAGTATACATTCAAGGTGTTCTGTCACGGAAAACATTCAAAATATGGCATGTATCTATACGAAGATTTTTGCTTCAAATGGGATTTCCTGGCATATCGCAGAATATGGACCAACGCTTCTGGAACATCCTATATAGTGCAGTCCTTGTCTGTAAGTGTTTGCCTCTCACTCTCAGCTTTGCTTCATATTTCTCACGCCGACAGGGCCACAGTGCCAAGTCACGAAATCTGGTGAAACCATATTATTGCACTTCAGGTCGTCGGCGAGCGATCGCAGAGGCACTGGATTCATTTGTTTGTCTAGAGGAATGTAAAAGCGGACAAACGAGAGAGCCATGAGTTCCATAAATGTGAGTCATCTACGGCCAGAGCAGTGGCACACAGAAAGTAATATACAGAAAGACTGCAGTCTGAACAAGGACAGTGTGTCTCCTCCCGTAGTGTCAGCAGTGAGTCCTACTAACCGTGACGTTCGTAAGAATTCTAAGCTTTTCGCAACTTTCGTCCCATGTGTTTCCTTCTTCATGAACGGCAACTTTCCAACTGTGCTTTCTGTCATTACTATGTTTTTATACATTACTTTCCAGGTTCCACAATTCGGGCCGTTGTTGTATTGCATTTATGAAGTTCATCGTTTGCTAACTGTACCGATGAACCGCAGTAATTTGTTGACACAAATGTTGTTGTTGTTGTTGTTGTTGTCTTCAGTCCTGAGACTGCTTTGATGCAGCTCTCCATGCAACTCTATCCTGTGCAAGCTTCTTCATCTCCCAGTACCTACTGCAACCTACATCCTTCTGAATCTGCTTAGTTTATTCATCTCTTGGTCTCCCTCTATGATTTTTACCCTCTACGCTGCCCTCCACTACTAAACTGCTGATCCCTTGATGCCTCAGAACATGTCCTACCAACCGATTCCTTCTCCTAGTCAAGCTGTGCCACAAACTTCTCTTCTCCCCAATCCTATTCAATACTTCCTCATTAGTTATGTGATCTACCCATCTAATCTTCAGCATTCTTCTGTAGCACCACATTTCGAAAGCTTCTATTCTCTTCTTGTCCAAACTATTTATCGTCCATGTTTCACTTCCATACATGGCTATACTCCATACAAACACTTTCAGAAACGACTTCCTTACACTTAAATCTATACTCGATGTTAACAAATTTCTCTTCTTCAGAAACGCTTTCCTTGCCATTACCAGTCTACATTTATATCCTCTCTACTTCGACCATCATCAGTTATTTTACTTCCTCAATAGCAAAACTCCATTACTACTTCAAGTGTCTCATTTCCTAACCTAATTCCCTCAGCATCACCCGATTTAATTTGACTACATTACATTATCCTCGTTTTGCTTTTGTTGATGTTCATCTTATATCCTCCTTTCAAGACACTGTCCATTCCGTTCAACTGCTTTTCCAACTCCTTTGCCATCTCTGACAGAATTACAATGTCATCGGTGAACCTCAAAGTTTTTACTTCTTCTCCATTAATTTTAATGCCTACTCCGAATTTTTCTTTTGTTTCCTTTACTGCTTGCTCAATATACAGATTGAATAACATCGGGGAGAGGCTACAACTCTGTCTCACTCCTTTCCCAAGCACTGCCTCCCTTTCATGCCCCTCGACTCTTATGACTGCCATCTGGTTTCTGTACAAATTGTAAATAGCCTTTCGCTCCCTGTATTTTACCTCTGCCACCTTCAGAATTTGAAAGAGAGTATTCCAGTCAACATTGTCAAAAGCTTTCTCTAAGGCTACAAATGCTAGAAACGTAGGTTTGCGTTTTCTTAATCTTTCTTCTAAGATACGTCGTAGGGTCAGTATTGTCTCACGTGTTCCAACATTTCTACGGAATCAAAACTGATCCTCCCCGAGGTCCGCATCTACCAGTTTTTCCATTCGTCTGTAAAGAATATTTTGCAGCTGTGACTTATTAAACTGATAGTTCGGTAATTTTCACATCTGTCAGCCTCTGCTTTCTTTGGGATTGGAATTATTATATTCTTCTTGAAGTCTGAGGGTATTTCGCCTGTCTCGTACCTCTTGCTCACCAGCTGGAAGAGTTTTGTTATGACTGGCTCTCCCAAGGCCGTCAGTAATTCCAATGGAATTTTGTCTACTCCGAGCGCCTTGTTTCGACTCAGGTCTTTCAGTGCTCTATCAAACTCTTCACGCAGTATTTTATCTCCCATTTCGTCTTCATCTACATCCTCTTCCATTTCCATAACATTGTCCTCAAGTACATCGCCCTTGTATAGACCCTCTATATACTCCTTCCACCTTTCTGCCTTCCCTTCTTTGCTTAGAACTGGGTTGCCATCTGAGCTCTTGATATTCATACAAGTGCTTCTCTTCTCTCCAAAGGTCTCTTTAATTTTCCTGTAGGCAGTATCTATCTCACCCCTAGTGAGATAAGCTTCTACATCCTTACATTTGCCCTCTAGCCGTCCCTGCTTAGCCATTTTGCACTTGCTGTCGATCTCATTTTTGAGACGTTTGTATTCCTTTTTGCCTGCTTCATTTACTGCATTTTTATATCTTCTCTTTTCATCAATTAAATTCAATATTTCTTCTGTTACCCAACGATTTCTAGCCGCCCTCGTCTTTTTACCTACTTTATCCTCTGCTGCCTTCACTACTTAATCCCTGAGAGCTACCCATTCTTCTTCTACTGTGTTTCTTTCCCCCATTCCTGTCAATTGTTCCCTTATGCTCTCCTTGAAACTCTGTACAACCTCTGGTTCTTTCAGCTTATCCAGATCCCATGTCCTTAAATTCCCACCTTTTTGCAGTTTCTTCAGTTTTAATCTACAGGTCATAACCAATAGATTGTGATCAGAGTCCACATCTGCCCCTGGAAATGTCTTACAATTTTAAACCTGGTTCCTAAATCTCTGTCTTACCATTATATAATCTATCTGATATCTTTTAGACACAAACTTATCTTAATCAGTTCAAAGACTCCTTTCACCAAAGCACTGCAAAACATCCGATGCCAAGAGGAATATCAAAAGTCCTGAAAAATTCCCTAAGACTCCCCAGTAACCAGAAACCAAAGGATAGTAGACAACCTGGTTGTAACTGGTATTCAGCCTTCAATAATCGTATCAGCCGTACTAGTTTTGAAGCCAGTTGCTTGTACGATGTATTAAAAATCGTGTTTCGACTTTTTGGTGAAACTCTGGAAAGTATGTAATCATCAGCAATTCGCGAGTCAACTTTACGGATGCAGTTCGCTTTCTTGAAAAAGAAAGCAAAGCCTAGTTTCTCGTTTTCTTGCTAATTTGTTTCCTTGTGGGGTACAGAAACAGGAGAGCCGGACTTACTTCCCGTTGCTTGCTTTTGTCCACTTCGCTGCAAATACTGTGGTCCATTAAACACTTCCGGAGGGAAAATTTGTTGCCGTAATCATTCGGCGCAACTGTAGCCGCAATACTGTTGAAATTTAGCTGCAACTCGTATGCCCAGCAATGTTGCCGGACAACATTGCCGGGTGATATTTTTGATGACAAAAAAAAAATGAGAACGTTAAACGTGCCCTTATAAACGTTAAGATTTGCTATGAGATAATGGACATTTTTTCATTCAGCGATTAAAACTAACTTTGATCGCTAGCTTCATTGTGAACAACAACCGAGAAGACCTCGAGCAGTTCTGACACCAGCTGCGGAGAAGCATACGACGACTAAGCAGCGCAACGTAAGAAGCAAAAAGAGCATCTCTTTCCCAATATCGTTAACAGCCGAACTGAATAAACTTGAGTTCATGGATAAAATGAGTAAATTATATAATGCATAAACACGTGCATTTATAGAATAAAGATTCTTGGTTTCATTGTCTGTCAAGCCATGTAATCTGGAGTCCTCGTGTAAACAGGGCTGATAAGATATTCATGGGATACTTTGATATCCAGCACACTTGAAATAATCAACAGACACTGATTCGTAAAATGCAAGTCATACACTCCTGGAAATGGAAAAAAGAACACATTGACACCGGTGTGTCAGACCCACCATACTTGCTCCGGACACTGCGAGAGGGCTGTACAAGCAATGATCACACGCACGGCACAGCGGACACACCAGGGACCGCGGTGTTGGCCGTCGAATGGCGCTAGCTGCGCAGCATTTGTGCACCGCCGCCGTCAGTGTCAGCCAGTTTGCCGTGGCATACGGAGCTCCATCGCAGTCTTTAACACTGGCAGCATGCCGCGACATCGTGGACGTGAACCGTATGTGCAGTTGACGGACTTTGAGCGAGAGCGTATAGTGGGCATGCGGGAGGCCGGGTGGACGTACCGCCGAATTGCTCAACACGTGGGGCGTGAGGTCTCCACTGTACATCGATGTTGTCGCCAGTGGTCGGCGGAAGGTGCACGTGCCCGTTGACCTGGGACCGGAGCGCAGCGACGCACGGATGCACGCCAAGACCGTAGGATCCTACGCAGTGCCGTAGGGGACCGCACCGCCACTTCCCAGCAAATTAGGGACACTGTTGCTCCTGGGGTATCGGCGAGGACCATTCGCAACCGTCTCCACGAAGCTGTGCTACGGTCCCGCACACCGTTAGGCCGTCTTCCGCTCACGCCCCAACATCGTGCAGCCCGCCTCCAGTGGTGTCGCGACAGGCGTGAATGGAGGGACGAATGGAGACGTGTCGTCTTCAGCGATGAGAGTCGCTTCTGCCTTGGTGCCAATGATGGTCGTATGCGTGTTTGGCGCCGTGCAGGTGAGCGCCACAATCAGGACTGCATACGACCGAGGCACACAGGGCCAACACCCGGCATCATGGTGTGGGGAGCGATCTCCTACACTGGCCGGACACCTCTGGTAATCGTTGAGGGGACACTGAATAGTGCACGGTACATCCAAACCGTCATCGAACCCATCGTTCTACCATTCCTAGACCGGCAAGGGAACTTGCTGTTCCAACAGGACAATGCACGTCCGCATGTATCCCGTGCCACCCAACGTGCTCTAGAAGGTGTAAGTCAACTACCCTGGCCAGCAAGATCTCCGGATATGTCCCCCATTGAGCATGTTTGGGACTGGATGAAGCGTCGTCTCACGCGGTCTGCACGTCCAGCAGGAACGCTGGTCCAACTGAGGCGCCAGGTGGAAATGGCATGGCAATCCGTTCCACAGGACTACATCCATCATCTCTACGATCGTCTCCATGGGAGAATAGCAGCCTGCATTGCTGCGAAAGGTGTATATACACTGTACTAGTGCCGACATTGTGCATGCTCTGTTGCCTGTGTCTATGTGCCTGTGGTTCTGTCAGTGTGATCATGTGATGTATCTGACCCCAGGAATGTGTCAATAAAGGTTCTCCTTCCTGGGACAATGAATTCACGGTGTTCTTATTTCAATTTCCAGGAGTGTATATTTCAATTAACAGAAAAAACTAAACAGGCTTCAACTTTGGGGTTTAATGAAAGTAGAAAAGTTCATATGCGAATAAAAAAATGAACGGTGCCCAGTTAGGCACATTAATTACGAAATATATGTTTAAGAAAATTGAATATTAGTTATTGAAGTACCTACGTTCGTCGTACCGGTATGTTCTACATTGGTTTCTGCTGTGATGATAAACCTAGGCTCTTTACGAGAAAGAAGGCAAGAGACAAGGAGATTAGTTTTGAGGGAGGTATTGCAACCACGCTGTCTGTAGTCATCAATATAAAAAGAACGACTTTTATCTAATATATTTGTGTACAGCATTCACACTGTCATCAGATTCATAAATTTCAAAGAATCTGTCTAAGACTCACTTGAATGCCACACATGCATGTCTTTCAGCAGTACTGGGTAAGTCTTGGAAGTGTCTATCAGCTATGGCATTCCTTAATGTGGACCTGTGAACAAACCTCCTTTCACGTTTGCGTAACGCCAGAAACAAGTTGCACAGGTATAGAAAAACATCATTAGTTTTTGTAGTGCCTCTACGATACTGTTCATGACAGCAAGTTGTATATGAAGTAGTGGTGCGGTAACTTTGTCACGCCCAACAAAAGGCACACGAAAGAAGTTTTCGCCTTCTGGCTATATTCCATCTCTAGTCAGCCATTTCTTCTTTATGTAGTGGTGCTTTCGGTCTCTGCTGTGTCACTCGCAAATGAAACAGTTGTACTTGGTGCACCCTGTTTGCGTTCCCACGATAATGGCGATTACTTTCTTGTCTCTATAGATACGTGTTTTATAACATTTGGTCCAGTGCGACAGACGTTTGTTGGGCCTCTCCTGCTGACGCCGACAGAGAGGTATGCGACTTCGTTATCGTCTTACTACTTGCCCCATGGCACGTCATTCAAGTCATCTTTGAAGGCTCTTTGTAATACCAGGGAAAGAATACATAGAACCATTTAGGGAAAAAAATCAGTAACTGTAAACGTTAAAAGTTTCTTGCGTTTGTCAGAAAAATCGCCACTTTGTCCGCTATGATGTAGCGAAAAAATAACATCGATATACTCGTGTTTCAAAACAGAGGCTTATAGGAGTTCTTGAGGGAGACTAGCAGGTAAACTTCTGATAATAAACCCGTGTCTCAGAACATACCTCTTGAACGTAAAATAAGTTTGAAGAATGGATCACTTTCAGATCTCCCGCTTCACTCTACGCACACAGCGCAAACGATGAGCTCTGGACGAATGCGCTCTAGAGGAAGCCATGGTGTGGGCAGCGATTCGAGCACTCGACGCCGTGTTCCCTTCTACACGGAGAGCCACAGTCAACACTTCTACCATAGCCCGATAAAAAATACTTGGAACTTCACGGGTTGTAGTTGGTTTCCTCCGATGAAAGCGCTCAACTCACGCCCGAACCGATCGCTGTTACCAAACTGTCACAACAGTAGGTCAGTTCACTTATGATTCCTTGTTCAGCTTTTTTCCTTATGTGTTTGGCTCCCGGATCCATGGTCTGGCCCTCTCATTTCGTATTTCACCACTCACACAGCTATGCTAAAGAAATACACTCGTTTCATACACAGTATTAACCAAACACTATTGGAGACTTCTGCACAAGATGTGATTCAGCGTCACATACGAGCGAAAAGCTTCCATTTCAGATACATTTGTACAATCTGCGACAATATTACTTTCATACTGAAGTCAGTGGCGTCTCGTTTCGCTGCGGTACACGATGTATTTAGGGGATAATTAAGAACGAAACTACTCTCTCTCTGTGTCTGTGTGTGTGTGTGTGTGTGTGTGTGTGTGAGTGTGTGTGTGTGTGTTTGTGTGTGTGTGTATTAGTTTGAATTAATTTTTAATATTAACTGTCGGCCGTTGTGGCCGAGCAGTTCTAGGCGCTTCAGTCGGGAACTGCGCAGCTGCTACGTTCGCAGGTTCGAACCCTACCTCGGACATGGATGTGTGTGATGTCCTTAGGTTAGTTAGGTTGAAGTAGTTCTACTTCTAGGGGACTCATGACCTCAGATGTTAAGTCCCATAGTGCTCAGAGCCATTTAGCCATTTAATATTAACTCATACATTACCACCTACATTGATATTCATCTCAATACAAATCAGTACAAGCGCTGAAACACCTTGGTGTAGACAGACTTAAATTCTATAGTCATCAAAACTACTGTGGCGAGCAGACGGGTTTAGATCAATATCAGGTCGATGGTCAAAGTATTCTGGCTCAGTCTTTGTCTCGAAATTCCGGTATCTATCGTTGCAATACATGTTAAGAAATACACTACTGGCCATTAAAATTGCTACACCAAGAAGAGAGGCAGATGATAACGGGTATTCATTGGACAAATATATTATACTAGAACTGACATGTGATTACATTTTCACGCAATTTGGGTGCATAGATCCTGAGAAATAAGTACCCAGGACAACCACCTCTGGCTCTAATAACGGCCTCGATACGCCTGGGCATTGAGTCAAACAGAGCTTGGATGGCGTGTACAGGTACAGCTGCCCATGCAGCTTCAACACGATGCCACAGTTCATCAAGAGTAGTGACTGGCGTATTGTGACGAGCCAGTTGCTCGGCCGCCATTGACCAGACGTTTTCAATTGGTGAGAGATCTGGAGAATGTGCTGGCCAGGGCAGCAGTCGAACATTTTCTGTATCCAGAAAGGCCTGTACAGGACCTGCAACATACGGTCGTGCATTATCCTGCTGAAATGTAGGGTTTCACAGGGATCGAATGAAGGGTAGAGCCACGGGTCGTAACACATCTGAAACGTACCGTTCACTGTTCAAAGTGCCGTCAATGCGAACAAGAGGTGACCAAGAAGTGTAATCAATGGCATCCCATACCATCACGCCGGGTGATACGCCAGTATGGCGACGACGAATACAGGCTTCCAATGTGCGTTCACCGCGACGTCGCCAAACACGGATGCGACCATCATGATGCTGTAAACAGAACCTGTATGGATCCGAAAAAATGACGTTTTGCCATTCGTGCACATAGGTTCGTCGTTGCGTACACCACCGCAGGCGCTCCTGTCTTTGATGCAGTGTGAAGGGTAACCGCAGCCACGGTCTCCGAGCTGATAGTCCATGCCGCTGCAAACGTCGTCAAACTTTTCGTGTTATATATTTGCCCAATGAATATCCGTATATCATCTGCATTTCTTCTTGGTGTAGCAATTTTAATGGCCAGTAGTGTAGATGCATCGTGCGTGTCTCTGACAGGTGACGCTGGTATTGCCTTGAGGGGTTTATATCAATAGCAGATTGGAGGTCAAAATGATCTGGCTCATCAGTGTATATTCAACAGTAGTATCATTGTATTGTTTTTTGAATAATTAGTATTGTCATCAGTAACATCAAAGCGTTTGTTCTGTCTTATGGTAACACATTTCGTCCACTAATATCAAAGATGTTTCATCCAAACGTTCGGAAGACAACACAAAGTGTAAAACATCAGGATCAATAGATCGATAATGCAGTCGGCAAGTCCAACCAAGCTTTGCTTTGGCCGACATCTTGTCAAATGGCTCAAATGGCTCTGAGCACTATGGGACTTAACATCTTAGGTGATCAGTCCCCTAGAACTTAGAACTACTTAAAACTAACTAACCTAAGGACACCACACACATCCATGCCCGAGGCAAGGTTCGAACCTGCGACCGCAGTAGCAGCGCGGTTCCAGACTGAAGCGCCCAGAACTGCTCGGCCACACCGGCCGGCTATCTTGTCTCTACTGCACACTAGTGTTGATTATCAAAAACAAAGTGCTCTAAGTGTTCTTCAGAAATTTTTAATCTGTGGACAGCAAAAAAGTGGTAGGTAGTGAACGCAAGAAAAAGATTTCACCAGAAGAATAACTCAATTTCTGATTAAGAGAATATGCGATTACTTGCGATGTTTAGTATTATTAGCAGAGTAGTAAACGAAGTAAAGCCGGCCGTTGTGGCCGAGCGGTTCTAGGCGCTTCAGTCACGAACTGCGCTGCTACTACGGTCGCAGGTTCGAATCCTGCCTCGGGCATGTATGCGTGTGATGTCCTTAGGTTTAAGTAGTTCTAAGTATAGGGGACTGATGACCTCAGATGTTAAGTCCCATAGTGCTTAGAACCACTTAAACCATTAAACGAAGTAAACACTCTGTTAGAAGGGTTATACTTCCCTTCTTCGCACGCACACCATAGCTTTCAAAAGGTGTTGTCCCGACTTGTAAATATTTGAAGAACGTCATGATTTACCACCAAGAGCTGCTGATAAGATTTCGTTGCTGAATAACAGTGATCGGTCCGCAGCCCATGATCAGATTCATAAAAGGGTTACATCATATTAGGCGATACAAAATCAATGGCTTCAGAAAAATAAAATCCATGAATTCGTTACTACAGTCGCGTAGTAATGCCAGCGGTCTTGCCCCAGTGGTAGCAGCGGTTCCCGTCAGTTCGATATTAAGCGCTGTCGGGCTGGACTAGCACTTGGATGGGTGGCTCGGTCTGCCGAGCGCTGTTGGGAAACGGGACGCACTCAGTCCTTGTGAGGCAATCTGAGGAGCTACCTGCTTGAGCAGGGGCGGCTCCGGTCTCGTAAACTGACAAACGGCCGGGAGAGCGGTGTGCTGACCACGTGACCCTCCGTATCCGCATCCAGTAACGCCTGTGGACTGTGGATGACACGGCGGCCGGTCGGCTCCGTTGGGCTTTCATAGCCTGTTCGGGCAGAGTTTAGTTTTCAGTTGCATAGTAATATAAACTACATCGTCAATCATAAAACTTTCCAGACAGTGGACTAGCTCGTGTGATATCAACAGTCAGCATTTGCGTCACGAACATAGGCATTCTATATACTCATTACTACTGTTGACACAGTACGAGCAAGTACCTTGTTTGCCACATTTATGACTGATGATGTAAATTGTCAAGGCATCTTCCATTAGGAATGTGCAATGCACTCGTCGACTGTGATATCGCTTTCAAAATGATGCAGCACAGCAATCAGTGGTCCTTACATTTCAGGTTCTATTACAGCACGTCTAGACTTGGGCTAGCGCCTAAACATTATCAGTGCATTATTTCAGAATTTTAATACAGGTCCTGTTACGTCAGTCCCCTGTTATTCGGGCTCCTGTCACAGTTCATTCAAGACTCAAGAATGGACTGTGACAGGAGCCCGAATAACAGGGGACTGTCGTACTAAGACATGTATTAAAACTCTGAAATACTGCAATGATAATGGTTAGGTACTAGCCGAAACCTAGATTTGCTTTAATAAAGCCTGAAAGGAAAGGGTGGCTGATTGCTGTGCTCCAGCATTTTGATGTAAATTCTACTACTATGTAACAACAGTAACGGATTCTTGGATTTTACCATCTGACGCCATTGACTTTATATCGCCCAGTATGATATAAACGTTATGAACCTGGTGATGCTCCGTGGACCGAAATGGTTGTTCAGTAAAATAATTTTATCAGTATCGCTTGGCAGTAAATTATTACTTTCTAAAACTTTAAGCTCTATTTATATTCATGTTAAAAGATTTGTATTGCCATTTTTTGAATGGTAATGAGATTATTCCTCGAGACATGGTACAATATTAAATAATAATAATAATAATAATAATAATAATAATAATAATAATAATAATAATAATAATTTTTACACGCATCTTATGTATTTGCCTAGAGGTGTCTTCTTATTGAATTTGCATTTAAAAATGCTGACGTTTAGTGACACTGCAAGTAAAAAACTTGCAGGTAAGTAAAAAGACCGGCATACTTCATGCAATGTGTGCCATTTGTCATTGTCTTGGCGTTTGGAGTGGTACATTTTTTTTTTTAAATTTCGATCTGCCAGTAAGCTGAGGTATAATAGCTGCATCACTTCCTTTTTCATTCGATCGTCGTAACAAAGGTCTGGAATCGTTTTAGATATTTGTTGAAATCTCCATCTATGGCGTATCCCCTTTTAGACGCTTTGGTGAGATGAAATGTCGTAAGACGTCAACTAATGTGGTATTGCCCTCTGAAGCACAGATTCCTACTGCTGTGAGAAGACTTAACAGTGTACTGTGCTTATGATGTACGCATTTTAGTATACGAAATTTTAGCAGCTTAATCCTTGTTTGCTCATGTTCTGATACGCCACGGTTTAATTGAGTATCTACCCTTTACTTTCAAATGCGACACAAAAGTATCGACCATGTTTTACATTTTTATTTTATTTTCCATCTGCTATTCCTTTTTTGAGCTCTCTATTCAGTTCCCCACACTTTTTTCTGTCTCTTCCATAGTAATTTTAATTAAAGATTATGAGATCACTGTCTCTCACATTATTTTTCTGTACAGCGTACAATTCACTTGAGATAATCGTAACTGCGCCCTAATGACAACGCATCGTGCTTCCAGATGTAAACATCAACCAGAAACCTGCTAACCACAGCATAGCGTTATTTCTGCATACGCGTATTTCCGCATCATCAATCACTTTCAACAAAGAAACTAATTTGTAAAGTGAAAGCAGTTGCAGCGCAGGCCACAAATCAAATCTTATCATGGCGGCAGCTTTTGGATAGGTAGCAACTGATATCTTCGCAGCGAAAACACATCCTTGCAAAATATTCTTCAAAATACGAATGCCACGATCCGACAATCCAGGTCTGGCCACCAAATGTCAAGTCATTCAGATGGGGGTAATGGTCAATCCGCTTTATGCTTCGTAAGCCATTTAGTGAGAACGAAAGGATGATCCGTCAGCACTTCGCTACTTTCACCAGCATGAGTTAGTGATTCCAGTGCACTTTTCAGAAGAAATTACAACCCTCTAACCTCCTTTTCCACAAGCGAAGTCTGTTCGACCTCATTTTGGACAAAGATAGCGATATATCGCTGTTACACTTACTAACCAAACTCTTGGTGGGTACATGATTTTTTTCTCCTCAAATAAAATGAGAATAAAATGATTTCCTCAAGCTGGTCGTAAATGCTACACGTGCTTCGCAGCAACATTTGAAATAGCTACACCCGTCGAAATGAAAATACGAAAATAGTTAATAGAATCTTCCGTCAATTCTTGGTAGAACAACATAATAAATGAAAAGCACCAGTTTGCTTTTGTTCTCTAATATACTTGTAACATACGCGTCCGCTACTACTGTACAATAACCTTAAAGTTCGAGGCAGGTCGTGAAATAAAACTATCTTGTTAAAGCAGTTATGGTATAAAGCAACAGAGCAGTGTTACCCTCTGAGAGGAATTTTGTTATCTTGACCGTGTCGTACCTAACGAAGGTGGCTTATCGCAAATGAAAGTCAAAATTACGTAAATATTTGAACAGTAACAAACAAATTTTGCCTATCTGCACTGTTTAACGGATAAAGAAAACGGTCGCCAGCCCAACTAGGCAAGAGAATGATTAACATTCTCGTTCAAGGAAATAGTTATTAGTAATTTTAGTGGATAAACACAACCTATACTTTGTCACACGTGAGTGCAGTGAACTCTGACACATACATATGTTTACGGTAAGATTGAAACTAACAGTTAGAGCAGCACAAACTATTTGCAAACATACACTCCTGGAAATTGAAATAAGAACACCGTGAATTCATTTTCCCAGGAAGGGGAAACTTTATTGACACATTCCTGGAGTCGGATACATCACATGATCACACTGACAGAACCACAGGCACATAGACACAGGCAACAGAGCATGCACAATGTCGGCACTAGTACAGTGAAAATCCACCTTTCGCAGCAATGCAGGCTGCTATTCTCCCATGGAGACGATCGTAGAGATGCTGGATGTAGTCCTGTGGAACGGCTTGCCATGCCATTTCCACCTGGCGCCTCAGTTGGACCAGCGTTCGTGCTGGACGTGCAGACCGCGTGAGACGACGCTTCATCCAGTCCCAAACATGCTCAATGGGGGACAGATCCGGAGATCTTGCTGGCCAGGGTAGTTGACTTACTCCTTCTAGAGCACGTTGGGTGGCACGGGATACATGCGGACGTGCATTGTCCTGTTGGAACAGCAAGTTCCCTTGCCGGTCTAGGAATGGTAGAACGATGGGTTCGATGACGGTTTAGATGTACCGTGCACTATTCAGTGTCCCCTCGACGATCACCAGACGTGTTCGGCCAGTGTAGGAGATCGCTCCCCACACCATGATGCCGGGTGTTGGCCCTGTGTGCCTCGGTCGTATGCAGTCCTGATTGTGGCGCTCACCTGCACGGCGCCAAACACGCATACGACCATCATTGGCACCAAGGCAGAAGCGACTCTCATCGCTGAAGACGACACGTCTCCATTCGTCCCTGCATTCACGCCTGTCGCGACACCACTGGAGGCGGGCTGCACGATGTTGGGGCGTGAGCGGAAGACGGCCTAACGGTGTGCGGGACCGTAGCCCAGCTTCATGGAGACGGTTGCGAATGGTCCTCGCCGATACCCCAGGAGCAACAGTGTCCCTAATTTGCTGTGAAATGGCGGTGCGGTCCCCTACGGCACTGCGTAGGATCCTACGGTCTTGGCGTGCATCCGTGCGTCGCTGCGGTCCGGTCCCAGGTCGACGGGCACGTGCACCTTCCGCCGACCACTGGCGACAACATCGATGTACTGTGGAGACCTCACGCCCCACGTGTCGAGCAATTCGGCGGTACGTCCACCCGGCCTCCTACATGCCCACTATACGCCCTCGCTCAAAGTCCGTCAACTGCACATACGGTTCACGTCCACGCTGTCGCGGCATGCTACCAGTGTTAAAGACTGCGACGGAGCTCCGTATGCCACGGCAAACTGGCTTACACTGACGGCGGCGGTGCACAAATGCTGCGCAGCTAGCGCCATTCGACGGCCAACACCGCGGTTCCTGGTGTGTCCGCTGTGCCGTACAGCCCTCTCGCAGTGTCCGGAGCAAGTATGGTGGGTCTGACACACCGGTGTCAATGTGTTCTTTTTCCATTTCCAGGAGTGTATAACAGATACTGAAACACTCTATTACCTTCAGGACTTGTTCAAACTGAATGGTCTTTATAACATTACTATTAACATTCACTGCAGGGTCATAAAC
Organism: Schistocerca gregaria; assembly: GCF_023897955.1. Lineage (NCBI taxonomy): Eukaryota > Metazoa > Arthropoda > Insecta > Orthoptera > Acrididae > Schistocerca > Schistocerca gregaria. The sequence continues at coordinate 942,820,454 of NC_064922.1, read as the reverse complement.
TGGACATAGGTTAAGTCTCTTTCAGTTGTATACTTTACTATTTAAAATGAAAGTTAATTGGAATCCTCTAACACGTTGCTTCTCACTATCATTTGAATAAAGAAACTATGGTTTTCCTCATTAGTGATCTTTCCGTTACTTGTTACCGAGCATTAACACAACAGACAAACTATGGATCCTGTTATACTATTAATATGAACTTCTAATACACAAGAGAGACAAACACTTAGCAAACATGAGTATACAACGTTTCACAACTGCAGTTTTCCACTTTTACTACAGTGAGACACAAAATTAACATATATGTAAGATACTGACTCACCTTCTGCGATTTACAACAGGCAGTAATGTGATCATTTACTAAGCAAAACTTTATAAGTCTCAGTCTTAAGAACTTTTAATTTGAAGTTGGCAACAACACATTAATAAGCAGTTTCACTAGGAAAATTATTTTCATCAAGCATCATTAACTTTAACTCACTCTCTTGCCATATTAACTTTAACTTTCTTTTTACTATGTTCAAGAGGCATCTATTAGCAAAAGACTGGGCTTTAATGTTCTTTCAGTAAGGGCACTCGGAAATCACTTTAGTTCAAATGGAGAGGAACCTGAGAGGTGTTATGATAAGGAGAAAAATCAAGGTAGGTACATAAATTCAGTTATAAATTACCTTATATTTGAGCACACTAACACATCCAGTAAGCTGATCCTTCACTGTACATTACTATAGTGTTCCATTACAATGATTGCGCAATGTGGTGGCGATTGCATGTTGGTAGGTGGAATTGCAGGTAGAATTGCTAGACTCTGCCATTTCTTGGTGGCGATGATAGATACAAATTCCAGAATAGTTCCAGCTATTTATCCATCCATCCGAGGCATAGGAAAGTAGCAGAAAAAGCCTCTCTCGGAACCAGCACAATATGCATCTTTTACATGGCAGTGTACAGTTTGGTAGCTCGTCCCCGACTGACTCTTGTTCCACCTTTTCTACCTAGGCCAGCCACAATTTGCGCGCGCTACACAGTTCCTTTCCCGAGGGGAACCACTACACCTTTTACATACAGGTAACTAAGAACCCTAAGTGAAGGTCAGCAGTTTACATAACAGCAAACAATCATTTTAAACAAACATAACATTTGCACATATTAACATCTCTACAAAACATTATTCACACAAAATTACAATTATATACAGTAAGTTTTGTTCCCTCCAAATGGGACAAAGAATTTAAATGATAGATATACTGCACTGCATAGAATCAAATCATGACAAGTTTTAACAAAGAAAGGAGTATACAATTTTGTGTTATCGATTCAAACACATTTAGAGATACTCAATGTTATAACATTAAACCAAAGCAAAAGGCAAAATAAATCCATACAGCATTAGAGCTATGGTGTTACGTACTTTTATTGTGGCAACCGGTTTTCGGCTTACAAGGCCAAGTTACAATATTTTCAAACGACATTGGAAGAAAAGTAACACGTCTAGATTGAAGTAGAAACATACACTAAGTAACATCTTCGACGGAGTGGTGGTAATGCAATGAAAAAGTAAAAATTGAACAGTACATAAATAACAGTTGAGTAGACAGCAACAACCTTTAACACAAAATAGGAATAGCATGCCTACATAACAGTTTCTATTAATAAATTAGTTTTGTTTATTAATAGAAACCGTGCATAAATAACATAGTAGACGGGTGCATCTTTTTATAGGGAATGTAGGGCTTCATAATTTTCTACAGAGTTTTGTATTGTTAACGAGGATATAAGATGAACATCAACAAAACTAAAACAAGGATAATGGAATATAGTCGAATTAAATCATTTGATGCTAAGGGGATCAGATCAGGAAACGAGACACTAAAAATAGTAGATCAGGTTTACTATTTCCGTAGAAAAATAGATAATGGTGGTCGAAACAGAGAGGATATAAAATGTGGACTGGCAATAGCAAGAACAGCGTTTCGAAAGAAAAGAAATTTGTTGACATCCAATATAGATTTTAAGTATTAGGAAGTCTTTTGTGCAAGTATCTGGCTGGAGTGTAGCCGTGTATGGAAGTGAAACATGGACGATAAACATTTCAGACAAGAAGAGAATAGAAAAGTGGTGCTTCTGAAGAATGGTTAAGGTTAGATGAGTAGATTGCGTGGCTAATGAGGAGGTACTGAACAGAAATGGAAAGACAAGGAATTTGTGGCACAACTTGACTAAAATAACGGATCGGTTGATAGGACACATTGATATATAAATGGATCACTAATTTAGTACTGGAGGAAAGTGTATAGTGGGGGTAAAAATTGTTGAAGGAGACAAAGAGATGAATACAGTAAGCAAATACAGAAAGATGAAATTATATAATGAAAATTACATATATACTATTACCTTCATCACATATTAAGTATGTTTTCTGTAAGAAAGTCTAAATGAGAAGTACGGTAGAAGTTGTCAACGGATATTAAAGACCGAAAAATTTTGGATGCTGCATAAGGTATTTTATCTACATTTTCGGTGTTACACGAGGTCTAATACTCATCAAATTACTCAGACACGGAAAAACCTTTAACACTGATGTGTCCTATGAGACACTCCGCAGCCCACGCAAGTCCATCAAGAGCAAACGGCCCAGGCTGGTCACGGAGGTAGTGATTCTGCTCCAACATAACACGCCTCCACACATCTCCAAAGCCACATACTCGTAAACTGCAATGGCCACGTTGTAGTGTGAGAAACCTGAGCATCCGCCCTGCTTCCCGGACATGTCGTCCCGTGAATTCCGTGAAAGCGCTTCAACTCTGACGACGAACTGAAGGACACAGAGAAAGGCAAGCTCTTGTCACAGTCACAGCAATTCTGGGAACAAGTAACCCTTCGTCTCGTGGAACAATGGGATAGTTGTGCTCGGGGCCCCTGGTGATTAATTTCTAATAAAGACTTCAGTTCTACGCAGTGAGTTGTTTCGTACCTTTTTTTTTCAAAACCGCTCGTAAGTGTCGCAATTCTGGTATTGCGATACACATTCTGTGCAGCTCCTAATTTGCTTACTTCGCCACGCTACTTCTGTTGCTTATTTTGGGTATAATTTGTGGCATCTTGTAGTAACACTAACTGAAATGTCGCGAGCTGCCAGTTAATCAGATCCTTTTTTGCACACGCTCCATACAGTAATACAGTCTTTCACACTTTTTGTGCTTCCCCACTGTGTTAGTCATTTTATAATTCGATTTGAGCTGTATACAAGGTGTTACAAAAAGGTACGGCCAAACTTTCAGGAAACATTCCTCACACACAAATAAAGAAAAGATGTTATGTGGACATGTGTCCGGAAATGCTTAATTTCCATGTTAGAGCTCATTTTAGTTTCGTCAGTATGTACTGTACTTCCTCGATTCCAGCCTATGACTCGCGATTGGGGTAGACCTAGAACGACGAGGACACCTGCAATGGACGAGGCAATTCTTCGTGCAGTTGACGATAACCCTAATGTCAGCGTCAGAGAATTTGCTGCAGTACAAGGTAACGTTGACCACGTCACTGTATAGAGAGTGCTACGGAAGAACCAGTTGTTTCCGTACCGTGTACAGCGTGTGCAGGCACTATCAGCAGCTGATTCGCCTCCACGGATACACTTCTTCGAATGGTTCATCCAACAATGTGTCAATCCTCATGTCAGTGCAAATGTTCTTCAATCCAACGTGATCAAATTGTAAATTTTCACAATCAACATGCGTGGGCTGACGAGAATCCGTAGGCAATTGTGCAATCGCGTCATCAACACAGATTTTCTGTCAACGTTTGGGCAGGCATTGTTGGTGATGTCTCGATTGGGCCCCTTGTTCTTCCACCTACGCTCAATGGAGTACGTTCTCATGATTTCATACGGGATACTCTACCTGTGCTGCTAGAACATGTGCCTTTACAAGTACGACGCAACATGTGGTTCGTGCACGATGGAGCTCCTGCACATTACAGTCGAAGTGTTCGTACGCTTCTCAACAACAGATTCGGTGACCGATGGATTGGTAGAGGCGGACCAATTCCATGGCCTCCACGCTCTCCTGACCTCAACCCTCTTGACTTTCATTTATGGGGGCATTTGAAAGCTCTTGTCTACCCAACCCCGCTACCAAATGTAGAGACTCTTCGTGCTCGTATTGTGAACGGCTGTGATACAATAAGCCATTCTCCAGGGCTGCATCAGCGCATCAGGGATTGCATGCGACGGAGGGTGGATGCATGTATCCTCGCTAACGGAGGACATTTTGATCAATTCCTGTAACAAAGTGTTTGAAGTCACCCTAGTACGTTCTGTTGCTGTGTGTTTCCATTCCATGATTAATGTGATTTGAAGAGAAGTAATAAAATGAGCTCTAACATGGAAATTAAGCGTTTCCGCACACATGTGCACATAACATATTTTCTTTCTTTGTGTGTGAAGAATCTTTCCTGAAAGTTTGGTCGTATCTGTTTGTAACACCCTGTTGAACTTTTCACTGTGTTTCGTTGTGACTTATGTCATTCATTAAAGCAAATAAATGACTGTTTATCTCTGTCTTGATTTAGAGTAGAAAATTGTTTAAAGTGTCCTACAACTTCTCCGGGTGAGGTGAGCGTTTAAAAAATAAATGTAACCTATTCCATACACAACTGGTTCTCTTCACTTAGTTGTGACTGTCTTTGTGCACAGTGGGCAGCTACAAGAATAATTTATTTGTTATTACGTGAAAGCAACGATCATTGCACTTGCTGGTCTTAAATTCGTACGATTTGGTTGCATGTGTTAGGCTATGATAGCAACGAGAATTGCACTCGCTATCCTTGCCTTGTCTTGTGTTAATTAACAAAGGGAGCTAGTACTTTCAGCCTCATAGCATTGACTGAGAGACACAGCGACCAGCTCAAAAAAAAAAAAAAAATGGTTCAAATGGCTCTGAGCACTATGAGACTTAACTTCTGAGGTCACCAGTGGCCTAGAACTTAGAACTACTTAAACCTAAGGACATCACACACATCCATGGCCAAGGGAGGATTCGAACCTGCGACCGTAGCGGTCCCGGTTCCAGACTGTAGCGCCTAGAACCGCTCGGCCACATCGGCCGGCGACAACACGTCACTTTCTACCGCCCTTTAGCAGTGCTGACAGCACTGGACAACACTAAGTTACATCAAAGCACCCTTTATTATTCTGCCTCTGAGAATCCACCGGAAATACGTTGACCTTTTTCTCCCTACATGACTCAGACGAGAGACTTTTAGCGCTTCATGTATTCCCTATTTCTTGAAAAATATTACGGTGCCGAGATGTTGAAACTTGCTTACACTGAAATTTCACTGCCACTATGCCGGATTACATTCTGCCAGTTGAAGGAACGAAGATTGTAGTTTAACGTCCTGCCGTTGACGGGGTCATTAGAAACGGAGCATAAGGTAGGATTAAGAAGGACGGGGAAAGAAATCGGTAGTGTGATTCTCAAAGGAACCTTACTGACTCTTTTGCCTTAAGCGTTGTTGTCAAAACGTGGAAAATGTAAACTAGGGTGACTGAAAGGGGCATCCATCCCACATATGATTCAACTCTCCTATCACTGCACCAACTTGCTCGATAAATGCCGGTATATAAAACTCACGCTGTTCTGAATTTTGCAGGAGAATGGGAAAGGCTTTGTTCTCTCCGTAAGCATATTAAAAATACGACAAGTGCTTTAAATGTTTGCCGCGCGGGATTAGCCGAGCGGTCTATGGCACTGCAGTCATGGACTGTGCGGCTGGTCCCGGCGGAGGTTCGAGTCCTCCCTCGGGCATGGGTGTGTGTGTTTGTCCTTAGTGTTTGTACTTAGTGTGTAAGCTTAGGGACTGATGACCTTAGCAGTTAAGTCCCATAAGATTTCACACAGGTTTTTTTTTTTTTAATGTTTACTCTATGCATGCATGAATGAGCTACGTAAATGTGACGTCGTCGCATTTAAGGAAGTCGTATCTTGCTGAGAGTATTGTAGTCGTCAATGTCACTTACTGCATTCAAGGCAGTAGTTTAGCGGAAGCGTATTTTCAAGGTAGGAGTGCAAAGCAAACATTTTTTTATTATCGAGTTGAGCCTCTATGGTCTGCGTGGTAACAACCAATTTCATTTTAGTGTCTAGGTCTTGTTCCTGTTCCAGCATTGACTTCCTGCCAGTATCTTCTGCGTCCACCAAGAAGTGCCTGCTTTTGGACGTTGATGCCATTTAAAAATTGGGCAGTTGTTCACCAATCTTCTAAATTTGTCCCTGTCAAAAATTTATCTCTCTCAGATACCAATCTGCCTAAGATCTTTCTCATATCCTTCGAACCATCTCGGCCCTTTTCTCTTAGACTGGATGAAACTCCATATTCTTTTTGTTAGTCGCTCACCGTCGATCCTCATGAGATGGCCGTAAAAGAGCAATCGTCTCTTCTAAACGGATGCTGTGATAGGTTCTTTCTTGCTCTACAAGTCCTGATTTGCACTCATTGGCCACTGTGTATCAACCTAACTAGGATTTTCCTTAATATCCTACGCTCTCGCTTTTTTAGCCGCTCAGCTTGACCTTGTCTATTCATGGTCAAAGTTTCGGACGCGTATAAGCCCCCAGGTTTTACAACTGTATTATAATGTCGGAACTTGGCCCCTTCACTCTAGACATTTTGTTATAGGTATTCTTTGTCAGTTGGTAAGGTTCGTCTAACTTCCTCATCCTGCCATTAATTGCTTCTTCTTCTACTCCATTCTCCTGGAAGAAAACATTATATTTTCAAGGTAGAAGTTTAGAGGAAAGATTACATTTTCTGCATACTCAGAAGTACTTTGCGGCTTCTGTGCGCATTTGTCACAGCGGTCACAGATACTGCTGGAGGAGGCCGTCACCGAGGTCGCTAAGGCACACCTGCGCGGCGTTCGACTTGGAGGTAAGTCGATCCAGTCCTGATGATGGACAACATTTTCACTACCAGAACATATATTTAGCCGGTTAGTGGAGGAGAGGTGATGGCGTAAAATTCCTGAACAACAGTCTTTGCTACAACATCCTGAATTGAATTTTCAAGCTCTCGTGAAGTGAGGGCATGTGACGCAGTTGACTGTGATCCGTGCGTCGCATGGGGAGGTTAGGCCCGGCAGCTCCGCTGGTGCTATTCGAGAGAATCAGGCTGTCTGCCGGCAGCTGGTTTCACCTTGTCTCTTCTCTCATTACCATCATCGTCATGATTATACAACATAAATGTGACCGCACATTTCACAGGCATCCATTACAATCAGCTCGCATCTCGAGGTCGTGCGGTAGCGTTCTCGCTTCCCACGCTCGGGTTCCCGGGTTCGATTCCCGGCGGGGTCAGGGATTTTCTCTGCCTCGTAATGGCTGGGTGTTGTGTGATGTCCTTAGGTTAGTTAGGTTTAAGTAGTTCTAGGGGACTGATGACCATAGATGTTAAGTCCCATAGTGCTCAGAGCCATTTGAACCATTTGAACCATTACACTCATCTACACTCCACAAATACACATACGTCTCCACGCTCACATGTTGTTGTCGTTGTTGTGGTCTTCAGTCCTGAGAATGGTTTGATGCAGCTCTCCATGCTACTCCATCCTGTGCAAGCTTCTTCATCTCCCAGTACGTACTGCAGCCTACATCCTTCTGTATCTGGTTAGTGTATTCATCTCTTGGTGTCCCTCTACGGTTTTTACCCTCCACATTGCCCTCCAATGCTAAATTTGTGATCCCTTGATGCCTCAGACCATGTCCTACCAACCGATCCCTTCTTCTAGTCAAGTCGTGCCACAAACTCTTCTTCTCCCCAATCCTATTCAATACCTCCTCATTAGTTATGTGATCTACCCATCTAATCTTCAGCATTCTTCTATAGCACCACATTTCGAAAGCTTCTATTCTCTTCTTGTCCAAACTAGTTATCGTCCATGTTTCACTTCCATACATGGCTACAATCCATACAAATACTTTCAAAAACGACTTCCTGACCCTTAAATCTATACTCGATGTTAACAAATTTCTCTTCTTCAGAAACGCTTTCCCTGCCATTGTCAGTCTACATTTTATATCCTCTCTACTTCGACCATCATTATTTTGCTCCCCAAATAGCAAAACTCGTTTACTACTTGAAGCATCTCATTTCCTAATCTAATTCCCTCAGCATCACCCGATTTAATTTGACTACATTTCATTATCTTCGTTTTGCTTTTGTTGATGTTCATGTTATATCCTCCTTTCAAGACACTGTCCATTCCGTTCAACTGCTCTTCCAAGTCCTTTGCTGTCTCTGACAGAATTACGATGTCATCGGCGAACCTTAAAGTTTCCATTTCATCCCCATGGATTTTAATACCTACTGCGAATTTTTCTTTCGTTTCCTTTACTGCTTGCTCAATATACAGATTGAATGATATCGGCGATAGGCTACAACCTTGTCTCACTCCTTTCCAGGCACTGCTTCCCTTTCATGTCTCTCGACTCTTATTACTTCCATCTGCTTTCTGTACAAATTGTAAATAGCCTTTCGCTCCCTGTATTTTAACCCTGCCACCTTCATAATTTGAAAGAGGGTATTCCACTCTCACATATCCGCAAGGAAAGGGACCACTGCGCGCAAGTGAAGAACACCCTTTCCGCTCGGCAACTGAACGCACCACGTGAGATATCACAGCCAGCAATGCTCTACGATATGATGAGGAGCAAGTATACTGCGGAGCTGGCGTTGGAAAATTAGTGGTGGCAGAAGTCGATCTACACACTGAGTGGAAGAGATTGGATAGTTCCAACAGTTCAGCACAGTGGGTAGGTCTGCAGACACAGGAAGTACTGCCTGCATGTACAGGAGCAGAAGTCCAGCGCTGTTGAGCAATGGCGGGATGAGCTTGCAGTTCACCGCTGCGGCTCCACTTTCCCAGACCGCTCGCCCCCCACGTCTGTCTTCCGACGGATGTCACACTCCAGAGACCTGCCGCGGTCGGTAAGACTTCAGAGAGGCGACACAAAGCGCTGCCTGTCCGCCCAGTGGCGCTCATCGTGGCTCTTCGTCTCCTCCGGCCTACTTGTCGTGGCCGACGCTGCAACTCCAGTGAAAGGACGCTTACGGGCAGTGGAAGGGTAAGCGCCGACGTCGCTAAACTGACAGGTCCGGGAAAGCAATCCGCAGTGCCACTCAATCAATCGCATTTACGTAAGCAACCTCAGAACTGAAAGGCCAAGTTCCATCTGCTAATCTGTGACGGTTAACAAGCATACCTTTTCCAGACTGTTGATTTAACACAATGGTGGCTTGTCTAGAAGTCAAATGTATCTGTACCTCCAGAATAAATCTCTCGTACTGCAGCGGAGTGTATGCTACGATGGTCACTCCAAAAGAAATGCACATTATTTTTTTTTTAAATCCGTCTTTTATGAGCAATATTTTCATTTCTCCATATAATTTCCATCCCTCTCAATTGCCTTACGCTATCTTGGAACCAGCGCATGTATAAGCGCACGGTAAAATTCTGAACCAACCTGTTGGAGCCACTGTTTGGCAGCGTGCATAAGGGAGTCATCATCCTCAAACCTTGTTCATCGAAGAGAGTCTTTCAGTTTCCCAAACAGATGATGGTCACATGGAGCTAGGTCAGGACTGTAAGGTGGGTGTTTCAGTGTTGTCCACCCGAGTTTTTTGATCGCTTCCATGGTTTTTGACGGACATGTGGCCGTGCAATGTTGTGCAACAGCAAAACATCCTGCTTTTGCCGATGTGGTCGAACACGACTCGGTCGAGCTCCAAGTTTCTTCAGTGTCGTCACATATCAGTCAGGATTTATGGTGGCTCCACTTGGCATGATGTCCACAAGCAAGACTCCTTCGGAATCGAAAAACACCGTAGCCATAACTTTTCCAGCAGAAGGTGTGGTTTTGAACGATCGCTACGGTCGCAGGTGCGAATCCTGCCTCGGCCATGGATGTGTGTGATGTCCTTAGGTTAGTTAGGTTTAAGTAGTTCTAAGTTCTACGGGACTGATTACTTCAGATGTTAAGTCCCATAGTGCTCAGAGCTATTTGAATCATTTGTGGTTTTGAATTGTTTTTTCTTGGGTGAATTTGCATGATGCCACTCCATTGATTGCCTCTTCGTCTCTGGTGAAAAATGATGGAGCCATGATTCATCACCTGTCACAATTCTTCCGAGAAATTCATCTCCACCATTCTCGTACGGTTCAAAAGTTCGCTGCATACCGTTTTTCGTGTTTCTTTGTGAGCCGCTGTCAACATCCTGGGAATCCACCTGGCACAAATCTTTTTTAACGCCAACACTTTCAGTGTTCTGCAAACACTTCCTTCCTCTATCCCAACGTAGCGTGAGAATTCGTTCACTGTGATGCGTCTGACAGGAGTCACTAATTCGTTAACTCTCTTCTGCACATTGTTTGGAGTGTGTGCAGTACGAGGCCTGCCGCTGCGAGGACAATCCTCAATGTTGCCGTGCCCGCTTTCATCACCTAACCTGCTTGCCCACCGACTAACTGTACTGTGATCGACAGCAGCATCTCCATACACCTTTTTCAACCTCTTGTGGATGTTTCCCACTGTCTCGTTTTCACAGCACAGGAATGCTATGACAGCACGTTGCTTCTGTCGAACGTCAAGTGTAGCAGACATGCTGTGACGGCGCCACTCACGGTAACAGTTTGAACTAAGTTTGAAAACAAGCGGGAAGCATGTATCTACACACTGTAAAACTTTCACACATGTAGAATGAAAACTGTATTTTTACAAAAATAGTGTGCATACCTTTTGGAGTGACCGTGGTATTATGAAACTTCCGGACGGATCAGACATGTGTGCCGTTCCAGGGTCGAACTTGGAATCACGCCTTTCCCACTTCCAGCAAAACGCCAAGATCTGGACTGAATATCAGTTCGGCGCACAGTTTTAATCTGCCAGGTTCTACATATATTTTTCTCATACTATTCTGATACGTTAGTTGTCCAGGAAATCATTTGATTGAAGAAGGGAGTGTTTTTTCCGTAGCTGTTGGAGACACGCTTTTGTTGTCAGTGACATACAATTGCTTCTATGTCGTAGAAAGCAACCAGCTTTCCTACTAAGTGTCATTTCCTGTCAAGTAGCGAAATGACGGTCCCCTGCTCCAAACTTTCCATAAATCCTAATCGCTATTTAGCTTTTAGCTTTTAATTGCCTTGCATATAGTGTCAAATGGAATACAGATTGTTAAATAGTGGAGTGTCTGGAAGACTGCCATCGAATGATTGGTTTCATGTTAATGAAGCGCCGGCCGCTGTGGCCGAGCGGTTCTAGGCTCTTGAGTCCTGAACCGCGCTGCTGCTACGGTTGTTGTTGTTGTTGTCTTCAGTCCTGAGACTGGTTTGATGCAGCTCTCCATGCTACTCTATCCTGTGCAAGCTGCTTCATCTCCCAGTACCTACTGCAACCTACATCCTTCTGAATCTGCTTAGTGTACTCATCTCTCGGTCTCCCTCTACGATTTTTACCCTCCACGCTGCCCTCCAATGCTAAATTTGTGATCCCTTGATGCCTCAAAACATGTCCTACCAACCGATCCCTTCTTCTAGTCAAGTTGTGCCACAAACTTCTCTTCTCCCCAATCCTATTCAATACCTCCTCATTAGTTACGTGATCTATCCACCTTATCTTCAGTATTCTTCTGTAGTACCACATTTCGAAAGCTTCTATTCTCTTCTTGTCCAAACTAGTTATCGTCCTCATGCCTCAGGCATGGACGTGTGTGATGTCCTTAGGTTAGTTAGGTATAAGTAGTTCTAAGCCTAGGGGACTAATGACCTCAGGTGACAAGTGCCATAGTGCTTAGAGCCATTTGTTAATGAACCCACTTTTGTTAGAATAACACAAAAGCATAACTTCGAGTTCAGCTGCTACACTAGTCTGAATCTGTCCTGACTGAAACTAAGTCCAACAGACACTAGACTCACTCCCGAAGTGAAGACTCCTGATGAAGCATGTAACTGCCGACACAACGTTGCTGGTTACTTGCTAGGGCATGGCATAAATAATCATGCAGATTGATACTGGGAATCTGCACGATTGGCTGTGTCCGTCGAGTAATATCGTGCGTCCGCTCATTGGCTTTTCAGGCAAAGTAATGTCATCCTTCTGTCTGCTTGGTGCACGTAATGCAGATAAGGGTGGCAACGCAGCCGCCCCTAGCAGTTTCCGTGGAAGACCGCCGAAGTACTCTTTGCACTAGCTTCACTTTCATGTAGGTCAAATCTGCATGCCAACCCGTGACAGAAGTCAGGACTACATGGCTACATGGCAGAGGCTGTGGCGTGGAACACATCTACATTTACATTTATACTCACCCAACGGTGTGTGGCGGAGGGCACTTTACGTGCCACTGTCATTAACTCCCTTTCCTGTTCCAGTCGCGTATGGTTCGCGCGAAGAACGACTGCCGGAAAGCCTCCGTGCCCTCTCGAATATCTCTTACATTCGTGATCTCCTCGGGAGGTATACGTAGGGGGAAGTAATATTTTCGATACCTCATCCAGAAACGCACCCTCTCGAAACCTGGACAGCAAGCTACACCGCGATACAGAGCGCCTCTCTTGCAGAGTCTGCCACTTGAGTTTGCTAAACATTTCCGTAACGTTATCACGCTTACCAAAAAACCCTGTGACGAAACGTGGCGCTCTTCTTTGGATCTTCTCTATTTCCTCTGTCAACCCGACCTGGTACGGATCCCACACTGATGAGCAATACTCAAGTATAGGTCGAACGAGTGTTTTGTAAGCAACCTCCTTTGTTGATGGACTACATTTTCTAAGAACTCTCCCAATGAATCTCAAGCTGGCACTTGCCTTACCAACAATTAATTTTATATGATCATTCCACTTCAAATAGTTCCGTATGCATGCTCCCAGATATTTTACAGAAGTAACTGCTACCACTGTATAATCATACAATAAAGGATCCTTTTTTCTATGTATTCGCAATACATTACATTTGTCTATGTTAAGGGTCAGTTGCCACTCCCTGCATCAAGTGCCTATCTGCTGCAGATCTTCCTGCATTTCGCTACAATTTTCTAATGCTGTAACTTCTCTGTATACTACAGCATCATCCGCGAAACGCCGCATGGAACTTCCGACACTATCTACAAGGTCATTTATATATATATTGTGAAAAGCAATGGTCCCATAACACTCCCCTGTGAGACACCAAAGGTTACTTTAACGTCTGTAGACGTCTCTCCATTGATAACAATATGCTGTGTTCTGTTTGCTAAAAACTCTTCAATCCAGCCACACAGCTCGTCTGATATTCCGTAGTCTCTTACTTTGTTTATCAGGCGACAGTGCGGAACTGTATCGAACGCCTTCCGGATGTCAAGAAAAATAGCATATACCTGGGAGGCAGAATCTAATATTTTCTGGGTCTCATGAACAAATAAAGCGAGGTGGGTCTCACACGATCGCTGTTTGCGGAATCCATGTTGATTCCTACAGAGTAGATTCTGGGTTTCCAAAAACGACATGGTACTCGAGCAAAAAACATGTTCTAAAATTCTACAACAGATCGACGTCAGAGATATAGGTCTATAGTTTTGCGCATCTGCTCGACGACCCTTCTTGAAGACTGGGACCACCTGTTCTCTTTTCCAATCATTTGGAACCTTCCGTTCCTCTAGAGACTTGCGGTACATGGCTGTTAGAAGGAGGGCAAGTTCTTTCGCGTACTCTGTGTAGAATCGAAACGGTATCCCGTCAGGTCCAGTAGACTTTCCTCTGTTGAGTGATTCCAGTTGCTTTTCTATTCCTTGGTCATTTCTTTCGTTTGTGCGAGAATTTAGAGAAGGAACTGCAGTGCGGTCTTTCTCTGTGAAACAGCTTTGGAAAAAGGTGTTTAGTATTTTAGCTTTACGCGTTTCATCCTCTATTTTAATGCCATCAACATCTCGGAGTGACTGGATTTGCTGTTTCGAGCCACTTACTAATTCAACGTAAGAACAGAACTTCCTAGGATTTTCTGTCAAGTCGGTACATAGAATTTTACTTTCGAATTCACTGGACTCTTCACGCATAGCCCTCTTTACGCTAACATCGTTTAGCTTCTGTTTGTCTGAGAGGTTTTGGCTGCGTTTAAATTTGCAGTGAAGCTCTCTTTGCTTTCGCAGTAGTTTCCTGACTTTGTTGTTGAATCACAGTGGGTTTTTCCCGTCCCTCACAGTTTTATTCGGCACGTACCTGTGTAAAACGAATTCTACGATACCCTTGAACTTTTTGCATAAACACTCAATATTGTCAGTGTCGGAAGAGAAATTTTCGTTTTGATCTGTTAGGTAGTCTGAAATCTGCCTCCTATTACTCTTGCTAAACAGATAAACCTTCCTCCCTTTTTTTATATTCCTATTTAGTTTCATATTCAGGGATGTTGCAACGGCCTTATGATCACTGATTCCCTGTTCTGCGCTTACAGAGTCGAAAAGTTCGGGTCTGTTTGTTATCAGTAGGTCCAAGATGTTATCTCCACGGGTCGGTTCTCTGTTTAATTGCTCGAGGTAATTTTCGGATAGTGCACTCAGTATAATGTCACTCGATGCTCTTTCGCTACCACCCATCCTAAACATCTGAGTGTCCCAGACTATACCTGGTAAATGGAAATCTCCACCTAAGACTATAACATGCTGAGAAAATTTATTTGAAATGTATTCCAGATTTTCTCTCAGTTGTTCTGCCACTAATGCTGATTCCCCAGGGGAGAGAGGCGAAGCTTCTTGCTCTTCGGCTGCTGCTGTGGTTGGTGGACGATGTCTCCTTCAAATTAGCATCTGCACCGTCCCTGCTGGGCCCAGAGTGCATTACTTCCAGTGGTGGCAGGGTTTGGGGCTGGTTCTGCTGCTCCCCCTTTCGCTTCCAGGGTAGATCTCCTTTCTGCAGCTGAAACAGAAATAGGTCTATAATTTCTGGAACGAGCGAAGTATCAACTCAGGGTCGGAGCTAATGCCCTTCGACCGCCAGTGTGACATATATCGCCTCGCCCAGGCGACATACCGCAGTCCCAGGATGCCCTGCCTTCTGTCCCTATTGCATTCGTAATAGCAGACCCTGTTATACGCCCGAAACACACTGGCGATAGTCCTTCCCTGAAGACGAGTTGCAGTGACGGACAGAGAGGTCCTCATCAGCCGTCTGTGCAGCATCTCCTCGGGAGATGTGTCCTGATGTGGAGAACTTCTGTAAGAAGAAAGAAACGTGAACAAGGTGTCCTCTGAAGTGTAGTCAGCAATGAGTTTATTTTTCACTTGAAGCTTGAATGTCTGAGCGAAGCATTCTGCAACCCGTTCGACTACGGACTAATCGGCGTGCTATGAAGGTGCTGCATCGCACGAGATGCGCAGGAAGATTCAAATTGCTGAGTGGCATACAGTGTGCCATTATCTCTGACAGTAGCTGTTAGGAGACCTTGCACTCCGAAGATCTGTTTCACGGTGCAGACTTTTTTCGGTGCCCATATACTGCCCATCCCAAAAAAAAGAAAAAAGAATAATAGCTTCGGCGTCCTCAAGAATAAGCAAATTAGTCACCAGTTGTGGTCCAGCGAAGCCTAGGTTGGACCAAGTCCAGGGTTTCTTTCCCTTAGGCCAAGGAAATGAGAATTTGGGGGTGCGGCTTGCTATTTAGCACAAGGTTGTATACATTCCATATTGCCATCCATGACATGGATTTGTTTGGCCAAATCCAAATTTCAACCCAAGTTTCTGAAAAAGATTAAGTCACGTCATGTTAACAGCTGTTTGTGATTGCTTCACCAGCAGGGATCCCTGCATACGTTTGTTTTTATATCGAGCTATCACTATATAACGACCTTACATTTAAATCGGCTGATCACTGAAACTCATCAGAGTGCCTTGAGATTCCGTCAACTTTGGAGACGTAATAACGTCGTAAGTAGCACTATTTATGAAAGTTTTAGAGGAAGTTGTATCAATTTGAACTTGCAGATTTCGTCCAGTGAGCCCAACATCACTCGATACCACTTTAGTACTTTGATAAATAACACTCTAAACGCCATTTTCGAAGTCGTCCTCCACACATTCAGATTCACCTGTGCAGGTACTTGCTTCTGCAGGTGAACGTCTCATTTTCCCATTTTTCGATCATGTAAACACTTCATGTTTTACGACCGCCTTATCATGAGTAACATAGTACTGTGAATGATTTCCAACTAATTTCGACATGCCCCCCTTGGCTCTGTCTACCCTTGCGACTGAAAAATTTGTTACGCTGTGAAGGTCTGTCGTATAAACCTCGGTTCATCCGTGATCGAGAGTCTGCCCTGTTTGCTCATCAGTATGAATAACACACAAACATGCTTCCTACGTGAGTTATTTAAGAGGGTCAGGTAATTCCGTAGCGCTACATCTGGTGCATGAACGATAACCATGTCACTGACCGCTGAATGGGCGTATAAAAGATTACAGTCTTGATTTTCACATTTGAATTTACAATCCCTAGTGAGACCTTGCATCATAGCTACCTATTCCGTGAAAGACTGTCAAGTTTTCTTATTCACCCTATAGAAATTCAGCGTACCGCCGCCACTAGACTCTTAGTTTCAAAATATACAGTCTTTGTCGTTCACTTCTGACACACGTGGGTCTTCACGCGGGAAGAACTATTACATCAAACCTTAGATATGAGCACCGGCACTGGATAATAAGAAAGCTCATTCGGTAACACCACACATATTGTCCTGTGTGCCGTGAAGTGTTGCTTCAGTGTGGCGAGATAACTGGAGCGAGTTTCCTTCGCCGCGTCAAATTGGTGCAACGCCGCCGGCGTCCGCCTGACTTCCTCTTGCCTTTGGTCCCGTTCATCCAGCCTTTGTAACATCTTTTCGTGAGTAGCTTTAAAGGCCTGCAAGAAATGTCAGATATGCACTGCTCCACCATCTGAAATTAACTGAACACAGATCATTGTTATCAGCTACAATGCTTGGGCCGGCCGCTGTGACAGAGCTGTTCTAGGCCCTTCAGTCGGGAACCGCGCGGCTGCTACGGTCGGAGGTTCGAATCCTGCCTCGGGCATGGATGTGTGTGGTGTCCTTACGTTAGTTAGGTTTAAGTAGTTCCAAGTTCTAGGGGACTGATGACCTCAGACGTTAAGTCCCATAGTCCTCAGAGCCATCTGAACCATTTTTTTTTTAAACGAGCGTGTCAGGATTGTGGTAGGGAATTTGAATGGTCGACTTCGGTTTATTGGGATAATTTTGGGAAAGTGTGGTTCGCCTGTGAAGGAGACCGCATATAGGACGCTGGGGCGAGCTACTCTTGAGTACTGCTCGATTAAAGGGAGACACTGAAGCAATTCAGAGGCGGACTCCTTGATTTGTTACCGGTAGGTTCAAACAGGTATTACGGAGATTCTTCGGAAACTCAAATGGGAATCCCTGGAGATAAGACGAGGTTCTTTTCGAGGAACACTACTCAGAAAATGTAGAGAACCGGCATTTGAAGCACACTGAAGAGCGTTTCTACCACCGCTAACATCATTTCGCGTACGGACCATGAGTGAAGGTATGAGAAATGATGGCTCATACGGACGCGTATAGGCAGTTGTTTTACTCTCACTCTTTTTATGGGTGTAACAGGAAAGAAAATGGCTGGTAGTGGTACAGATTACCGTCCGCCACATATGGTAGGGTGGCTTGCGGAGTATGTGTGTAGATGTAGGTGCAGAAAGGAGCCGAATGACGTCTTCGACAACCTACGGGAATTACATAAAATACATGTCAGCGACTGCAGCGACTTTTCATTGATTACAATATACTGACGAAAAAATACAACAGGAAAAAATAATTACTGTAGAGTAATGAAATTTCGGGAATACATTTGTTTAGGTAACATATTTCAGTGATTAACTTTACAAGATGAGAGGGTAATGTAAGCACGAAATAAGCCATTGCAAATGTGAAATGCTTATAAATTAATAACAGGTGTAACCGCTAGATTGTTGAATGGAAACGTGCAAATGCGCTTGCATTGTGTTGTACAGGTGCCGGACGTCAGTTTGTGGGATGGAGTTCCATACTTGTTGCCCTTGGTCAGTCAATACAGGGACGGATAATGCTGTTTGTGGATGAGGCTGGAGTTGTCCTCCGACGATGTCCCACATACGGTCGACTGGAGACAGGTGTGATGGTCGAGCAGACCCAGGCAACATGCAAGACACTCTGTAGAGCACGTCGGGCTACAATAGCAGTATGTGGATGACCGTTATTGTGCTGGAAAACATCCCTTAGAATGTTGGTCAATAATGGCAGCACAGCAGGTCGAATCACCAGACTGACGCACAGTTGTGCGTGCGATAACCACGAGAGTGCTCCAGCTGTCACACGAAGTCGCGCTCCAGACCAGAACTCCAGGTGTGGGTCCAGAGTGTCTAGCAGACAGACAGGTTGAAAAAAAACCTTTAAATAATAAAACGTGACCTATACAACGAATCTGATTACCCCTGTTAGTCATGGACAAAAAAGAAAAAAAGTATAAGAAAAAAAAATATATTAGGTAATTCCGTACAATTAGTATATAGATGTGATGAATCACTTTAAACGGGAGGCCAAATAAACACTTAAAGTAAATACAATTCCAGTAAACCTGCAAAAGTAAAACAAATTATTGTAGGGGCCTACATAGACATCGCACATCTGCTAGATGCCCACGAAATACGTAATTTTGTTTTAAAGCTGACAGCCAATGATAAAATACGTGCAAAAAATACTATTGGTCAGTTTTCAAGCAGTAATGGCGGGCAGCATCAGCTGGTAATGTACGTAATTTTATGGTAGTTAATTTTACTACACAAAAGTTAAAATATGTGCTCCCTCCAAAAAGAAGTTACAAACAAACATTAAAATAAAATTATAATGAGCAGCAAAATGTCTGAGAAGAATTTTGAGAAAAAATTATTAATTGAACTTCGTCGGGTTTTGAACACTGTCAACAAGACGAACAAATAAAAAGAATATTTATTGGAACGAAAGAAAACTGAGATGTTGTGACAGTATTTTTAAACTAGTATATTTAACTGCAATTGTCTTTAATTTTGAAATGAGAGAGAGCGTGATAATTTTCTTTTAATTCCTTAACTGTTGCTGCAGACAGTGCGATGACGTCAGCGGTGGTCCGCGCGGACGATGTGTGAAGTGAACCCTGGTTGGTGGCGTGAAGATAACGATGGACCCTCCTGTTTCATTAATGTTCCAGTTACGGCGGCGGTCCACGTCTCCGTTGTGGTCGAATCAGCTGGCAGCACTGGCGCCATAATAACAGCTCCAATGTGTGCGTTGCCGTTACGCGCGCCACGTTTTATTATTGAAAGTTTACTAATCAGGTGGTGCGGGTAGGTCGGAATTATGCAACGTCTTTAGCATTGAAGATATATATCCGGTTAATGGCAATACTCCGTACAGTTCTTTCACCGTGTTGCCAGAGGAAAACAGTCACATATGTTTTTCACTATAACAGTCCGTTAAACATCAGTTCAATTACGTCGTCGTCTTTAAGACAGTTTGGACGATATAATAAATGTTTCTTGATCAGATCACAGCACTGTTCTTTTACTTAACATTTTGGTTTGGTCCACTTTCACGCAATTCTAACAGTTAGTGTCTCCACACGACAATGGTGTCTGGTTCATGGCTAATTGTCACAAGTTCACACAGCATGTAAAATCGTCACCCCAAACACTCGATATGCTTTTCCGGTTTTACTGTTCACTTAATAATGCACAATCTCCTATTAACACAGCGGACGCATTGTAATTAATTGTTCCTCCGCGTATCACCGTCTTTCACGCCGAACTTCGCAACGTTTTACACCCACGAACCGACCACGATACCACAATAACTCGCAGGCTCTCTATCGATAGTCGTTCGCTCTCTCTCTCTCTCTCTCTCTCTCTCTCACACACACACACACACAGTACTTCTCCTAGCCTAACCAAAGATTCACAAAGCATATACAGCCAGAACATTCATATTCGTACAATATAAAATATAAAACAGTAGCAAGATGAGTGAAGAAACAATGTGACGCATTAACAAATAGAGAATGGTTGAAATAAATGATACATACGTACTATGACAAGGTAATGCACAAAAGAAAAAAAATTATCGACTTTCGGGGAAATTAATGTCTTTACAAGGTCCCCAAGTGCCCTCCTAACCAACAGACGGCCAACTCTGCCAACAGACGGCCAACACTGCGACCGAGGCAGAACGAGCGTTCATCAGAAAACACAACAGATCTTCACGCTACCCTCCAATGATCTCTCGCTTGACACCACTGATGTCGCAAATGGCAGTGGTTTGGGGTCAGTGGAAAGCACGCTACAGGTATCTGGCTCAAAGCTGTCACTGAAGTAGCCAATTTCATAATTTCAAACGTTCGTTGTGTGACTGTGGTGGCAACTGCTGCTCCAATTCCTGCTGCAGACGTACGATGCGACGTGGCCTTCCGCAGCCCGGTCATTTTGCTGCCAGCAATTACGTACAGCTGCCACATTACTGCCAAGTCTTTCTGCAGTATCTCAGAAGGAACATCCAGCTTCCCGTAGTCCTATTACACGGCATCGTTTAAACTCAGTGAGGTGTTGGTAATGGCGTCTTTGTCGCCTTAAAGTCAGTCTTCGCCCGGGTTCCCGGGTTCGATTCCCGGCGGGGTCAGGGATTTTCTCTGCCTCGTGATGACTGGGTGTTGTGTGATGTCCTTAGGTTAGTTAGGTTTAAGTAGTTCTAAGTTCTAGGGGACTGGTGACCACAGATGTTAAGTCCGATAGTGCTCAGAGCCATTTGCACCATTTTGGAAAGACAGGCTTGACTAACGCCAACTCGCGACGCCCAGTCTCAGACGTAGCTAACGCTCACGACCGTTACTGCGTGTGTTTAAAGCGAACCTGATTTGCGTCCTCATAGTGGCGCTCAAATACGAGTGGCACGAAATCTAAATGGACATCACGTTTCAGGTGTAGAAACACTTCTACCAACTTTCGTTTACGTCGCGCAACTCGTTTTTGGTGCTGCGATTTATTTTTCTTGTGTCTAATATTGTGTTTCAGTTGAAGGAAGACAACTTGTCATCCAAGATGCCATTTGTAAAACCTTTCTGTGCAATGAGCAGTTTCAGTAAACAAAGTTATCATCATCTGATCTCAATAGAGGTTCATCGAGATGAGATGATGCCAACTCTGTTTACCGAAACCGACCATAGTAAACAAAGGTTTTCAAAATGCGATCTTGCTGAGACGTTGTCTTCCTTCAAGCCCAGTATTTGCAGCTTGCCGTTACTACCCAGTATGAGCGAGGTAACTAATATTTTGTTAGCTGATGATGGATTGCTCGAAACATCTGGTAGCGAATAAAGCCTCACTTCAACACCAGCTCTTCTTCTTGCTGTTGCTGTTTTGGCCTTCAGTCCGAAGACGGGTTTGATGCAGCTCTCCTTGCTACTCTGTCTTGCGCGAGACCCTTCATCCGCGAATAACTACTGCCACCTACATTGTTCTGAATCTGGTTGTTATACTCATCTCCTGGTCTGGCTCTAAGATTTCCCCCCCACCCCCCCCCTCCCCCGCCCTCTTCCCTCCAGTACTAAATTGATGATTCCGTGATGTCTCAGAATGTATCCTATCAACCGATCCCTTGTTCTTGCAACATTGTGCCAGAACTTTTTCCTCCCAGTTCTATTCAGTACCTCCTCAGTAGTTACGTGGTCTACCCATCTAATCTTCATCATTGTTCTCATGCGAAAGCTTCTATTCTCTTTATGTCTGAACTGTTTACTCTCTATGTTGCATGTCCACAAGGCTACACTCCATACAAATACTTTCAGGAAATACTTCCTAACACTTAAATCCATATTCGATGTTAACAAACTCCTCTTCTCCAGAAACGCTTTTCTTGCCATCGCTAGTTTACATTTTATATCTTAACTACATCGGCCATCAGCAGCTATTTTGCTGCCCAAATAGGAAAGCTCGCCTACTACTTTAAGTGTCTCGTTTCCCAATTTAATTCCCTGATCATCATCTGATCTAAAACTTCCTGGCAGATTAAAACTGTGTGCCGCAGCGAGACTCGAACTCGCGACCTTTACGTTTCGCGGGCAAGTGCTCTACCAACCATTCTTTTATCTCATTTTGTCCTATACTGCTCACTGAATTTGTTCGTGGCGGACGTCCGATAACACCCGTTCAGGTTGTTCGTTGATCCGTTCACTCAGTTTTTTTTTTTTTATTACAGAGGAGAGCTAAACCCTCTGACCGAACACGCTGAGCTACCGTGCCGGCAAACCAACTGAGCTACCCAAGCACGACTCGCAGCTTTAATTCCGCCAGTACCTCGTCTCCTACCTTATTCTGGAAACATCACCCAGCCTATGCCTAAGCCATGTCTCCGCAATGGTACTTTCTTACAGGATTGCTGGTTCTGCAACGTTCGCAGGAGAGCTTCTGTGAAGTTGTAGGAGACGAGGTACTGGCGGAATTAAAGCTGTGAGGAACGGGGCATGAGTCGTGCTTGGGTAGCTCAGTTGGTAGAGCACTTGCCCGCGAAAGGCATAGGTCCCGAATTCGAGCCTCGCTCCGGCACACAGTTTTAATCTGGCATGAAGTTTCATGTCAGCGCACACTACGCTGCAGTGTGAAAATCTCATTCTGGTATCATCTAATCTAGTTCGAATAAATTCTTTATCCTTGTTTCGCTCCTGTTGATCTTCATCTTACACCCTCCTTTCAGAACACCTTTCATTCCGTTCAGCTGCTCTTCCAAGTCCTTTGCTGTCTACGACAGAATTCAGTGTCATCAGCGAACCTCAAAGTTTTTATTTGTTCTCCATGAACTTTAATTCCTTCTCCTAATTTTTCTCGTGTTCCCTTTACTGCTTGGTCAACGGGGATAGCCTACAACCCTGTCTCACTGCCTTCTCTACCACTGCTTCCCTTTCATGCCCCTTGACTCTTAGAATTGGCGTCTGGTTTCTCTACAAGTTGTGAATAGCCCCTTTCGCTCCGTATGTTTTACCCGTACCAACTTCGGAATTTCAAAGAGAGTATTCCAGTAAACATTGTGAAAACCTTTCCCTAAGTCTACAAATGCTGTAAGGGTAGTTCTGTTTTACCGTAACCTATCTTCTAAGAGAAGTCCAAGGTGAGCATTCCGTCGCGTTTTCCTACATTTCTTAGTGACTCTTAAGAAGTCGGCACACGGACCGTTCTGTCAAACGTCAACGTTGAGCGTGCCAAGTTCTACGTGCTGCTGAAAGCTCACTAACGATGCGACTTGTGCATACGGTACGTGGGCACCAACGTGGTATACGCGATCACAACGCACTCCAGCGGCAGCTGCGGGATGTTTCTAGTTCGTAAATCACACTGTTTACTAAACGGGCGCGCGTGAAATTCCCACGTTAGCTCCATTAAAACGCACGTTTCCTCCATCGTCCACGAAATGGAAAGTAACATGTCCAATTAAGAAGGATACAGGCTTATAAAAGTTCCATTACGAACAGAGCCATACAAATTTGGAATACTCCTCCACATAAGATTAACATTATTTCACCATTCCTACATTTCAGTAAAACCCCAAGGTCAGTCTTACTTGATCACTGTTCCTACCCAGTGGCAGAATCTTTGCAACATATGAATTATGAAGCGTAAAAGGAAAAGAAGCAAAATATCTTTTATAAAGTAGCGCAAGCTGTCCTGTAGATTAAGCCAATCGAACAAAGTCACCCCTCAAAAAAAGATTAACTTATATTTGCATAACATCAAATATTATAGTATATACGTACATTTAACTAATAATAAGGTATTAGAATGTATTAAAACGTGAATGTCAGGGAAAAAAATTGGAAATGTCGAGACGCGAACCAACGCCCAAACATGCAACTTAATACGAGGTAGTAGTGTTATTCACTAAGCTTAACCACCAACACACTACTTATATCCAGTCATAGTATCTTACTACTTGCTGAAAACCGTAATCGTAGATATGTAAGTAATTGAAATTTAATTATAACAAATTGTACCAAGAACAACGTGTTTTGGGTGGATCCTCAGTGTATCGCTGCCTTCAAATAGCCTACTCTCTTAATACGCAAGTTACAGTAATTCTTTTGCCACTAATATGATGCTTCTCATTATTTTATTGGAACGAATCACGCAGTTAACAACGGGTTTTCCAGTGATTCTCAATTTGCTGGTGCCCAGAAATGGCATATATACGTATAGGCTTGACATGAAAGCCAATATGGCGCTTCCCAACTGTGTAAATACTGAGGATATTAGATTAGATTAGATTATTACTTGTTCCATAGATCATGAATACGACACTTCGTAATGATGTGGAACGTGTGAGGTTAATAAAAGGTGTCTACACAAGATTTCACATTACACAAAGTATCACATGACACCCAATATTTTCAATTTTTTTTAATTTTTATTGTTGGGGTTGGGAAATTGCCCACTTACTACATCAAAAAATTCATCTAATGAGTAGAAGGAGTTGCCATTAAGAAATTCTTTTAATTTCCTTTGAAATGCTATATGGCTATATGTCAGACTTTTGATGCTATTTGGTAAGTGACCAAAGACTTTTGTAGCGGCATAATTTACCCCCTTCTGAAGTGAAGTTAGATTTAACCTTGAGTAGTGAATATCATCCTTTCTCCTAGTGTTGTCGCCATGCACACTGCTATTACTTTTGAATTCGTTCGGATTGTTAATAACAAATTCCGTAAGAGAAAATATATATATATATATATATATATATATATATATATATATATATATATATATATATATATTGTATTGTGAGGCTACAGTGAAGATCCCTAGCTCTTTAAATGAGTGTCTGCAGGATGATCTTGGATGAGCTCCAGAAATTATTCTGATTACACGCTTTTGTGCAATGAACACTCTTTTACTCGATGATGAGTTACCCCGGAATGTGGTGCCATACGAATGCAGAGAATGAAAACAGGCGTGATAAGCTAATTTACTCAGATGTATTTCGCCAAAATTTGCAGTGACCCTCATAGCACAAGTAGCTGATTTTCAGTGTTTTTTTTCTAGTTCGACCCCTCATCAATGCATACACCTAGAAATTTTGAATATTCTACCTTGGCTACTGATTTCTGATCGAAGTCTATATTTATTAGTGGTGTCATTCCATTTACTGTGTGGGACTGTATATACTGTGTTTATTCAAAGTTTAATGAGAGCCCATTTGCAGAGAACCACTTAATAATTTTCTGAAAAACATCATTTACAATTTCACCAGTTAATTCTTAACTGTTGGATGTGATAGCTATACTTGTATCATCGGCAAAAAGTACCAGCTTTGCACCTTCGTGAATATAGAATGGCAAGTCATTAATATATATTAAGAACAGCAGAGGACCCAAGACGGAACCTTGCGGCACCCCATTCGTGATTGTTCCCCAGTTTGAGAAATCACCAGTTTTTTTTTGCATATTATATGAACTGTTTATTTCACGTTTCTGCTCTCTTTCAGTTAGGTATGATTTAAATCATTTGAGCACTGTCCCATTCATGCCACAGTACTTGAGCTTATCCAGAAGTATTCCATGATTTACACAATCAAAGGGAGACGGCGTGCCTGTGACGTAGGTGGCGCTGTGCCATCTGGTTGGTCAACGCTCAGACGCACGCTCAGTATATCTGACAGGCCAGATACTGCTCTGCACGTTCGGAAAGACTCCCGAACGTGCTGTTCCACGCTATGGCGTCAGAAACTCGGCACGCTCAACGTTCGGATGCGCGGTCCGTGTGCCGACGGCTTTAAAGACGGCCGTGTGTGTCGATAGCGGCACTTGGGGCCCGCATTACCGAGGATCCCGAGACAGTGGCGGGAGGCTGGGAACTCGGCTGTTGGCAGTGAAGGTCGGCCGCGGCAGGGCCGGGAGGGGGCAGGCGAGTGCCTGCTGGCTGCCGGGGCCTGCTGTTGGCGGCTGGCGGCTGGCGGCTGGCGGCTCACTCGCCATGGAGACCGCGGGCCGGCCGCTGCTGGGCTGCTTGGTGCTGGCTGCGCTCGCCGCCGCCGCCGCCGCGCACCTCTTCGCCGCGGGCAGCGACGCCGGGGCGCCGCCGGCTGTGGCCGCTGTGCAGGCGCCGCCGGCAGCCGTGCAAGCCAGGGACCCCGGCCAAGGTAGGCGCAGGGCGTCCCGCTGTGGCCGTAGAGGGGACTTACTAGATCGAGTTCCGCACGGGAAGCCATGTCAGGAGGCGTTACCCAACGACGCCACATAGCGTCTAACTTACAGGCGCCAGCATCTATAATACAGTGGAGCGTCGATTGTCCGAAGTAATGGTGGGGACACGGGTGTTCGGAAAACTGGTTTGTTGGGGAATCGAACTGTACATGTTTATTTGCCAAAAAGAAGTACTGTACAGTGAATTTATTCATAAAATCAGGCTTCTCTTTTAGTGCTCCAAAGTAACATACAAAGCCAATGTCAGTAGGAATATATAGTATGTGGCACAGTTTATTAAATAAAAATATATACATATTACACACGCATTTTGCATGAACAATACACACAGTATACAAAATTAACGGTTAAAAAAGCCTACACGCTTACGAGCAACTCTGAGCTGGCGCAGCTGTTGCTGTGGACAGCTCTGATACTGCCGCTGCTTCTGCTGCCAGTGCCGAGCCGACAGAAGTGTGCTGATTGTTGAAACACAGCCACTGGCGGCTCGGCCGATCAGCAGCGCCTCGTGAAGGCCCCATTAGAAGCCATGTTCCGCCAGCGGTGGCCCAGTGCGGCGATTACTGTCGGAAACTCGGTTTGGGAGTGAGGGGGGTGATGTACGGTAGGGTGGGAGAGTAACAACTGCGAGCGAGTACACAGTTCGGTTAAGCGGTCGTTCGGTTGACCGACGTTCGGATAATCGCCGCTTTATATGTAGAAACAGGGTGATTCTGTGATCATGTTGCAAACTTTCTAGGATAACGGGGAAGGGTATCAATTTGAGGTCAGGGATGCTGGGTCAGAAACGAACAAGTCGAAAGTAACGCCGAGCTGTCTCAGGCGCTGCAGCCATAGACTGTGCCGCTGGTCCCGACGGAGGTTCGACTCCTCCCTCGGGTATGGGTGTGTGTGTTTGTCCTTAGGATAATTTAGCTTAAGTAGTGTGTAAGCTTAGGAACTGATGACCTTAGCAGTTAAGTCCCATAAGATTTCACACACATTTGAACATTTTTTTTTCGAAAGTTACAAGAGGAAACCGTTCGGATACCTCTGACGATAGAGTAGATGTAAGATTGTAGGGTAGGCAACGTTCAGAGGTAGTAGCATGTACCAAAACAAGAAAGACATGTACAGTAAACGTGAGTTCTAGACTGCATACCTTAGGAGCTATGACCGCTTGTTTATCTTCGCTGCCGTGAAATGCATCTCCCCTATTGAATAAGTGCTCTTAACTCTGGCTTTTTAGAGCTCAGCCGGCCGTTGTGGCCCAGCGGTTCTAGACGCTTCAGCCTGGAACCGCGCGACCGCTACGGTCACAGGTTCGAATCCTGCCTCGGGCACGGGTGTGTGTGATGTCCTCAGGTTAGTTATGTTTAAGTAGTTCTAAGTCCTAGGGGACTGATAACCTCAGATGTTAAGTCCCATAGTGCTCAGAGCCATTTTTTTTCCTTTTTAGAGCTTACGTTTACTTGATATTTCTTCTTGTTTTGGTCCACACTACCAACTCTAAAAGTTGCCTACCCTACAGTCATATCACCAACTATTTTACATTTCATATCAACACCTCTACCACGGACAAAGACATAAATATTATCGTCATGAGAAAGTTTAAAGACCTGCGCGTCCTAACACACAATGGTTTATCAATAAAAAAATTAGTCGTTGTTTCACCAACACCACAAACTTGAGACGGTTACCATGAAAGTCCGATAACATCACCTCCAAAAGTTGCCTCACCTTCAGTCGTAGCATTAACAATACCAGTAGAAATGTTCCGGCGCCAGAGGTATCAGAACGGTTTTCGCTCATAATTTTCGAGTCGTCCATTTCTGGTACAGGTTCAAAAATCGTTCAAATGGCTCTGAGCACTATGCGACTTAACTTCTGAGGTCGTGAGTCCCCTAGACTTAGAACTAATTAAACCTAACTAACCTAAGGACATCACACACATCCATGCCCCAGGCGATCGTAGCGGTCGCGCGGTTCCAGGTTGTACCGCCTAGAACCGCTCGGTCACCCTCTCCGGCCCGGTACAGGTACCTTTACCTCAAACTGATACACTTGTCCTTCTCTATTATCCTAGAAAGGTTGTATCACTATCACGGAATAAGCCTTTGTGTACATACGTTCACAGGCGCTGGCGCCTACAATTCTGAGGAACTCCTCATAAACCACACATTTGCGTAGTCAACGATAAGTGAGGCTTGAGGTGGTGTAAACAGAGACGCCACTGGACAGTGGATGACTGAAAACAAGTGATTTGGATCGATGGATCACGGTATACGCTGCGGCAATCCGACGGAAGGTTTTGGGTTTGGCGAATGACTGAAGAACGTTACCTGCCGGCGTGTGTAGTGCCAGCAGTGAAATACTGAGGAGGTGGTATTGCCGTATGCTATTGTTTTTCTCGGTTAGGCGGTGTTCCAGTTCTTGTACTTGAGAAAGCGCTAAATGCGGAAGGATATGAACACGTTTTGCAGCACAGTGCATTGTGTACAGTTCGGAGATGCTGATTGTAAGGGCATGACAGTGCACTTTGTCACAAAGCAGGAGCTGCGAGGCAATAACATTCCTGAAATGGACTCGCCTATCCAAAGTCCAAACCTAGACGTAATGGAACATGTTTGGGAACAGTTAGGACGTCGACTTCCCTCCACACCTCACCTCAGCTTCCAACGTCGCTTCCGTCTCTGGTTCCAACACTTAAGGGATAATAGACCTTCCCGGGTTCGATTCCCGGCGGGGTCTGGGATTTTCTCTGCCTTGTGATGGCTGGGTGTTGTGTGTTGTCCTTAGGTTAGTTAGGTTTCAGTAGTTCTAAGTTCTAGGGCACTGATGACCATAGATGTTAAGTCCCATAGTGCTCAGAGCCATTTGAACCATTTGAACCTAGGGGACTGATGACCATAGATGTTAAGTCCCATAGTGCTCAGAGCCATTTGAACCACTTGAATTTGATAATAGACCGTCGTTCCTCCGCATACATTCAGACGACTCATTGGAAGTGTTCCTAGCCGAGTTCAGGCCATCATAGCGAAGAGTTGGCACACTCCTCCTTCATGTCCATTAATAGCTGTCCAGATCCTTATGATGAGACTGAGTACATGTTGCTTAGCTTACTATCGCCTCCCATTCGCGCCTCTATTGACCACACTTTTGCAAAACGATCAGACTGGACTATTTCTCAGAAATCTGGTTTCGCTTCTTGAGGCCAACTGAGAAGTTCAAATGGTTCAAATGGCTGTGAGCACTACGGCATTTAACATCTGAGATCATCAGTTCCCTAGAACGTAGAACTACTTAAACCTAACTAACCTAAGGACATCACACACATCCATGCCCGAGGCAGGATTCGAACCTGCGACCGTAGCAGTCGCGCGATTCCGGACTGAAGCGCCTAGAACCGCTCGGCCACATGGGCCGGCGACTGAGGAGTAGCTGAATCATGATTCGTACGTTGCCTTCAACGAGAGGAGCGGAGAGAACGTACAGACGGCATCTTCGAGCACCCTTGTGCTGATTTAGAATGAAATAAAGCAGTATCAGGATGTAATCCTCGAAACGAAAGTGGCAAATTAATTTTAGCGGATGCTCCTAAGGCGTGATAGAGGTGTTTAGTGCATGGGGCATCTTAGTCTTCAATTTAGTCTCAGATAAAAATAGGTTTCTCGTACAAAATGTCAGTTCACGTGATGAGAATGCATCCAAGAAATTCTATCTAGCCATTGCATCAAGGGACCAGATGTAGTAGTAGGATACCTATAACAGATATAATCTCTATTCAGTGATTTTGGCGTGACAAGGTAACAGTTAGTATTTCGGGGATGGAAAAAATGTAGGCTTTTTGATGTAAAGTGCTGTGGAATTTCTCCGGCGGCCGGGGTGGCCGTGCGGTTCTAGACGCTTCAGTCTGGAACCGCAGGACCGCTACGGTCGCAGGTTCGAGTCCTGCCTCGGGCATGGTTGTATGTGATGTCCTTAGGTTAGTTAGGCTTAAGTAATTCTAAGTTCTAGGTGAGTGATGACCTCAGTAGTTAAGTCCCATAGTGCTAAGACCCATTTGAACGTTTTTTTTTTTTTTTTTTTAATTTCTCCCGTCTGAAACTGATGACAATCACTGGCAAGTGTGTAATTCAGCAGACCTCTACCACAGGCGTGTAATCTGTGATTCGCGCATGCAGACGAACGATGACGACAAGACTGGCGGTAAGTCACTTTCTGTGCTGTTAGGTTTATGTGATTAATTTCTAGCGATTCTTAAGTTACTTCAGACATTTTTAATACTTTGTGATTTTTTTCCGTACCCCTCCTTTGTATTTTCCTACATTGTCCAGATACTTTTTGCACGTATTTTTTCGAAATATGCGATTAAATCTTGGCAAAACCAGCTATTTATTTTTATGCCTCAACTGCAACTTCGACATTTGTATTGTAATTATACCTTCAAAATGCGTGCCATGGTGTGTGTGTGTGTGTGTGTGTGTGTGTGTGTGTGTGTGTGTGTGTGTGTGTGTGTTTTGGTTTGTGATACGTGCAGAGGAAGAGAAAAAATTACATAATAGCCTTCGCGTATATTTCCCGGTTTTCATACGAATAAGACAAAGCGAAATTACTTTCCGGGCTCCACATAAGACTGAAAGAGAAACTATATCAGTTTCTTCGTGTATAAATTAAAATTACGTACAAAGAACGTGAACCTCTTCTCACGTGTGAGATCGTGAGATCGCCAATGCCTAAAACTTTGATTAGTCTACGACCACCCATGTATTAATTAACATTTACTATTACTTACAAGGATTTTATGCAGTTCCTTTGGCTGTATTTCAGCCCCAGACAATAAGACATAGGCTTCTTTGACACATTTCAACCTCCGAAACACCATTTGACACGTGCGTACATATTTGTGTAATATAGTGATTGTGAGTCCAAATTAAGGAACAAAGTACTTAAAAACTCATGTTAGTCACTCTCCTCTTGTAGGGGTTCGCCATCGCTACGTTTTTCTGGTATAACAGGAAATGGACGCCTTCGACGGCTAGAAAAAGACAACGAACTGAAAAATGCCGGCCACAGATGGGGACTGGCTGAATGTGGACGACATTCCGGCCTCTGAAGGTCGCCCTCGAGGGCCACGGCCACTGGTTTCTCGCTCTCAGCCTCTGAACACTTCAAATATTGTGTAATATTTACACCCAAGAGTGTGACACCGCCGATGTTTCCCACAGTCACGAAAGTCTGTCCTACTCAAAGAGAAAATGTCTGAGATGAGATGAGGTTTCGAAGAAATGATATCGATGAGGCACCACAGAACATCACAAAGTTCGTAAGTTCAGTTATTCAGCCTTGCAAATTGTTATAAAAATACAAATGAACATTCATTTCCCGCGATGTCCTATTCCACGTACTTAAGGAGGAAAACTACACTATAAATATGACATGTGGAAGGCTCCTCCTCCTCCTCCTCCTCCTTCTTCTTCTTCTTCTTCTTCTTGCATCAATCAGTAAACCTTACGGTCTGTTGCACCTCAGAGTTTGCATCTCTTGGTCCCAGCTTCTGTTTGGTTTGCGAACAGCTCTTCTTTCTCGTGGGGTGTAAGTGTTCTTTTCGGTACTATGTTGAAGGACATTCTGTATCGTTGTTTCCACTAGACATTGCTGTAATCTAAAATCTTTCCCGCTTAGCTCCATATCTTCATGACTGGCATTTATCATTCTATCGCTTCGTGTGACATATGAGACCAAAATCAGAAATCGCCTTTGCGCAGCCCGGATTCTTGTCTTGCCCTTTCTTAGCATCCATTGCTCATTGCTGCATAAGCAGCTTCTCGCAGCCATTATTTTCTAGAATTTCATAGTGTATTTTCCTATTTCGTTCTTCTAAGAGTTCGAAGCAGATAGTAAAATATGTCCAACTTAAATCAGTATCTACTTTCTAGATTTACGACTTTCAACAGCACAATAACGTGTCTCGAATAGCTTGCATCCTGCTGGCTAGAACTCTACGAAGGACATAAGTTTGTTTTCGTTAATGAAAACGTTGAGCTTGAAAAATCTACTGTAATTTGGAAAATCCTCGCTGTAAAACTGCCTAATATTACGGTAATTCGACGACCTGACACCATGAGAGTAGCAGTAACATTACTTACAGGAATTTCTGAGTAAAAAATTAGAAGTCTCAGACAACTTTCCTTTCTCTGATGGGATTATCAGGCCGTGAAAAAAATGGAGAATGATAAACTAAATCATTATCGTAATGCCATGTTTGTTTTTTTCTGTTTATAAGGTCTCATCTTCGTTCTTTTCGTGCCTATAGGTAACGCTACATTGGTCTTTCGCTACTTTAATCACACCAAGTGCGATAACTCTTATCCTTCCTGCCCACAGTTGGTCACTTCTATCCACACTCTCAAAAGTTTTCGAATAATCTGTGGACTGAATGACTGGCTCATTCTTAAACTCCCGTCTCTACCCTACGAGTTGGAATCAAAACAATCCATACAGGATCGTCCTTTACCAAAACCACTCGTCTCTTCCAGGGTTGTTATTACATTTCTTAATCTCGGCATTATAATGTTGGTAAAATATTTACATTCCTTATAAAGGGCAACATTGGAAATTCCACCAATCGACCACCCTACCAAGGGGTCGCCATAATTCTGTGGGGAAAAACGAAACAAAAAAAGGAAACTTCAAACAGGTAATTTAAGCCAAATGTTTATTTCTTAAAACTATATTACTCAGGTATTCTGCGATCGTGGGAAAAATATTAAAAATCACAAAAGAGAATTCTCACACTGAGAAAATACATAATACTCCATTAAATGCAGTCACTGCGAACAGAAATAGGATTGGCACCTGTGACTCAGTAATGCAATGGTTTAGGCCCTTATGCTCCATAACAGACGCGTTTGGCGCTATCATTTCATTTTAGGTTCAGTGCGGTTGCCCTAGCTGGGTTCAGGATAATTCCGGGAACGAACTTTCTGTAAATCATCCTATTCACGTACAGCCGAGTTAACGCACCACACATAATGACGTCGCTGAAGAAGAGACATTAAGCAGCAATAAACACTAGGATTTTCCACTTAGTAAGGTAAACGGCGGACGTTTCAGTAACATACCTTATAATGACCGTAATTTGGGTCAATTTATTTCAGTTTAATAAAAGATTTGGAGTATTCAGGTAGCTGTAGCTACAGACGGGAAAGACAATCTTTTCAAGGGATGTATGTTATCCCAGGATGATTTGTTACTATATATGAATAGCTTATTTCAATAGTGGTACAAGTCCATTTTTGTCATATTGAGATCCAGAGTCCTAAAGTTAAATGAGCGCTGAAAAATCTGCAGTTGAGATACCAGAAATATTCAAGCATATGGCTTCTTGCTAGAGATGAACCTTTCTTTCTGTTTGTTTGGCTCATTAATTTCAGAAGAATTATAGACAGAAAAGTGGGGGTAATGCACTTGTACCACAAATAAAATACGCCCTTCATATCTCGAGGTTTGGTCAGTCCGTTGAGACTGGTATTTGAAAAACAGAGTTTCATCCCTCGCCAATCACCTCAAGTAATATTTTGTAAACCGTACCTGAGGGGTGGCAAATATCTCTGCGTTTTGGACCCAATTTAAACTGTATGTTCTGCTAGTTGCCTTGATGAGTCGACTCTGGTAGTAAGAAACCAAGGGCCTAGTATATTACATGAAAATGTAGATCTCAAAAATAGCTTCAGTAGCGGCTTGAAAGTTACTACTTGCTGAGATTCGTTTTCTGTTGAAAGTTTCACTCTAATCTCTTCTTTCAGGTTTCGAGAGTGTTTACGTTTCCTCACACTAGGCCAAGGCCTTAAGACATCGACTCTGCACTTCTTAATCATCTAACTGTAACGGTTGAAGGGTGCGGTTAGCAATTTGAAACAGAAATTTAACGCCTAGAACATAGAAACCTGGCCATAGCGAACCTGTAATACAGCCGTGAATAGCTGGGTAACATTACACGCTTCCAATTATTCTGCAGCTCTAAATGGCTCGGTGCGGATTAGTTGCGCTCCTCCTAGCAAATAGCTGTTAGTACCGCGTCTCAGACGCTGCTAGGGCGTGTGTGGGGATTTGATGTATGCGCCTGACTGTTGCCTTGTCGCAGTTAAGCGATCACCAAGCATTCCTCGTGTGTGTCCGGCTGGGGCACTTGGAGCCGGCAGCGGTGACCACTACAAACCGCATGACCCACTCTGTTGGCCAACAGGAAAAGAATTACTGGCTGGAGTTGGTGACGAGCGTACTACGAGGGTAACCACAGCTTCTTTACCATGCAAGGTCCCTTCACGTTGATCTGTGCGCTATGCTCCTATCGGAAAACAGTGTAGCTAAAGTTTGAGCATCGGAGTCCCCCCCAAGGAAAAAGTTGTCTGTTTGGCAAGTCAACATTTCTTCATAAGAACCCTCGCTTTACCAAACGCCGCTACTTCGAATAGTCTGAAAATTATCATCACGTTCTATCAATACCACCACTTGCAAAGTAGGTTAAAAATCAGATTAATAATGTTCCTCACGCAGCATATGTTCGCTTTATCGGGCAACAACAAAGTTATTGACTGTAGATGGTATCGTCAGAATGGAAATAATGAAGTCACTATAAAAAAAGTCATTAATTTTGGCACTTATCTTGAATGGATTCCCACGTAGATTTCGTCGAAGTTGTTATGGCTCATATTGCTGATTCTAGGGTGATTCCACTTTGACTGCTAGAAGGTCCGGATCTGTATTTTAGCAATATTTGAAGACCTAACAAACGCGTTTTTCAGGAAATTCTTAATTATCAAACAATCCCAGATCAGAACAATGGTATGGCAGAAATAATTTTTGATTTGGTGTTCACAATCCACATTTTTATTAAACTTCTTGTAAATTCACATATATTACTTCTTAATTGTCACATCATCAAGAAAACAGTTTTGTATCAATCTTAATATATTTAATTTCCACTTTAACCAAACACAAGACTTTACTGTTTTTTACAAACCGAAATAACAACTTAATTTCTACAAAGTGAAACAAATACTGCTCAGTGCGGATTCGCGCAAAACAGTTACAAGTAAGTCAAAGATTATGACAGTCTCACAGAAATGAATACACACAAGAACCATATCACTGCAATATATCGATACATCGGAGTACCTATACATTAATAAAACCAAATGTGAATATTGTCACATAAGTATGTCTGTTACTTCGCAGAAAAGTAGTACTATATTACTGGTATCGAGAACTGGGGTTGGAGTGCCGTAATGGTCACGTAAATAACGAACCATTACAAGGTTACATATTTTTATGGCTGTTGCAGTGAACTGAATCCATACAAGTAGCAGTGTTGAACCAACATGCCTCGTAGTAGACGTCGCCTTAACTTTCAGTTTGTTGTGGCGGAGAAAATGAATCTGGTTCGCGGCCAGACAGTAACATTTCGCAAAGGGCCACCAGTGAAATTAACCACGTGTGAAGTTCCAGAAAACATTGTTTGCTAGGTGAGGAGTCGATTTAAAGCTGTTACTAAATGCCTTCAAATTGTTCGCATGTAGTTTTTAAGCAATTTCGATCTTGTAAAATAAGTGGTACTTACTACCGTTAATCGGTTTATGCGTGAACCTATTACTTAAAGGAGCTCAACAAAAATATTGCGTATTCATCTTTCTGAAGATTTATTGTTCACGTTGACGACTTCATTCAGCTGGTGGACTAGTTACCTGTTCTACCATGGAGAAAAGGACAATGTTACTTCACTGATGTAACTTCTTTTTATAATACTGTATTTCCATTTTTCCATTAATGTCAGTACCAACATCAAAGTAATTACGGTTGGTGGTACCGTTACAACTTCTCTTATTAATTTAACAGCCGTGACTGTGGTTTAGTCTCACCGTTATCGTTCCGAAAGGAAACAGAACAAAAGCAAAGAAAGAAACGACCATCCTCGGAAGCACTGATGCCTTGATTGTCTATAATCTCTAGCAAAAGCTGCTTGTCTCCAAGTATGCAGTTAGAAGAAGAAGGCCTTGCTTCAAAAGCCAAGGTCTCCTTGTGAGGGGTCAGGAATGCCATCCTGACGATTTCTTTCGGTTTCACGGAGAGACAAACAGCTGTTTAACGGAAGAAGCTAGTATAATGCGACTGGCAGAGACCCAGGCAGTATCGTTAAAAGAGAAGGTACGTATCGTTCGCGGAAGAAAGAGATAACGTTTTCAACGGCAGCCTGTAGAGTTTACGTTACAGTATAAATGGAAGCCACTGGTAAGGATCTGTTTATGTCGCTTTGTTACTTAGTTCCCACTGTCATACTACCAAGAGAGCACCCAACTAACAACGAAGCTGAGGTATATTGCCCTATTATTTAAAACACATTACCAGGGACCCAACGACCCCAGTAACTGGTACCTCAGTTCCACAGCTTACAATGCACATCGCAGGCGAGATACGTGCCACCTGTAAACGACTTTACCTATCTGTATGACTACATCGCTATATCGGGTATTTGGTCTCAGTTGCACGTTGCCTACATAACGCCTTCCAGAGACTACAACAATTTTATTTTCAGTATTTCATGTAATTATTTACCGAATTCAGAAACCTAAACTGCTGCCATGATCTATCCATTAAGAAGCACAACCTTACGTTAAGGGTTTGACAGAGTGAGACAAGTACTACAGTTGAAGCAACGTAGCTCACTCTGCGTGAATAACCCAAACTAAATTCATCCAGTTTTTGGCAGTAAGAGCACTTCCAACTTTATACATAATTTTGCACCATTTTGAAAGTTTTTGTTACTACCGCTCACCACAAAATAATGAAAGCAAAAAAGTTTATCGGTTACTGCATTTTCCCTGTTCATACAGTACAACTTCAGCATCAGACATCACGTTTCAATTTATTACTTCTTTACCACTAACTCTAATCGCAACACATTTGGCAGACTGTATCCAAATACTCCATTAAATGTACGCGCAAAATTATATCATTTTGCGACTCATAGTTCAGAGATACACTGAGCTGAAAAACAGCTTTTCTTAAAACGGAGGTTTTTTTTACACTTGTTGGTTCGATTCTTTATGGGATGAGAATTTGTATTATTACTTAACTACATATGTGATTTTTTCAATGAAAACTGTAGTAAAAACTCTACTTTTAGTGCACAGGAAGTTCAATTCAGACGTAACTGTTGATACGTGCTCACATCATGCGGTCTTTCTACTAGTTCTGCTATCATTGTAGAATGAGCAAACCAAGCGAGATGGCGCAGTGGTTAGCACACACAGAACTCGCATTCGGAAGGACGAAGGTTCAAATCCCCTCCGACCATCCAGATTAAGGTTTTCCGTATTTCCTTAAATAGCTCCAGGCAAATTTCGGGATGGTTCCCTTGAAAGGGCACGGTCGATTTCCCTCCTCATCCTTCCCTAGTCTGATCTTTTGCTGCGTCGCTAATAATCTCGACGTCGACGGGGCGTTAAACTCTCTATCTTCCTTCCTTTTAGGATAAGCAATATCACTAGCTAGTGATTTCCGAAATGGTAATTCATCTTCTAGTCCCGCTCTTACAATGTAAACAATGTTTAAGCACTTCACTGACTGTAGTCCCGTATCGAAAAGCTGTACATCCGCTCGCGGTCCAGTCGTTAGTAACGTATTTCTTCCCTCGACTCGATCAGAGTTCTCGTCACTCGTAGCTCTGGGCCAGCAGACATAGCAGAACGTCATCAGACCTTCACAAAACGGGCGGCCTACTCGTCTCTCTGTTCACAACAACAGGCCACACGCTATCCCTCAAACAGTGCAAGCATCACAGCACTTAGCAGACAGTGTTCGTCAATGACTTCAACAAAAATTACAAGTAATACACGCAAGGACTTTCCAGAAAATCGCCAACATCAAACAAACCAACCTGCCCATTAAAGTGTCTGATCTCAGCAGACACTGTAATCTAGCAAACTGCCTCAAATGCTTTCGCTTGAGTCTTGACTCTGTAAGTAGGCTGTTTAGGTTTTTTTAATGGTAACACCACGTAGCGCTCTGTATTAAAATCACTGGCTGTGCTTTGTGCATTCTGTGGCTGGTTTGCATTGTTGTTGGCTATTGTAGTGTTGGGCTGTTGGCTGTTAACAGCGCGTAGCTTTGCGCAGTTGAAGGTCAGCCGCCAGCAGTGGTGGATGTGGGGAGAGAGATGGCGGAGTTTTGAAATTTGTAAGACTGGATGTCATGAACTGCTATATACATTATGACTTTTGAACACTAGTAAGGTAAATACATTGTTTGCTCCCTATTAAAATCTTTCATTTGCTAACTATGCCTATCAGTAGTTAGTGCCTTCAGTAGTTCGAATCTTTTATTTAGCTGGCAGTAGTGGCGCTCGCTGTATTGCAGTAGCTTGAGTAACGAAGATTTTTGTGAGGTAAGTGATTTGTGAAAGGTATAGGTTAATGTTAGTCAGGGCCATTCTTTTGTAGGGATTATTGAAAGTCAGATTGCGTTGCGCTAAAAATATTGTGTGTCAGTTTAAGCACAGTCATGTATAATTTTTCTAAGGGGACGTTTCAACTCCCTTTCGCCACCAGGGCCTTACTGTAGTGAGTCATTTGTCCCCAAATACGAGTACAGTAGGTAAAAGGATGACAAGAAATATAACGAAACATTTCAGAGTCAATTACCTATAATCTCGCGGAGAATATGTAACGAAGAAGAGAAAAAATACTGTAGCGACTGTATAAAAACTAAGAAGAGTACAAAAAGCAAGAAGCAGCGCCATCGATTGCAGATAGGGAAAAAAAAAACACATGTAGGAGTGAGGCGTAGTGGACTGCAGATCGCTCAGTTCCGGATATCTGCCACTGACTGCCGTTGCTCTGAATACTAACAACGCCGAAGTCATATGTTTCGATACAGCATTTGTCTGTGAAGAACTTAAGTCAATCATCCTTCACGTCTTTTCGTGAAAATCAGACAAATTTGGTCAATGCAGTTTATCTTAACTTGGGAATCTCTACGGGTTAGTCGCGAGTACCTCCATAATTTCATAAGACGACTGTATAAAAACTACAAAACATACAGAAAACAGACACATTTCAATGGATAGACCACATTTCAATGGACAGAGCACCCACATTACAGCTGCTCAACATGGGTATCGTTTGTGACGCGGGAAACGTCAACGTGTGCGTGCAGTTCACTGAAGTCGCTGACACGAATTGTCCAGGAAGGTGTGACAACAATCCGCTTTTCAAATCCATTCACTGAGCTGCCTGTCTGGGAGTACGAACTAATTCAAAGCGACAATAGGGACCAGATGATTTGTCTGAGAATTCTGACACAGCCATCCATCAGTGCTAATACGACATGGCACATATTACGAATCGAAACTTGCAGAGATGCTCTGTGCACTGATGTGTCATTTTTTTGTACGACTTGCAGTTTTAGCGCAGTCGTCTTCTGAAACCCTGCAGGTATTTATGACTAAGCGCATTGGTGTTCATTGTAAGGGGAACGGCAAACTGCTTTATTTTCTTACGTGTTGCTATGGTGTTCTCAAATGAAACTGGGGGGAAGTAAGAGTAAACTCCAGAGCATGAGATATCTCGTGGATTCCGGGAAAACTGGTCCTTCATGGGAGCTCGAATACCCGGTAAAGGCAAAAAAACAGTTTCAAATCCTGGTCTGACTTACACAGCAACATGTTGTGTCTAGTTTATGATGCACAGTCTTGTCAGTCATAGCGGACAATGAGAGTGTTCGGAAGGTAGCTTACCTGAATGACGAAGGAAAGTAGGTAGGTGTATCCGTGCGGTTCTAGGCGCTTCAGTCTGGAACCGCGTGACCGCTGCGGTCGCAGGTTCGAATCCTGCCTCGGGCATGGATGTGTGTTATGTCCTTAGGTTGGTTAGGTTTAAGTAGTTCTAAGTTCTAGGCGACTGATGACCTCATAAGTTAAGTCGCATAGTGCTCAGAGCCTTTTTTTCTTTTTTTTAAAAAAAAAAACGCCCCGCCGACGGCGAGACCATTAGAGACGAAACGCTTGATCAAATAAGGGAAGAAAATTGGCCGCATTCTTTTAAAAGGACTGTAACGTCCCCTTAGAAAAATTAATGAATTACTGTGCTGGTAAACCCCTTAAGTAATTGGATTTTCAAACAGCTGAGCAGAACTGAACGTACTCAGACATTTCGCTCTTCACCTATTCTGATCAACAGTAAAGTGACACACAATATTTTTAGCGCAACGCAATCTGACTTTCAATAATCCCTACAAAAGAATGGCCTTGACTAACAATAACCTATACCTTTCATGAATCACTTACCTCACAAAAATCTTCGTTACTCGAGCTACTGCAATACAGCAAGCGCCAATACTGTCAGCTAAATAAAAGATTCTACCTACTGAAGTCACTAACTACTGATAGGCTTAGTTAGAAAATAAAAGATTTTGATAGAGAACAAACAATGTATTTACCTTAATAGTGTTCAAAAGTATATATATATATATATATATATATATATATATATATATATATCAGTTCATGATATCCAGTATTACAAATTTACTCTTTCTGATGGACACACATCCAGATCATCCGCTCTCAAAACTCTGCCATCTCTCTCCCCACATCCGCTACTGCTGGCGGCTCACCTCCAACTGCGCAACGCTGCGCGCTGTTAACAGCCAACAGCCCAACACTACAATAGCCAACAACAATGCAAACCGGCCACAGACTGCAAACAGCACAGCCAGTCATTTTCATACAGAGCGTGGCGTTACCAACGTAATAACCTAAACAGCGTACTTACAGGACTATCCAGGTATTTGCCCTATGTGATTTAGAGCTTCGTGGAAAACTTAAATGTGAATGGCAGGATGGGGAATTAAACCGTCGTTCTCCCATATGCAAGTCCAGTGTGCTAATCACTGCCCCATCCCAAACCCTATCGTATCTGGCTTTGGAGAACCACCTCACTCAGTTACAGCTGAATAAGGATATTGCTTTAGAAACGTAAATCTGTCACCGGTCAGTTTCAAGACGGATCGCCGGCTGGCAGCAGTTTCCAGCGGCGGGAAGGACGGCGGATTCTTAACGCGTTATGAAGGCTCGCGTTGGAGTGCTTGTACGCGCGGACAGTGTCCTCGGGGAAACGACGGCTGCGTAGCCAGCTAACAGGCTGTCTGCAGAGGCGCACCTGCAAACCGGCTGCAGTAGAAAGCTGCCGCCGCCGTCCGCTCCAGGCGAAACCAGGAGCTGCCTCTGCGTCCTGCGTGTACGAAGGCACCACCAAGAGCAGCGCATCGCGAAGTGTGGTCTAATGCCTGTCACCGACCTTTCCGTTTGACCAAGCAAGTGCAGGTCATGAGTGATTTGTATTGAGTGGTCAAAAGTCGTCGGAAGGCACTAGATGTGATGTTGACAGCGAATCGCTCCTCTGTGAGCTTAGCCTCCAGGCACACAATCTTAACTCAAACTAGAATTTATGGGACGCTGTCCATACCTGTGTAAACTCGATGCACCCAGCCCCAACTACACAAGAACAGTTATGGGTAGCACTGCAATATGCATGGATCAACATTTTTCTAGAATATTCCATTATCTTGTTGAGGCATTAAGACCACAGTAAAACGTCGAAGCGTGACCTCGACGAGGTATTGGAATGCTCTGGAAAAATGTCGATCCACGCATATTTCAGTACTATCCATAAGTATTCTTATATAGTTGCGACTGGATCCAACGAGTTTACACAGGTATCGACACCGTCCTATAAATTGCAGATTGAGTTAAGATTCTGTGTCTGTGTCTGGGGAGGGGGGGGGGGGGGGGGGGGGAGGGCAAGCTACGATCATGAACTCGCTGGAGTGTTAATTTAGCCACCTTCGTGAAACTTGCTGAAACATGGCATCTCCATCAAAGTACCCTAATTCAAGAAAGGGACACAGATGAGCTGCAAGACTGTCCAAAGAACATGAATACAGACAGTGTGGTCTAAGAGTCCCCGACGTAAACAACAGCTCACGCTATAACTGAGCAACCTCTGGCCTGGACACTACCTTGTAGACACGTAGGATCTACAGCTTCATGTGGCATAAGCCACATGCAACTGAAACAAGGATTCGTTGCACTTTGTTACGCGACGCCATTGTCCAGTGGCCCAGTGACGATATTTTAGGGCCGATGTCAGTCGCCGAATTCTTTTTCGGTGTTTCAGCGAAGGGACGAGGGTCGTCCATCGGCTGCTGAAGCCTGTGCAGTGCCTCCGTCTTCTCACGATTCTGGTACAAATGCGTTCCTCAGACCTCACAATGCCGCTGAAGGCAGCCAGTCGATTGTCGGAATGGCTCTGCCGAGCTGACATGGCGTCCGTGCGTCAAACTTTTGTGCTGTGGTTTACGCGCATGGAAAGACTCCGCTGTAGCTGCCGGAAACATGAATTCTTGTCTACCAATACCTAGGGCGACTCGTCATCTCATGCGACTTTTTCCATTATTCGAGCATCCAGTGCCTCTTTCCTAACCTAAAACGCAGCGACAAATGCATGTTTGAACATAAATGCAGATGCTAGCAAAGCCTGCAGGTTGATCTGTTGTAACTGAGCACTGGCGGCACCCATGCATTGTCCTCAGTACGTTGCAAGCAACAACAGTGACCACAAGTGTTCTGTGTAGCCGTGAGCGCGTTACATCGGATCTAAGTGAATTCAAACGTGGGCAAACTGTTGGTGCTCGCGTGGTGGGTACTTCTGTAACCAATGTGACCGAAGTGTTTCTACATCTACATCTACATCCATACTCCGCAAGCCACCTGACGGTGTGTGGCGGATGGTACCCTGAGTACCTCTATCGGTTCTCCCTTCTATTCCAGTCTCGTATTGTTCGTGGAAAGAAAGATTGTCGGTATGCCTCTGTGTGGGCTCTAGTCTCTCTGATTTTATCCTCGTGGTCTCTTCGCGAGACATACGTAGGAGGGAGTAATATACTGCTTGACTCTTCTGTGAAGGTATGTTCTCGAAACTTTAACAAAAGCCCGTACCGAGCTACTGAGCGTCTCTCCTGCAGAGTCTTCCACTGGAGTTTATCTGTCATCTCCGTAACGCTTTCGCGATTACTAAATGATCCTGTAACGAAGCGCGCTGCTCTGCGTTGGATCTTCTCCATCTCTTCTATCAACCCTACCTGGTACGGATCCCACACTGCTGAGCAGTATTCAAGCAGTGGGCGAACAAGCGTACTGTAACCTACTTCCTTTGTTTTCGGACTGCATTTCCTTAGGATTCTTCCAATGAATCTCATTCTGGCATCCGCTTTACCGACGATTAATTTTATATGGTCATTCCATTTTAAATCACTCCTTATGCATACTCCCAGATAATTTATGGAATTAACTGCTTCCAGTTGCTGACCTGCTGTATTGTAGCTAAATGATAAGGGATCTTTGTTTCTATGTATTCGCAGCACATTACACTTGTCTACATTGACATTCACTTGCCATTCACTGCACCATACGTCAATTCGTTGCAGATCCTCCTGCATTTCCGTACAATTTTCCATTGTTAAAACCTCTCGATATACTACAGCATCATCCGAAAAAAGCCTCAGAGAACTTCCGATGTTATCCACAAGGTCATTTATGTATATTGTGAATAGCAACGGTCCTACAACACTCCCCTGCGGCACATCTGAAATCACTCTTACTTCGGAAGACTTCTCTCCATTGAGAATGACATGCTGCGTTCTGTTATCAAGAAACTCTTCAATCCAATGACA
This sequence comes from Schistocerca gregaria, assembly GCF_023897955.1. NCBI lineage: Eukaryota > Metazoa > Arthropoda > Insecta > Orthoptera > Acrididae > Schistocerca > Schistocerca gregaria. The sequence continues at coordinate 942,776,390 of NC_064922.1, read as the reverse complement.
CAATTGGTCTGATAGTCCATATGCTCTTACTTTGTTCATTAAACGACTGTGGGGAAGTGTATCGAACGCCTTGCGGAAGTCGAGAAACACGGCATCTACCTGGGAACCCGTGTCTATGGCCCTGCTAGTCTTGATGACGAATAGCGTGAAGAGGCTTCGTATCGAAGATTTATACCGCATACAGAGAGAGCGGAAAAAAAATCATCCGCTAAGTCACAACACGTGAATCGTTGTGGCAGACGAACATTGATGAGGGCTGTGACGAAAGTTAAGAGGACAACAACTGCAAAAGTCAATGCAGGGTGTAATATCGCACCCGAGAAACCCTGTCAGCACCAAAATACCAAGGGAGCTTGATAAACAGCTGCAGGGTGAACTGGGATTCCGAAACCAGTCATCAGTCATGGAATTTACAGTATCAGGAAAACTTGGTGCCGAAGCCATAAGACTTGGACCGTGGAGTAATGGAAGAAAATCGTTTGATCGGATGAGTGTTGTTTCACACGGTTTCCAACTTCTGGCCGAGTTTACGTCCCAAGCGTGAAACATGGCGGAGATTCGGTGATGATTTGTGCAGCCGTGGTTACTGTGCAACATCGCATTACTGCCAACGATTATGTTACCATTTTTGTTGCCCAGGTCCATGATGCAATGTTTGTTCCACAATGGTGATGCTGTGTCCCAAGACGACAGTGATCTTGTCCAGACAGCTCGCAGTTCCAGGACTGGTTTTATGAACACGTGGATGAACTGACGCGAGACCTCAGTATTCCTGAGCCTTTCGGTCTACCTTGGAGACAAGGTTGCGTAGTCGCTATCCACCTCCATCATCGTTACTTAAGGTGGCCACGGTTTTACAGGAGTAATGGTGTAGGGTTCCCTTGAAAACCACCCCGGACGAGTATTTATCCAGTATGAGACTCCAAGATTCTGCTTGGTGTCTGTCTGTTCTAAGTCGTGTCTCCCTACCATTTCCGCGCAACGACGCTCTGAGCGTATTTTTTAGGGAATTGACTAGTTTGAACCTGGAACATGTTGCTGGTAAGGAGACGCCAAACCACACATGACATGTTCAGAAGAGTTCAGTGAGAAGAGCGATGATATAATAAAATACTGAATGATTTCAGCGTCAGCTCCACTGCACTCCCTGTAAAAGAATCTTAATACCAACTAAATTTAGTGGAAGGGGTTCAAGGCTTTCCTATTTTTAGTTAGCTGGTAAAATAACACCGAAAAAGCAGTTAAGTTTACCATTGGAATTTTTATTCTACTCACAAAACATTGTTTATAAATTGCGCTATTCATGAAAGGAAATATTTTAATACAGGATGATGAAAAGGAATATTCCCTGCATGGGTTTCCAAGTTCTACATTAAATCGAAGGATAACCTATGCCATAACACATCTATAATCTAGGTAAAATTAAGTTTCATAAAAGAGAAAACTATCAAAATGGTCTACAGTGATCCTCAATTATCTTTAATTACTTATTTAACTTGTCATAAATTACAGCGGCTGATGTGGCTTGTCAATAATTATATAACAGAAAAATCATCGCGTTTCAGATTTTAGCTTCCAGTAGCAAATGTGAATACCACGAAGTTTAATTGACGATCGACACGAGTATTACGTAAGAAGGGGATGTAACAGATGAGACTTCTGCAGTTCTGAGTGAAGCCTTATGCACTCTTATGCTGCATCGCGTGCGTTCATTACCTTGTCGGTGGTTAGGCAGTGTCAGGGAGCGGCGAGCGTCGCAGCTCCACACACCTCACCGTCTCGGAAGCAACTCTCCTAAGTTCTCCTTACTACAATTTACCGAAGTTGGTTCAAAAAAAGCTATCTGGCTGTGTTTTCAACTGACCAATCAGGGTCTCAATGTTAACCTTAAGCTCCGCCTACAAAAATTCTGTCTATCCAATGAGAAATGTTATACATTTCGTGGTGGGGCAATGTTTTTAACGTTTGCAACGTAACAGAGACGCGAAAAAGTCTCACGCTAAAACCTGCAACTGGTGTGGCCCTTTTAGTGTTATCGTTAGATCTATACTGTTCTTCTGGAGGGCTCTAGCTTTTAACATGGGCTGGGGGGTGGCCTTGGCGGTAGGCTAGCGATGTGGGTGTCCAGTCCGTCCCTTATCGTAGGGCCTTCTAGCCTACACGACTCTGCTCTCCACTTCTGTTCTCGTTTCTCCCCTCGGAACTGCGTCTTCTTCACGGTGGGACGGTATGACATGCATTTAGACGTTCTTGTATTAGTCTGTGGTATTCCATTTGCTCCCTCGTTCATCGTATTACTTCGGTTAATTTAATGTCAGGATTTATTCGGAGCTACGTGACATACTGCCGGATTTGCTATCATGTCAGGGTTTTCATGTAAGGTGTTGGATTTGCTTGACACCTAACAAGACGAACGGAAGCTGTTTTGAATGCCAACGGTTTTCATACGCCGTATTAGCTGTGGTGATATGGTGTGTATTTGGCGTTTGTTTTTGTCCATCTTGTTCACGTGGTCTGCGGTGGAAAGAGATGAAGAAAGGGGCCTGCTCCCCCCCCCCCCCCCCCCCCCCCCCGCCGCCAACCCTCCGTCCCCCAGCTTCTTCTATGCTACCTGGAATAGATTTACAGCCTGAAGTCATGTGTTTCTTGGTCGTCCTGCATCTCCCTTTCCTATAGGTTTATAATTGATTATTTGTCTAACAGTCCTTCACCCGTTCTGTTGATGTAGTGTTGCCATAGCGTGAAAGTATTCATGGATGGTACACTACGTGATTTCTGTGCTTTGTTGTTTGCCCTCATGAACTTTTAGTTGACTATTGCAGTAGATTGTGTCTGCTACCACGGTGTTCTTCGAATGGAGGCACTCACGGTACACCCCTAAGTCTGGCAGCTCAGAGTCTGCACGACCTCCAATACGGAGTGGCCCATTCGTCGCGCACATGCGACTTGTTCTCACAGTCTTCCAATACGACGCTCATGGCCCGTACAGTGAATAACGGCATGCCAGTCACATTACCCGTAAGATGAAGAGCGCTTCGTCCGTAACCAAGCGTATATCTACAAATTCGTTGGCATATTGTCTGCTCAAATCAAACTGTGCTCTTGTGCTACTGGGCTGGCTGACAGCAACAGCAAGTTCGCTCCTCTCCGTAAAGTCTCATTTAGAGGCCTTTTAGTGAGAAACGCTGTTAGTGAGACAGTACGTTTTATGCACCGATAGTAGACTGTGCCAAAAAGGAGATTCGTCTTCTACGACAAAACTGAGAATCCAGTGACTCATTTCAGCACTGATTACTATTCACGGCCAGGTTCCAAATGGACGTGAACATTGCTGTCTTGAAAATTACCATGATCATTATCATTACCGGCACCTACAGTTTCGCTAACTGGGCTGTAACATGCCAACTTTTAAGCCTGTATCGACTGTTATATTATGTACAACAGCCATAGTGGTACGTCACACGTTTGACGATATCCACCTACGTTGGCTAATTTATTTTGCGAAGACTATTTCTATGACAGACTTCGTGGTACTCGTCAGGTGCTTGAAGGAGTGACCTTACATGTTCTGGATACCTAGGCTGTGGTTGTTCCCGAAACACCCCAGCCGTTAAAGTCATGTGCGGAAAAGTGAAATTTTCAACCACGCTCATTTCCGGAAAAATACCGTCTATCCAGGACAGTGGGACGCTTAAGTCGTGTAGCATTTGAGGTATAACTGGTATTTTCGTTGTTTCGGCGTGCAGTTGTGTATGGACAAGGAACAGAAACGGTGCCTGGAGACTGAAAGCAAACGTCGGTGAAAGCGCAATAGCTGGCACACTTCGATGTCGACAGATACTTAACATCGTTTAACATCGTCGCCACACTAGGAGTCTGCCGGTTACTGCAGAATCCAGCAATGCCACCTGACAAACAAACAGCAGTTGGTACCACATCTCAAAACAGATACTGAATACTAAAACCTACTTAGCTGCTTGTACAATCGGTGGTAGGCAATGAAAACCTCGTAACTCTATTCTGTTAAATTTTGCAGATGAAGCTGAACAAGTTTCTTAAAATGTAATATAAAGTGACACAGGAAGTTGCTATATGTGTAACTGGATAGTAGAAGCCTAGTTATTAACAGATAAGAGAAGTCCATGCACTTAAAAATCACACTTTGGTTAAGGAGCTAGTGGTTACTGGAATTACGAGTTTTCACAGACAGTTGGAGTTACGAGGATTTCATTGTCTACGATCGTTATCATGGCAGCATGGGAGGCCGCGGACAAGAAGATAAAGCCCTGGAGAAGTTGTAACTAGGCTGTTTAGGTTTTTATGTTGGTAACGCCACGTAGCGCTCTGTACGAAAATCACTGGCTGTGCTGTGTGCAGTCTGTGCCTGGTTTGCATTGTTGAAATATTCGCTATTGTAGTGTTGGGCAGTTGGATGTGAACAACGCGTAGCGTTGCGCAGTTGGAGGTGTGCCGGCAGCAGTGGTGGATGTGGGGAGAGAGATGGCGGAGTTTTGAGAGCGGACGATCTGGACGTGTGTCCGTCAGAGACAGTAAATTTGTAAGACTGGATTTTTTTTTTAATTTTTGATTTTCATATAGAGCGCTACGTGGCGTTACCAACATAAAAACCTAAACAGCCTACTTACAAAGTGATCGATCGCGGGGCTGACGAGAATACTATTAGAATCTACTTGTATCAGGGCACAGACGGAAACGCATTTCGCCTTTCACAGTTCAGAGGATTATTTTACTGAATCTTGTGGTTTACGGAGAAGGTACACTGGCCAGCAGTTGTCTAGCCTTTAGGCGGCTCCAAATGATCGTTTAATCAAATGGTAGATTGAACTCGAACCACAGTTTCAGAGAACACGAAACACAGACAGTTAATACAGTATAAGATACACACAATTCAGAGACTTACGGGGCACCCAACCTTCCTTCTCTCGAATTAGCTGACGACTCAGGCACAGGAAGATAACTAGGTTACAAAGTTAAAACGGAAATAACGGACAAACCGTAAACCAACACAGAGAAGGAACGAGGAGACAGAAAAAAAAATGGTTCAAATGGCTCTGAGCACTATGGGACTTAACTTCTGAGGTCATCAGTCCCCTAGAACTTAAACCTAAGTAGCCTAAGGACATCACACACATCCATGCCCGAGGCAGGATTCGAACCTGCGACCGCAGCGGTAGCTCAGTTCCAGACTGTAGCGCCTAGAACCGCTCGGCCAGTCCGGCCGGCACGAGGAGACACAATACAATAGTCTTGTCTATAGTTTTCTCCAGAGAGACGCTCTCGAGGCCTTTCTTCTTCTCGCTTAGTGGAACTATTCGGCGTGTCATGTGGTAAATCAGAAAGCATTGGAAAACGAAACGGCGAGGCGCAGTGAAAGCTCGAACGAGCGATTGTGGATCTGCGACAAAAGGCGTCTTCCGATGGACACTGTATCTGGACCGCTTTCCCAGACAGATTCCGCACTCACCACGGGGTCCGATGTGCCGCTTGGTGCCGGAGAGAAGCCTGTTAGAATCCTCTAGCACCCTCCGTAAATGCAAGGCTAGTGCATTCGTTGCACCCTGACGAAATGAGGAATGCGATCTGGCAAAGTATGTTGTTCTCGCAGCATCCACACAAGGATACGTAGGTCGTGATTCAGCACAGGAAACAGGAAATCTTCAGAAAAGTCTTCGTGCTGCAAATGTTCTGCCTTTCTGTGCTGCCGCGTCAAGGGATGCCGAGCAACAATGGCAGCTGTGAGGAAAGTCCATGGTGCCCCAACAGCGACCGTGCTGCTCCAAATAATCCCTTTCCTGACTAAAGGATAGTGGCGTTGCCGTACGATCGTGGAAGGCCGACCGAACGGTACGTCTGTCCTATCTGGCGCTAGTCGCGTGGAGCTATTCCGCAGAATAATAAACTACGGTCTGGATTGGCCACGATCGTGCCGTCATTGAAGTCCACTGCGTTCTTCTTCTTGCACGAGGCATAATACGATCTCCTCGCAAACAAAGATTTATAAATGGGAAAAACGCTGCGTAATTTTCCTTATATACGGAATATATATGGCGTTATTCTTATCTACTTTATGTGGTTGCTTTGGAATAAATCACTTCTGTGTCTAAGAATGTAATAGACTTCATATCGATTTGGCGTTTGTTGCACGTCGGCTTCACGGTGTTGCTATTTTACTGGCTAGCGCTGTAGATAGGTTCGTTTAAGGAGATTGCGACAGTAGGAAGATCTTAACTTGCCACTGCCAATAGCTCATTTGGTGGAAAAAAACGGTACTACGCCAAATGCCACTTCACCCTATGTAGTTTGTAGAGTATCGAAGATAATTACCTTAAAGAGTCATCTCAACTCAGAAACATCAGTGAACAAGTACAGGCAAGGTGAATTCAACGTCAGCAAGAAGTATTAAAATATTTCGAAAGTAGACCAATGTCCATGATACTCCCGCATCCATTTCTCCGTAATTTTGGATACTAGTAATGAGGAAAACTACACTTATGTTCAAAGCTTATGGACGAAAGTAACTTACGCATCATATTTCCCTGCCAAGCAAAATAGCTCGATGAAATTTGGATCATACATAGAAAGAATTGCTACAGTATAGTACAGAAGCTAACGGCAGGAAATACGCAAGGAGACGAAGAGAAACGACACTTTTATTCGTACATGGATAAAAGTGTCATTTACGTTCGTCCCATTGCCTATTTCTTTGTGTTACCTTCGGTGTTATACTATAGGTGTTCTTTCTATGTGCCTGTGCGGCCCAAGTTTAATCAAGATATTTTTCTCGGCAGTTACATCATTCCCGAAAGTTACTTTCTTTCTTATTTCTTAGGTTGAAACTAGAGGAGAGATAAAAGCATAAGGTTATTTTGGACAGTGCGATGGTACAATAAAATATATTAATGTAGATAAGATCCCATTAGCTTTAGCTGCGAAATGATTCTTTGTATAAAGGAACACCTTGCGTTCTACGCCGACCATTGTGATTTTAGACAAAAGACGAACAGTTAAAGCTCCAACTGTCGAAAAAGCCATGGAGGACCAGTTAGAAGCGGGTATCAATCGTCTAGACGTCGGAACACTTCAGACGAAAGCTCAGAAACCCCAGGAGCAAGCAACAATCGGTCTGCACAGCGTCCAAACGCATTCAGCCGTCCGAGAACAACGGCCAACGCTCACATGTCACGCGAGGAGAAGTGCACTGGCTATTGTTCTGCGAACTGCGGCTTCTTTCGTACAAATAAAACTTCGTGAGCCTTGGAAACAATGTACTGGCAAATGTAGAAACAGTTTTACGAGAAGTGTATGTACATTAACATTTATCACGTAATGCCTGCAGAAGAGCCAAATCTTTGGCTTCAAATTAGTGTCGAAATGACTCTCTTTCAGAGAGAAGCTGACGTTTTTACACGAGTAACAACCAAACAAAATTTCTGAATGTAATGGCGATTGTTTCTTCAAGTAACAACTAAAATAACGTAAAAAAGCATGTCAAATAACTGGATTTCACATTTTAAAAATTAAGTGCTAGATAATGCACTGAAATCTTTTTTTTTCTAAAATCGTCGAGATGTACATAGATGACTGTGTAACCGGAGATGTTATTAAGATCAAACGCTGATTTATTCGGCGGGCCGCCCGGCCTTGCCTGTGAGGGCAGCTGCCCGTACAGTAGGGCCAGACCCTAAGTAGCCGGTGTGGCAATGCGGCCCACTACCAGCGTGTCGAAAACCAGCTGGGCTCCAGTTTTCCAGCGTGCGTGATGCCGAGTGTGGGTTAAGGTCATCGTTACGCTTGACGCTGGCAATGGGCGTGACCACTCGGCTTTCTCACGAGGAATGCAGCACACGGACTTCGGGTCACTCGCCTTGAGATGCTCTTCAAGCATTCCAATACGCCTAATTAAACGGAGGCGTGAGAAAGTCCGGACACAGCCGTGAAGCCTCCACACAGATAGGCTGTTTCTTTAAGAGAATTTTTAATTTCGAAAGAGGGCGTTTACAGGGCGTGAAATTTTGTTTGAGTTACGAGGGTGAGTCAAATGAAAAGCTTAAATTTGTAATAACAAATCGAAATTTCGCGCCGTTATCCTATAAGTTGGTGAGCGTGCTACAAACAGCGTGCAGAATGGCCTGTAGGTGGCAGCATAGTGCAGATGCACACATACCGTCGCAGTATCAGTATAAAGATGGCCGCCCCACTTGCGACTTGCACCAGGGAAGAACAGCATTCTCTTATTCGGTTTTTGCGAAGTGAAGGTCTGAAACCTATTGAAATTCAATTCAACGAATGAAGGTTCAGTACGGTGATGCATGTTTATCACAGCAACAAGTCTACGAATGGAGTAGGAAGTTCGCAAATGGTGTGACACTTCAATGGAAGATGCTGCTCATTCAGGTCAGGCACAACGAGTTGTGACTCCACAGAACATTGCAGCAGTTGAAGCCATAGTGAAGGAAAAGCGCCGAGTGACACTGAATGACATTGCAGCGTGATTACAGATTAGACATGGGTCAGCACACCACATTGTGCATGGTGTGCTCCAGTTTTACAGAGTGTCTGCAACATGGGTGATACGGCAGCTGACTCCTGAAATGAGACAACGACTTGTTGACGCTTGTGAAGAACTTCTTCGGCGCTTCGAACGAGAAGGTGATGGCTTCATTGCAAGAATCGTTACTGGGGACGAAACCTGGGTTCACTTCCACCAACCAGAAACGAAGAGAGCGAGCAAGGAATGGCGCCATTTCTCATCACCAATTGATTTCCAAATGTTTGGACCACTCAAAGACGCATTGGGAGGAAGGAAGTTCCGTACTGATGAAGAGGTACGCCACACGGTGCATGATTGGTTGCCCAGACTACCAACAGATTTTTTTTCTAAAGGAATTTATGCGCTTTGTAAGCGCTGGAGGACTAGCATTGAGCGTGGGGGAGATTATGTTGAAACGTGATAGAGCTTTGTACCACTTCTGCACAATAAATAATAGTTTAAAAAATATTTAAGGTTTTCATTTGACTCACCCTCGTAGTTTCGAGGAGACTATTTCCGATATCCTTTCTGTATCTGTATCAGAAAATGTTTATCTTTCTTGCGCTAACAGTGGTGCAGGCCACGGTGTACGAGCTTACGGACTGGCCAATGCACTGTAATGGTTGCACACTGGCGTAGTCAGCGAGGGAGTTCAGTGGCATCACATATTCGTACATCTACATCTACATCCATACTCCGCAAGCCACCTGACGGTGTGTGGCGGAGGGTACTTTGAGTACCTCTATCGGTTCTCCCTTCTATTCCAGTGTCGTATTGTTCCTGGAAAGAAAGATTGTCGGTATTGCTCTGCGTGGACTCTAATCTCTCTGATTTTATCCTCATGGTCTCTTCGCGAGATATACGTAGGAGGCATCAATATACTGCTCGACTCCTCGGTGAAAGTATGTTCTTGAAACTTAAACAAAAGCCCGTTCCGAGATACTGAGCGTCTCTCCTGCAGAGTCTTCCACTGAAGTTTATCTATCATCTCCGTAACGCTTTCGCGATTACTAAATGATCCTGTAACGAAGCGCGCTGCTCTCCGTTGGATCTTCTCTATCTCTTCTGTCAACCCTATCTGGTACGGATCCCACACTGGTGAGCAGTATTCAAGCAGTGGGAGAACAAGCGTACTGTAACCTACTTCCTTTGTTTTCGGACTGCATTTCCTTAGTATTCTTCCAATGAATCTCAGTCTGGCATCTGCTTTACCAACGATCAACTTTATTGATCATTCCATTTTAAATCACTCCGAATGCGTACTCCCAGATAATTTATGGAATTAACTGCTTCCAGTTGCTGACCTGCTATATTGTAGCTAAATGATAAGGGATCTTTCTTTCTATGTATTCGCAGCGCATTACACTTGTCTTCATTCAGATTCATTTGCCATTCCCTGCACCATTCGTCAGTTCGTTGCAGATCCTCGTGCATTTCTGTACAATTTCCATTCTTACAACCTGTCGATGTACTACAGCATCATCGGCAAAAAGCCTCGGTGAACTTCCGATGCATTAGGTGTCTGACACTCGCATAGAGTTCCAATAGGCAGAGCAGTGAATACGGTCCATACCGACCACTGAATTCATTACTTTATTTTATTTACTTTAGTCGTTGTCGTAGTTGCGGTGGGGGGGGGATCCAGCGACCCATCTGCTGCTCTTGAGCCACTGACTGTTAGAAGCTAAGTACATTTTTTTAAAATAAGAAACTATTGTTTTGAGGTTCTTCGTATGATGATCATAGGTTAACTTTAGTAACGTTTGAAGATAAATGTATTGAGGGCTCCGAGTGACTACGGCATAAGGATTTACGAGGGTTATTCGCAAAGTAAGGTCCGACAGGAATGGAAACGACAGTGAAAATCAGATGAAGCTTCGCATAGATGTGTTGGACAATGTCTCTAGAATGCCTGTCCATCGCGCTACGTCACTCCTTTCAGTTATACACACACTGTGAGCACATCAAGATGTCTAACATTCTGCGTGGTGTCTGTTTGTTCTGTATCGTGTCTTCCTACCACTTTCGCGTAACGACACTCTGAGCGTGTTTTTTAGGGAATTGACTAGTCTGAACCAGGGACCTGTTGCTGGTAAGGAGACGCCAGACCACACATGACTTGTAGAATTCAGAAGAGTTCAGTGAGACTAGCGATGATATAACCAAATACTTAATGTTTTCGGCGTCAGCTCCACTCCTGTAAAAGAATCTTAATACTAACTAAATTTAGTGGAAGGGATTCAAGGCTTCCCTATTGTTAGTTAGCTGGTAAGATAACGTCGAAAAAGCAGTTAAGTTTACCATTGGAAATTTTAATCTACTCACAAAACATTGTTCGTAAATTGCACTATTGATAAAAGGAAATGTTTTAATACAGGATGGTAAAAACCAACAGCGTTCAACAAAAATGTGAACGAATATTCCGTGAGTGGGTTTCCAAGTTCTACAATGGATCGAAGGATGACCTATGCCATATCACATCTGTAACCTAGGTTTAAATTAAGTTTCACAACAGAGAAAACTATCAAAATGGTCTACAGTGACCCTCAACTATCTTTAAGTACTTATTTAACTTGTCGCAAGTTACAGTGGCTGATGTGGCTTGTCAATAATTATATAACAGAAAAATCATCGCGTTTCAGATTTTAGCTTCAAGTAGCAAATGTGAATACCATGAGCTTTAATTGACGATCGACACTAGTATTACGCAAAAAGGGGGTGTAACGGATGAGACTTCTGCAGTTCTAAGTGAAGCGTTATGTGCTGTTATGCGGCATCGCGTGCGTTCATTACCTTGTCGGTGTTTAGGCAGCGTCAGGGCGACAGCGGCCGGCGCAGCTCCGCTCACCTCGCCGTCTCGGAAGCAACTCTCTCCTAACTTCTCGTTACTACAATTTACCGAAGTTGGTTTTAAAAAAGCTATCTGGCTGTGTTTTCAACTGACCAATCAGGGTCTCAAAGTTAACCTTAAACTCTGCCTACAAACATTCTGTCTATCCAATGAGAAACGTTATACTTTTCGTGGTGGGGCAATGTTTTTAACGTTTGAAACGTAACAGAGACGCGAAAAAGTCTCACGCTAAAACTTGCAGCTGGTGTGGCCCTTTTAGCGTTATCGTAAGATCTATACTGTTCTTCTGGGGGGCTCTATCTTTTAACATAAGCTGGGGGTGGTCCTCGCGATCAGTCGGTACGGGGGTGTCCGCCCATTTTCGTAGGGCCTTCTAGCTTAACACGGTTCTGCTCTCGGCTCCTGTTCTCGTTTCTTCCCTCGGAACTGCATCTGTTTCACGGTGGGAAGGTATGACATGCATTTAGCCGTTCTTGTGTTAGTCTGTGGCATTCCAACTCGTTGATCGTATTACTTTGGTTAATTTAATGTCAGGATTTATTTGGAACAATGTGACATACTGTCGGGTTTGCTGTCATGTCAGGGTGTTCATGGAAGGCATTGGATTTGCCTGACACCTTGCAGTTGCCTACAACAACTGTGTCTCCCACCAAGTACGGACGCCAACTGCGAGGTTTCGCCTGATCTCATGCAGCACAACATAACGAACCTGCCAGGCTTTTCTTTCTGCGTGACAGTTCTCGGTTGCGCACTGCACGGGCAATGAGGACGTCCCTACAGCGTTTTCAAAAATTGGCTCAAATGGCTCTGAGCACTATGAGACGTAACATCTGAGGTCGTCAGTTCCCTAGAACTTAGAACTACGTAAACCTAACTAACCTATGGACATCACACACATCCTTGCCGAGGCAGGATTAGAACCTGCGGCTGTATCAGTCACGTGGTTCCGCACTGAAGCGCCTAGAACCGCTCGGCCACCGCGGCCGGCGCTGCGTTTTCGTTGGCAAGTGTTTGATCACCCAAGATACAGAACGGACATGGCACCCTCCGAAGTTCATCTCTACTCACATGAAGACAACATTTCGGCACAGACCAGCGTAGAGAAGTGGCAATAAGCATAGGTGACTGCTTTCTATGACGAGGATATTGGAAAGTTGGTAAAGGCAACGGCCGATGTCTGAGTCGAAGCGACGACTACATAGAAAGGTGTAGCAGCCTGTTGCAAGTTTACGTTTTGATTAGCCCTCGTAGATACTTACAGGATTCACGTAGATATCTCATCTCAAAACGATGTAGGGTGTACATTGAGGAAAGACCAAACTAATAAGGTGTTGCAAATACATTTGTCGCATTTCCTGCCGGATAACATTTTTTATCTCCCACAAAACTTCTTCAAAACGTTTCACATCGTCAGGTGGCCGGACGGGGAAGAGGATTAGTTAAACTAGGGTGAATATACTATTAAAGACAAGGTGAACCTGGTTTGGGAATAGGGAGGCTGTTACATTTAGATGGAAGGTGAATTATGTGTCTAGCGGTATTTGTTGAAGCGGTGGGGACGTTTAAAAGGCTGGATGTTATGCGGGGCTCTTGTAACAAATTGTTTAATATCTTTGGTTGTTAGAGAAGTATGAAAAGAGGTGTTGCGGTGAAGTGGGGATTAACAGCATCGATGGGGGCAGTGATCCCTTGTTTCTTAGGAGGCTTTGCTGATGTTAGAGTATGTGTTGTGAAGTTGATTACGCACATTAGATGTAGGAGGCAAGTTGTATATGACCTGTCTGCACTGCGTCTTTTGTGGGAACTAAGTTTTGAAACGTTTTGAGGGGGTGACGCATCGGTGCCCTCCGCGGCTGTACTCCTTCTGCAAACCCCTCTTCTGTGTCACTATCGAAGACCACAGACAAAGCTCGACGATTATATCTTCGTCTTGTTAAAACTGGCCATTGAATTATGCTGTTTTATGTTCAGCTACTGGTGATTTCGGAATTCTACTTCTGTTATTCCAAAGGTCTACAGACAGCACAGCATCGTTAACAGGCTTTGTATTGTTATTATTTTAAACAACATGGGGGTGAGTTCTGCATTAGTGCGTGAAACCTCCCCTTAGTATGTAAAGAATGACAGCGCTGGAAAACCTCTACGTTATTTGATTTTCGAACAGCTGAGCAGAACTGAACGTACTCAGACATTTCTCTCTTTACTTATTCTGATCAACACTAAACTGACACACAATATTTTTTAGCGCAACGCAATCTGACTTTCAAAAATCCCTAAAAAAGAATGGCTCTAACATTAACCTATACCTTTCACAAATCACTTACCTCACAACATATTCGTTACTCAAGCTACTGCAATACAGCGAGCGCCAATACTGCCAGCTAAATAAAAGATTCAAACTACTGAAGGCAATAACTACTGATAGGCATAGTTAGCAAATGAAAGATTTTGATAGAGAACAAACAATGTATTTACCTTAATAGTGTTCATATCAGTTCATGATATCCAGTATTACAAATTTACTGTCTCTGATGGACATACGCCCAGATCGTCCGCTCTCAAAATTCTGCCATCTCTATCCCCACATCCACCACTGCTGGCGGCTCACCTCCAACTGCGCAACGCTACGCGCTGTTCACATCCGACTGCCCAACACTTCAAAAGCAAGTATTCCAACAATGAGTCCAATCAGCCACAGACTGCACACAGCACAGTCAGTGATTTTCATACAGAGCGCTACATGGCGTTACCAACATGAAAACCTAAACAGCCTGCTTACACGTGCAAGGCTACATGAGCTACCGCAATAGATATTTGTTCGTATGGCTTTTATTTAAAGGGTGTCGCTGAGGGGCTACGGCCGTAAACATTGTCGTCGCGTAACATAAGATAGTAACTTAGTTCGTATGGATTTTCACTGGAAATATGTATGTGTTTGTCACTGATGTACGAAGGAAGATATTTTGTACAAATTACTACATTTATCCGTTTCTACCAATCGTATGGCCAAATATACACGAAGCAACGGAAATACGAAAGGAAGACGGGGTAATAAACTGACACGGATACGTATGCAGCCCGATCAAGATAATATTCAAACGATCAGAATGCGTAGCTTTGCTGTCATGAAGGCGGATAATCGCCTACTGTGGTAATGCTACGTCACGCATGACGTCACAGCAGGAACACCCAGCGCACTGTCTACTGCAGGGGAGTTAGGTGTAGCGGGGCACTAAATGTTTACGAGGGCAGCCAAGTCGTGCAGCAAGCATTTGAATATTCTGCCGAACCGGGGCTGCGTTGCGTGTTGGCTGTTCCTTCGCGGGGAGCCAGCGCATTCAGGCGTTCGAGCTAATCCCATTATTTACGGCACTTCATTAGCAAGTACGTGACCTCGATTCTGGGAGCGTGCCTGCCTTAAACATCAGGAACTCGCGGCTCTGGAAGAGAACCTCCAGTTGTACGGAGAGTCTTGGAGATGTTCTCAAGTGCAACCTGTAATCATAAGTGCATTGTGAGTTCGAGAGTTGTTCTGCGAACTTTAAGCAAGCGCCAGTTTTGGAGTGAACTACACGGTAGGGGGGGGGGGGGGGTACAAACAAGCAGCAGGTGATTCTTAAGTACGAGGTAGGGGAGAGGTCGCTTACAGAAAATTACGTTTTCCCGTTAACTCAGGGTAGCATACAAAAGCACAAATGCACGTCATTTCTATCCTCGCTCACGCCTTGCAGTACTTATACTGCAATCCACTGGTGGATTTAAACACGTCAATCAGCACAAAGGACGTAAAAGTCACAATTGAAACAAAGCATAACACAGCCCATGGGCATGACTCCACAGCATATCATCACCTTAAGTAATGGTATCCCTCGTTCCTGGAACTCGTAGCAACTCTGTATAACACATAGTGTAACTGGATTTTCCGCACAGCAGTTTAAGATCCAGTAAACGTCCAAGTGATAACCCCTTCTAAAGACACATGACCCTCACCTCATCCTTGAGCTAAGTCCTCGAATCCATCTGCTCCGAACACCTCTACAGTCAATTTGCTCGACACCGAACTCTTTCCTCATGCAGAACGACTTCCGGTCAAACTTTTCCACAAACTATCACAACAAGTCCAATTCCTCAACCAACAACAAAACTGTCAGCCCCTAGTACTCCTCTCCCTAGACTTCGAAAAAGTCTCCGACTGTGCATGGACTGCAGCCTCCTGTTCTAACGCTTCCAAGCAATTACACACTAACTGGACGTCCTCCCACATTTCCCCCATACGCAAGTGAGCTTCGAGGGTCCACCTTATCACCACACCATCATCGTCTACATACAGATGACATCCAGCGGTAATGTGCTGACGAGACCGTCTTCTTTCCTTCCATCTGACGCTTCATGGATCTCAGTGATCCTTCCAACTGGGCCGCGCGGGATTAGCCGAGCGGTCTCAAGCGCTGCAGTCATGGACTGTGCGGCTGGTCCCAGTGGAGGTTCGAGTCCTCCCTCGGTCATGGGTGTGTGTGTGTTTGTCCTTAGGATAGTTTAGGTTAAGTAGTGTGTAAGCTTAGGGACTGATGACCTTAGCAGTTAGGTCCCATAAGATTTCACACACACACGCCGCCAACTGGAGCTCAACACTCTCGTCTACTGGTAACCAACCGCATCCCTCCATCAATCCCGCAAAATGTAATGAAGTAATTGTAGATAAAATTGTCCATCCATTCCGTCACCAGATCTTCACACACCAATCCACAGTTGTCAAACCCACTCACCAAAAACACTAAAATATTCCAGTCTAACACGGTATGAAAAGATACCTTGAAATCCCCACCCACTCATCGTCCAAAAGAAGTTCCACTATTCGGTGAAAATAAATATTTGCACAACATGTACACTATATTCCGCGACCACTGTCGATACATATAATACCCTCAGCAACCCCATTCCTACCTACGCAAATGAAAAATGGTGTGTAAAACTTAAGGTCGAAAGTAACTTTCTCATGATGCGTCGCTGCCAAGTAACCTAACTCGATGTAACTTGGACCATACACAGAAAGAACTATCACAAAATAACAAAGAAGGTGACTGAAACAAACACCATATGAGACGAACAGAAATGAAACTTTTGTTGAAACACAAGATTTACGCTGAAATCACCGCGATTTATGATAGTCCCCTGGACACTGCAAAACGCCAGACACGGTTCTTAATATAGTTTATGACATCCAATCTAACAAATTTGTTTCTTCTGGCGGACACACGTCCAGATCATCCGCTCTCAAAACTCCACCATCTCTCTCCCCACATCCACCACTGCTAGCGGCTCACCTCCAACTGCGCAACCCTACGCGCTGTTCATATCCAACTGCCCAACACTACGATAGCAAATATTCCAACAATGCAAACCAGCCACAGACTGCACACAGCACAGTGAGTGATTTTTATACAGAGCGCTACGTGGCGTTACCAACATAAAAGCCTTAACAGCCTACTTACACTATGGAAATGGAAATTAGGCTCCATAGTCATGCTGACCTCTCGCTATTTGACGTCCAGCTTTGTGCGCACTATTGGGAGACCTCCTTCATCAATCTCGTCCTTAAGTTTTGCGGACGAGTGTGTCACGGAGATTAACTCCTCCCACATTTTATGCCGGACGCTATGACTGAGCGGTTCTGGGTGCTTCTGTCTGGAACCGAGCGACCGCTACGTTCGCATGTTGTAATGCTGCCTCTAGCATGGATGTGTGTGATGTCCTCAGGTTGGTTAGATTTAAGTAGTTCTACGTTCTACGGGACTGATGACCACAGATGTTAAGTCCCATAGTGCTCAGAGCCATTTGAACCATTTATTTATAGCTGAGTTCGACCTCCGGTGTCAGCTATGTAATTTGATACTTATTTGTTGCCAGTTTGATTTTCGGAGGCCGTAATATTAATCAGCGAAATGAACATTCTCTTATCGCTACCTCATCTCTGTGCATTAAGGTATCCACATTCTAAACATACTGTAGGGCATTGAAGTGTCCCAATAGAATTCCTTGCTACGTCCGTTGCATACTGAAAACATAGTTGCTGAAAGACCGCATTTTTCCGAAGTCCATGTGTTTCTTAGTCAAATCGTATCTGAAATATTTCGGAGACTTTTATTTACTATTTTAACACTTGATTTCTCAGCTGCATTCAGCAGTCTAAGCCTCTGTTGTTACTCAGCTTTCTTAAAGAATCTACCACTAGCCGTTTCTAATGGCGGCTGACTGGATGAACGTGCGACACGAATGAGGTTTGGTGGCAGTTAAGCGTCGCCATTCTTCCGGAAAGTGAGCATCACCGCGTTGCTGGTGTAGTCAAGGAAAGGCAAGCACCGGAGAGCCACGGGGCTCGGAGCATAAAGTTCGGTGAAAGCGGAACTTCGGGCAGAAGAAGAAGAAGGAGCTCCCACTGGTAGGGTTCTTGTGTCCCCTGTCCGCTTGCTTCCAACGCACCTTTGCACGCTTTTCTTTATCTCTGATGAAAGGAGGACCACAGAACAGAGGCAGCTACCGGGAAGAAACATGCTGGAGAGCTGCGGCAAGTAGCGACTACTTGCCCTGGTCCTGGCACGATTATAGTCACCCGTTGTGTGTGTAGATGGGGTACAGACAGTTAAAAAAACGATACACAGCCTGTGACCTGCTCTTTTCTTATTGGCAGTTATTGAACTCCTGAACGTTTCAGATCACTGGTTCCCTACGTCTCTAGCTATGCGTACCATCTATTTTGTGAGGAAAGGTTAGAGGCCCAATAAATATACAAGTACAAAATATAAATACACACACACAAACATATATATGGAGTTACAAAAAAGTACGGCCAAACTTCCAGGAAACATTCCTACACACAAAGGAAGAAAATATGTTATGTGGACATGTGTCCGGAAACGCTTACTTTCCATCTAACACCCAGTATATAACATCTGCACATAAGTTATATCAGTAGGTGTAATCAGTGAAACATACCATATGACAAGGACTTAAAAGTATATTTATGTATATTTTTCGTAAAGGAAGGTTTTTATTGTATTCTTTTAGCTGTCACAACTGTATGAAAACTCGAAATTCATTGGTCAATGTTGAAAACACTCAGTGGGATATTCGACCTTGTTCGTCCACCACCAGAGAATCAATATCCAGATTACAGCCGGTTACTTTTAGCCTGAAACCACTGTCTATAGACAATCTATTTACTTATTTCTCAAAAAATAAAGTCGAAAAGGTTGGTTCACACAGGTACATTCTCGAAAAGCCCATCAATTGTCTCAGTGCGATATTGGAAACAGTTGGCTACTCTTGCTGAACACAGCGGGACCAATAATGCTGTTTTAAAAATGGTTTTAGAGTTTGGTCACATCATAGTTCACTTAACGACTTTTCTTCACTTGATGCCGTTTCCGACTTATTTAAGTAATCTTCTTCAAAGGGATTTCTGATCCATTGGATTTCTATCTCAGTTTTAGGGAAACAGCTCTTGAAAATAACATGAAAAGACTTAGATGGTGCCCTAGTGAAGACTAGTTAGTAGATTTCTCAGTCATATGAATGAAGAAAGCATTTTAAGGAGCTCTCCAGACAACAAGAGCATTGGGCCGACCCGGTACAAGGTGGAAAGATGACACAGAGAAGGACGTCGCAGCGTTAGGAATATCCGCGGGGTGGAGAGAGGCTGCGAGAGATAGAGGGCGGTGGAAGCAGGTCGTTGATGCAGCGCCTGGTCTGCAGGGCCCGTCATCGCTGAGAAGAGAAGAGAGAATGAATGAAGGATAAAATATATAATCGCAGAATAAGATAAATAACCGAAAATTACCTTTTGGCATGACAGAATGGACTATTCCCTTGTGACAGCTATCGGATAGCGATAGGGCAGTCCAGAGCTTCTTTCATTCTGTGCTCGCTGATCTTGATGACTGCCGTGTGAAACCCCGATCATTTTTGTCGTGTGTTCGACCCTCGACTGCCTCTCGGGGCTGCCGACGGCCCACAGGTCGGCTTCGTTCCACGGGTGGCAACAGCTGGTTTAGATCATCGTTAATGCTTTCATTTATGGTTCTATAATCATATTTTGTGATCTTAAGTAAAACTAAAAAAAAATTGTGTTGGCAGTGTTGGGGGGCAGACCCTGAGCTGTTGGTGAAGTGTCAGTTCAGAAATACTTTCACATTGACACTTTTCCACGGGAATCGAGGGCATTAAAGACGGAGAGAGAGTTCAGATTAGGCATTTCAAGGGTCGGCATTTTTAACATAGAAAATATGCTTTGTGCAAGCTAGTGCGACGCCTCCATAGCTTTTATGTAGTTATTTTGTTGATGATGATGATGCTGTTAGTGTTGGTGCTGTGGTTTTTAGTCACTGATCAGTCACTGTGAACTCGCGTGTGCTAAATATGTATAGCTTTTTTTTAAGTGGAATGGTCACTTACAGCTAGATGCAGGGCCAGCAGGTGTCCGGCTGAGATTCGGGAGACTATATTCACAAACGAAGGAAGTTTCTTACAAAAGCTTGGTCTGACTGGTTCTTCTGTATTTCTCGTCTAGTTGGTCATCGTGTGACGGGCCTCCCGTCGTGTAGACCGTTCGCCGGGTGCAAGTCTTTCGATTTGACTCCGCTTCGGCGACTTGCGCGTCGATGGAGATGAAATGACAACACAACACCCACTCCCTGAGCGGAGAAAATCTCCGACCCAACTGGGAATCGAACCGGGGCCCTTAGGATTGACGTTCCGTCGCGCTGACCACTCAGTTACCGGGTGGCGGACGTCTTGTCGGTACCGCCACCAGGTTCGGATTAAAAGAGGAGGTGGATAAGGCGTAAAGACTGGCAGTGAGTTTCGTAATAGCTTCCTTTAGGAGCCGAGAGAGCAAAATGGAAGTGTTCTTCCCATTAAAGTGGCAGACAAATGGTTCAAATGGCTCTGAGCACTAAGGCAATTAACTTCTGAGGAGGTCATCAGTCCGCTACAACTTAGAACTACTTAAACCTAACTAACCTAAGAACATCACACACACATCCATGCGCGAGGCAGGATTCGAACCTGCGACCGTAGCGGTCGCGCGGTAAAGTGGCAGACGCTACAAAAGAAGCGTTGTGCTGCACACGTAGGTATGTTGCTGCAATTCCATAAAATTCCATTGGAAAACCGTGACGGTAAAATCGGAGAATTCCGAGTTCATGTGGTGGCTTCTCGAGTTTCTTTCTTCCTGTGCACCATTTCCGTATGGAACATGAAAGGGTGAAATTATAATGGCACCAGAAACATGCTCCATCACACATATTAAGGTAGCTTCCACTGTGTAGATTTAGCAAGTACCAAGATTACGTCGGCCGCTGGTGGCCGAGCGGTTCTAGGCCCTTCAGTCTGGAACCGCGCGACCGCTACGGTCGCAGGTTCGAATCCTGCCTGGGGCATGGATGTGTGTGATGTCCTTAGGTTACTTAGGTTTAACTAGTTCTAAGTTCTAGGGGCCTGATGACATCAGCTGTTGAGTCCCATAGTGCTCAGAGCCATTTGAACCATTTAACGCAGATTACCTTCAGAAACAACAAGTGTGACTTCCGAAACAGTAGTGACCGTCGTATAGTATTTGTGTGAAGGTGATGGTTTACTCTGCTTCGCGTGACCGACAGGTGTCACTCGACCATGATCTTGCATGGGGCGTGCGAGGCCATCGCCTTGTGCTAAATTTACAGTTTCGCCGTTAATTGTCCACCTTCGATGCATAGCTTCCCAGCGTCGGACAAGTATCACCGTCCCCGCAATGTAGACGTCAACATCGTTGCATTGAACCCTTGAGGAAAATCTGTCTGTGGGTACGTACCAAGCAGTTCACTCTGTCACTAAATTAAAACGCAAAGTTTTATCTAGGAAAAAAAAAAAAAGAAATGTAACTTACGATCTCTATCTCGTATCGTTCGCTGGCTGCGCGCGAAAATTGCCAGTTACCGTCAAGCACCTAGTCTCTAAACACGTGTCAGGTGTTTTAAAAGGGCCATAACGCTTTTACGGCCATTACTGTTAATTCTCTGGGGGACCAGGGTAGAGATTCGGATTGTAATTAGCCTTACGAAACGGCAGTTATCATCTCCGTTACGGCCTCCGCCCGGTTGCCGTGTATAAACACTCGGTTTCAAGGACATCTTGAATTAGCAGTGCGTCCGTGGCGGAACGGTAACGAGGTTACTTTAGAGTAACGACTACGCTAAAGAATTCCCGAACGATATTTAACCACCCAGCTGAAACAAGGTTGGTAAGTGGTCGCCTTCCGAACGCGAGATTTCGGAAATAAATCCGTACAGTAAATTTATTATATCCGTTGCGAAGTAGCCGGAGCTGTGTCTACGGAGTATTCTTTTCGAAATACGTTGTTGCCCTTCATGGACAGATTTATAAAACGTCTTCACGGAGAACTCGACGGTCAGCGTTCTCTGGCTGATCCACTTTTTCACAAATCAGTTCAGTTCGTTACCCGTAAGCTGTTGCAGTTGTTTGTGGACATCTGCATTTCCGATTCTGTTACGTTGGTGGATAAGTTCGTAGCGTTTTTCTGGAAGTTTGGAATAAACACAGAAGATACACGCACCAGAGATTTTCGTCATCAATAATGTATTCTCCTTCACTACTTACAAGCCTGCCAACGCTGAGGTAACGTTCCGATTCCGCGTGGGTTGCCGGTGAGGCAACTAGCTCGTCGAACCATTTTCGGAGACCATTTGCATTCGGATAGGAAGTTCGTTGAACGTTGTTAGACAGAGAGCGGAAAAGGTGAAAATCTGAGGGCTCAAGATCAGGTAAATGAGGTGGGTGCCGATTGACTTCCCAACCCTACTCCGTTATAGTGTTTTTTGTCAGTAAAGATGAATACAAGCGGTCTTTACCGTTGAGTAGCATCACTTCTACATCTACACCTACATCCATACTCCGCAAGCCACCTGACGGTGTGTGGCGGAGGGTACCCTGAGTACCTCTAACGGTTCTCCCATCTATTCCAGTCTCGTATTGTACGTGGAAACAAGAATTGTCGGTATGCTTCTGTGTGGGCTCTAATCTCTCTGATTTCATTCTCATGGTCTCTTCGCGAGATATACGTAGGAGGGAGCAATATACTGCTTGACTCTTCGATGAAGGTATGTTCTCGGAACTTTAACAAAAGCCCGTACCGAGCTACCGAGCTACTGAGCGTCTCTCCTGCAGAGTCTTCCACTGGAGTTTTCGCAATTAACTAATGATCCTGTAACGAAGCGCGCTGCTATCCGTTGGATCTTCTCTATCTCTTCTATCAACCCTATCTGGTACGGATCCCACACTGCTGAGCAGTATTCAAGCAGTGGGCGAACAAGCGTACTGTAACCTACTTCCTTTGTTTTCGGATTGCATTTCCTTAGGATTCTTCCAATGAATCTCAGTCTGGCATCTGCTTTACTGACGATCAACTTTATATGATCATTCCATTTTAAATCACTCCTAATGAGTACTCCCAGATAATTTATGGAATTAACTGCTTTCAGTTACTGTCCTGATATTTTGTAGCAAAATGATAAGGGATCTATCTTTCTATGTATTCGCAGGACATTACACTTGTCTACATTGAGGTTCAATTGCCAGTCAATTCGCTGCAAATCCTCCTGCATTTCAGTACAATTTTCCATTGTTACAACCTCTCGATACACCACAGCATCATCTGCAAAAAGCCTCAGTGAACTTCCGCTGTCGTCCACCAGGTCATTTATGTATATTGTGAATAGCAACGGTCCTACAACACTCCCCTGCGGCACACCTGAAATCACTCTTACTTCGGAAGACTTTCCTCCATTGAGAATGACATGCTGCGTTCTGTTATCAAGGAACTCTTCAACACAATCACACAATTGGTCTGATAGTCCATATGCCCTTACTTTGTTCATTAAACGACTGTGGGGAACTGTATCGAACGCCTTGCGGAAGTCAAGAAACACGGCATCAACCTGAGAACCCGTGTCTGTGGCCCTCTGAGTGTCGTGGACGAATAGCGCGAGCTTGGTTTCACACGACCGTCTTTTTCGAAACCCATGCTGATTCCTACAGAATAGATTTCAAGTCTCCAGTAAAGTCATTATACTCGAACATAATACGTGTTCCAAAATTCTACAACTGATCGACGTTAGAGATATGGGTCTATAGTTCTGCACATCTGTTCGACGTCCTTTCTTGAAAACGGGGATGACGTGTGCCCTTTTCCAATCCTTTGGAACGCTACGTTCTTCTAGGGATCTACGGTACACCGCTGCAAGAAGGGGGGCAAGTTGCTTCGCGTACTCTGTGTATTATCGAACTGGTATCCCATCAGGTCCAGCGGCCTTTCCTCTTTTGAGCGATTTTAATTGTTTCTCTATCCCTGTGTCGTCTATTTGTCATATCTTCAAATGGCAAAATGGCAAATATGTAGACTGAGAGAGCGAGAGCGGACCGCAAATAAAAAAAGACAGTCGATAAATAAACCCATAGCAACCGGAATTTCAACATGAAGAACAAAGACGCCGCGAACTTACGCAACAACCTAATAGTAGCAAAAGTCAAAGGAATGGATAGAGATAAAAAAGTATGCATGGCAAAAATTATCAAAAGCCATCAGCAGCTAAGGGATTTCTAACTAAACTTCGCAACATCTGATCCCAAACATGGAGTTGTGTAAGAAACAGAAGTCAATACTGAAAGTTCTCCCTTATTCTTAATTCTCTTATTTCCTTGGTAGGAAGGTTAGTGTTTAACGTCCCGTCGACATCGGTGTTATTAAAGACGGAGCACAACCTCGGAATGTTTCAAGAGTGGGAAAGGAAATCGCCCGTGTCCTATCATAGGAACCATTCCAATATCTTCCTGGAGCGATTTAGGGAAATCACGGAAAACCTAAATCTCCTTCCAGAATAACATTTTCACTTTGCAGCGGAGTGTGCGCTGGTATGAAACTTCCTGACAGATTAAAACTGTGCGCCTTCTGCCAGTACCTCATCTTCTACCTTCCACACTTCACAGAAGCTCTTCTGCGAACTTTGCAGAACTTATCTGTCAGGAAGTTTCATATCAGCGTACACTCAGCTGCAGAGTGAAAATCTCATTCTGGAAACATCCCCCAGGCTGTGGCTAAACCGTCCCCGCAATATCCTTTCTTTTGGAGTGCTAGTTCTGCAAGGTTCGCAGGAGAGCTTCTGTAAAGTTTGGAAGGTAGGAGACGAGGTACTGGCAAAATTAAAGCCGTGAGGACGGGTCGTGAGTCGTGCTTGGTAGCTCAGTTGGTAGAGCGTTCTCCCGCGAAAGGGAAAGGTCCCGAGTTCGAGTCTCGGTGCGGCACACACTTTTAATCTGTGAGGAAGTTTCAACCTAAATCTAGATGGCCGGACGAAGATCTGAACCGGCGTCCTTCCAAATGCGAGTCCAGCATGCTACCGACTGCGTCAATTCGCTCGGCGTTATTCTCTTCTAAATATTTAAAAAAATATGAGAAGTGATTTTTGTTGGTGGCAGTTCTACTATTTAAAAGATTGCTGTTGTATTTCTGTACTTTTATTTTCACAAGTGAAACGTAGTGTCTTGGTATAAATTGCTCTTAAAACAGAAAATTTCTTATTGGCGCTTAGAACCAGTCAGTTCCCTGGTATAGCACTTAGAAAGTTGTTAGGAAGTTCTTTATTTTTTAAGTTATCTCATAATATTTTTTTTGCAATGATTAGGTGAGCAGCATGATTCTGCAGTCTCAAAATACTTCCTCAATTTATTACATACAAATAAGTTGGGTATAAAAAGGGATACATTATTCTTTTTATACTCCTAACAAAAGTGAGGTTTGGCACTTAGAACGTTAGACATCTCTACCCTTGATTTGCATATCCAAGCACGTAGTACACTTTTTGCAAGTTTGTCATTTGTGCCATACCATCTTCAGGCCGCTGCTATTTTAATGGGCAGCAATGTAAAATGCCGATTAAAATTGACTGAAAACACAAAACACATCGTCACATTAATAAGTGTCTGGTTACCAAATATATGCAAGTAATTAGTTATGGTGACACAATGACATTTTCACTCTGCAGCGGAGTGTGCGCTGATATGAAACTTCCTGGCAGATTAAAACTGTGTGCCCGACCGAGACTCGAACTCGAACTCAGTTATGGTGACGCTCTCATACTACTATGGACCGCGGTGTGGTTAATACTCACAGCTTTGCGACACTACTCCGTTCTGGCTTTGTTTTCAGTTCCCGCATACTCTTACAACACTTCACAAGGACAAAGTTGACCTTCGCCCATTTCGTACGCACGGTATGGTTCAGTTCCCCCTGAAAGCGGCTGCCGCAGTCTTTTGGGAACGGTGTGGCACACTCGGGCGGCGTGTTTCCCACGCCACGCTGCTTTCGCTCCCCACCCTTGCTGTTATAACGTGCTGTGGCGGTAATGAGGCATTCATCGGGAGCCGGCGCTCAAGGTCACCCCGTGGGGCGAGGCTGCCAAGCGCACGTTTTAATTCGCTCTGCCGCGCCAACGTCACCCGGATGCCCACAAATCCGTTTTGTGTGCGCCCGACGCCAGAGCAACACCTATGTTTATAGTGTGTGTTGACTAGATCACTGCCTTTACATGCGACGCGTCTTCCGAAAGACGGAAACCGAATTCTGGAAACCGTTTTTCGCTGTCGTGTTTACACGTTAAGGTTCAAGTGGCTCTGAGCACTGTGGGACTTGGCTTCTGAGGTCATCAGTCCCCTAGAACTTAGAACTACTTAAACCTAACGAACCTAAGGACATCACACACATCCATGCCCGAGGCGGTTCCAGATTACACGTTAAGGGCTGAAATGGATTTAGAAGCCCTGTCAAATATGACGTCTGGAAAACAGCTGTTGCAGCTCCTGATTTAGTCAGCACAATCTCTGTTTCTCTTCACGTAAGTGTAGGATGTAGACCGTTTCATGCTCAGTCTAATATTTCAATTTCTCCTTAATTGCAAAACTTCCATATTACCTGAATATTTGAAGGTGTGTGTTCTGGCAGATTAGTTCGCTATATTTACATGCGACAAGTCTTCCAAAAGACGAAACCCGAATTTCGGAAACCATTTTTCGCTGTCGTATTTACATGAAGCGGATTTCGGCCGGAGTGGCCGAGCGGTTCTAGGCGCTACAATCTGGAACCGCGCGGCCGCTACGACCGCAGGTTCGAATCCTGCCTCTGGCATGGATGTGTGTGATATCCTTACGTTAGTTAGATGGTCAAGGGGCGGGAAGGGAAATGTGTAAGGTAGAATGATATTTTCACTCTGCAGCGGAGTGTGCGTTGATATGAAACATTCCGGCAGATTAAAACAGTGCGCCTTACCGAGACTCGAACTCGGGACCTTTGCGTGACGCGGGAGAGTGCTCTACCATCTTAGCTACCCAAGCACGACTCACGCCCCGTCCCCACAGCTTCACTTCTGCCAGCACGTCGTCTCCTACCTTCCAAACTTCACAGAAGCTCTTCTGCGAACCTTGCCGGACCGGTCCGGCACACAGTTTTAATCTGCCAGAAAGTTTCACATCAGCGCAGACTCCGCTGCAGTGCGTAGAGCTTATTCTGGAAACATCCCATAGGTTGTGGCTAAGCCATGTCACCGCAATATCCTTTCTTCCAGGAGAGCTAGTTCGGCAAGCTTCGCAGGAGAGCTTCTGTGAAGTTTGGAAGGTAGGAGACGAGGTACTGGCAGAACTGAAGCTGTGAGGACGGAGCATGAGTCGTGCTTGGGTAGCTCAGATGGTAGAGCACTTGCCCGCGAAAGACAAAGGTCCTGAGTTCGAGTCTCGGTCCGGCACGCAGTTTTAATCTGCCGGGAAGTGTAAGGTAGCTCGCGTGGGAACTGTGATGGTGTCGAGTAGCTGTAGCTCGAGTCAAACTCCATTGCAGTCGTGTGGACCGATGCCTTATTGGTGCTGTAGCTGGGCGGAATAGGAAGCGGCAGTAGCTCGTTCCGAACTGGCGCTGCAGTTGAGCGTACCTGGAGGCGCAGCAGTTCGCAGCTCCTATCACTGCTGTTCAGATGGAAATGGAAATGAGCGTTTGGCGTCGTTGGCCGGGAGGCCCCTTATGGGGCAGGTCCGGCCGCCTTGGTGCAGGTCTTATTACATTCGACGCCTCATTGGGCGACCTGCGTGCCGGATGGGGACGAAATGATGATGAAGACAGCACAACACCCAGTCCCTGAGTGGAGAATTCCCCGACCCAACCGGGAATCGAACCCGGGACCGTAGGACGGCAATCCGTCACGCTGACCACTTTTTTTTTTAAATCTCATTTTGTTCGCTTTTGATCGTTGCATCTGCTCGGGACGGACGCCGTAAGACATCCGTTTAAGTTCGTTGTTGATCCATTAACTCAGTTTTTTTATTACAGAGGGCAGCTAACCCTCTGACCGAACACGCTGAACTACCCTGCCGGCTACTCAGCTATCGGGGCGAAACGCTGGTCAGATATGTCATTCTAAATATCAGTTAAATATGGAACACACGAGCCCCGAGAACATTGATGGCGTACGTTGCTTGAATCGTTTATGTTACACGAAAGTGGTGATACTGTGTCACCCAATGCAGGTCCCTGTATTTTCATGATAATTCTACGTTGTTGCCCATGAAAAAAATTACCACCGTACCAAACAAGGAGCCCTCATGTAGATAAATTGTACTAGCTGTGTAAAGCCGTCGAAGGTTCGAGTCCTCCCTCGGGCATGGGTGTGTGTGTTGTCCTTAGCGTAAGTTAGCTTAAGTAGTGTGTAAGCTTAGAGACCGATTACCTCAGCAGTTTGGTCCCATAGGAACTTACCACCACCCGTGTAAAGCCGGGACGAGTCGCTTATTGTAATATACTTTTCACTGTCTATTTTGCTGCATTATACCCCTATCATTCGGTCAGTTTAGGTCGATTAATAAGATATGTACGACAATTTCATAATCTGTGACAGTGTCTTTGGGTAGTCAGGCGTATTTACATCACACACTATAAAATAAAGTTTGGCTATTTCAATGTGTAAAAGTGTAGTCAAGTATGTTGAAATCGGTCCCATGACGTTTTCACTTTTTATCGTCTACTAGCTTGGTTGTCGTTGTCTTCGAACAGGAGGCCCTCCACTTTCCTTTCGATTCCTGGTTCTTCACAGAGAGATCTTCAGCCTCTTCGTCCGTCGTCATTCAGACTTGTGTGACCACACCGGAAGCGCGCGTGCTCCACCCGACCTCTGCGTTACACGCTGAGGGGACAAAAGTCACGGCACACCTCGTAGCGTGTCACGCCTCCTTTCGCAGCGACTCGACGTGGGAACGACTCTTCATTCGTGGGAAGCCCCAGCACAGAAATGAAGCCATGCTGCCGCTATAGCAGTCCATAATTGCGAAAGTGTTGCTGGTGTAGGATTTTGTCCTCGAAGTGACCTCTCTGTTGTGTCCCACAAATGTTCGACGGGTGGTCAGAATGTTCTTCAAACCCATAGCGAACGATTCTGGTCCCGTGACATTGCGCATTGTCATCTGCAAAAATTCCATCATTATTTGGCAACATGAAAGCCATGAATGGCTGCAAATGGCCTCCAAGCAGCCGAAGATAAACTATTTCCGGACAGTGACCCAGCCCATTCCATGTAAACACAGCCCACACCATTATGGAGCCACCACCAGATTGCACAGTGTCTGTGTCTTGTTGACAATTTGGGTCCATGCCGTCGCCAGGTGCAAATTCAAACGGCTCTAAGCACTATAGGACTTAACATCGGAGGCCATCAATCCCCTAGACGTAGAACTACTTAATCCTAACTAACCTAAGGACATCACACACGTCCATGCCCGAGGCAGGATTCGAACCTGCGACCGTAGCAGCAGCGCGGTTCCAGACCGAAGCGCCTACAACCGCTCGGAGACAATGGCCGGCATTCAGCGTTCAAAGTTTGTTAATTCCTGTCGTGTCGCTATAATCACGTCGGGAATCTTTCACATGAATCACCTGAGTACAAATGACAGTTCCGCGAATCCAATGCCCTTTTATAGCCTGTGTACGCGATACAACCGTCATCTGTATATGTGTATATCGGTATCCAATGACCTTTGTCACCTAAATGTATGGTGGTGCATTGCTGCCATACACTTCCACCAATTCAGAATGGACTGTTGCAGCACTCTCCCATTTCAATGCAGAAATCAATTGCAGCACAGCATTTTCTTTCTTTCAGCCGGTTACAACAGAAAACGTATGTGTTATTGTGTAAGAAACATGTAATATATGTGCTCCCGAATATTCAGTAGAGTATCATATAGATATTTGAAGTAAATAAGTCAAGAAATGTTTGAGACCTTTTTCACTCATGTTATACGTGATTTATGATAATTTAATTCGCGTCCTGAGACAATTCCCAGAGATACTCCGCGTATGTACGTATATCCAATTCTTATTCGTATTTAGCATCTGCGAAGAAATGCTGGGTTCTCTACTAGATTATCTAGATCTTATACGTTATAAATAGTTGTGTCGAAAGCCTGCGATTGTACAAACAAGTGGTGTGTTTATGAAAGACATTTTGCGCTATCAGTCAAAAGTTCATTTTCATTTATATTTTACACTACACGTTTCAGAGAACGATACCCACTTTCAAACGCGTTTGTTTTTGTGTGCAGTGCCATTTATTCATGATGTTTCCGATTAACGGCATAGGATACGAAAAAAGCAGTTGAAAATGCGACTCATTCGCCGAATCGAATCATGAAAAATACAAATCAAAAGAAAATATTGACTGTTAGCAGAAAAGAGTATTACATAAATACCAAAATGATGGATTAAAGGAAAAGTAGTTCTTTGCCAAGACCGGTAATAATAACCTTATTGCCGGGTGGGATGGCCGAGTGGTTCTAGGCGCTACAGTGTGGAACCCCGCGACCGCTACGGTCGCAGGTTCGAATCCTGCCTCGGGCATGACGTGTGTGATGTCCTTAGGCTAGTTAGATCTAAGTAGTTCTAAGTTCTAGGGGACTGATGATCTCAGAAGTTAAGTCCCATAGTGCTCAGAGCCATTTGAACCATTTGAATAACCTTATTCTTGAGAACTGGTTTCGGTAGTCAATGTTTGCATCTTCAGATCTCGACAGAGAGATTATTGCCTGTTTCTTAATATAGCACTAAGAGTACACTTTCTCATGAATTGGCAGGTACGTAACAGAGTAGAAGTCTGATACATCGGCACGTCAAAATTGAAACAACTGAGTACGGAGTTACTGGCCACGTACATCTATTTACGCCACTCGCAACAGAGCACGTGGTTGCGGACTGGGTCCCACTACACTAGGTCTTTTTAATTCTGGCATGCCGATGTATTAGTCTTCTAGTCTGTCACGTACCTGCTGATCCATGAGAAAGAGTATTCTTACTGCGATTTTAAGAAATGAGCGATAACCCGGCTGTAGAGATGTCAAGCTAACACTGATTACCAAGACACGTTATCGAAAATAAAGGTTATTATTAGCTATTTCGGCAAAGAACTTCATCTTCTCTAATTTGTTATCACAGATGTTCCCTTGCGGCTCAGAATGAATAAACTAAAGAAAATGATGACATTACTGACCACCTGGGCTTGTTTGGACGAGTGGTTCATGTGTTTCTATTTGATGACACTTCGGCGACTCGCACGTGTATGTGATGAAAATGAGATGAAGTGATAAGGACGACACAAACGCCCAGTCTCCAAGCGAAGAAACTATTCTACCTGGTTGGACCGAAATCCATAGGTTCTAAAAATATTTTAACCTAACACCTGACAATTTACGTCTTCTTCTCTCTCTCTCTCTCTCTCTCTCTCTCTCTCTCTGCGCTGTCCCTCTCCCTCTCTCTCTGTCCCTCTCCCTCTCCCTCTTCTCTCCCTCTCCCTCTCCCTCTCTCCCTCTCCCTCGCTCTATCTCTCTCTTTTCTCTCTCTCTTTTCCGAAGTCCCGACATTTACGGTCACGTTCTTGTCCCGCCTACTTATTTACACCATCAAGTCCCGATTTTCTGCATATTGTACGTGGTACCACAAGGTGTGAGCTGCGCACCTCGGTGCCTGGTGCCCACAGCAGCCAGCACGGCCACACACACACACACACACACACACACACACACACACAGTGGTGCACCAGATCGCCCACATCGATAGCAGGCCAGCCGGCCAGCCGCCAGCCACTCGCTAGCAGGCGCCGCCCGCCAGCGCTCTTACTTTCGCCCAAGCTGTCAGCCACTCGCAACTGGAGCACACTCAGTTACTGCAGCTAAGCAAGAAAACATAATCGTACAACATTCCCTTCGAACGACCCCACAAGCTACTTCGCTTATCATCACTATTTACAGCCATAAGACAGGCTCAAGCCAAATAAGCTTTTCGGACAATACGGCCTTATACACGACGCGATTTAGGGGCGAATATCACCAATTGAAATCACTAGCGGCAGATACGTCTCTTAGGGCACAGTGTAGTCCCAATATTTCACCGGCGATATATTGGCTGATTTGTAACGACGAGAAAACGAGCCACGTTCATCCCTCTGGCTCTACGCTTTGAGTCACTGCGCTAAATCTGTTCCATTTAGCTGGTGTAGATAAATCGTGCGTTGCATGGCGTCTTCCTGCTTCAGCCAAATATATCAAAGGAATTTGTAAATGGATCACATCGTTCCCGTGTTTAGGTAGTAAGTAAGGACTATACAAACAAAAACTTGAAATGCGTATTTTAAGAGAAATTTGTCGAATATAGGGAAACGTAAGAGAAAGGACGTACTATATTAGACGTATAACAGAAGATGAAAAATCTTTCGACAACTTTTTGAAAAGAAATAAATTGAGCCAGAGAATCGAAACAAAGCGAAGGTAATGAAAATAATATCTACAAACCACAATATGTTGCTTATGTTTACCAAAAACGGCAAAGTTTCCTGACCAATATCTAAAGTATAGAGGTATTATCTCCTTACCTCCTCTTCAGAACTGTGGTCGACCGGTTCTAGGCGCTTCAGTCCGGAATCGCAGAGCTTCTACGGTCGCAGGTTCGAATCCTGAACCCGTCTGAAGTGGCCGAGCGGTTCTAGGCGCTTCAGTCTGGAACCGCGCGACCGTTGCGGTCGCAGGTTCGAATCCTGCCTCGGGCATGTATGTGTGCGATGTCCTTAGGTTGGTTAGATTTACGTAGTTCTAAGTCTAGGGGACTGATGACCTCAGATGTTAAGTCCCGTAGTGCTTAGAGCCATTTGAACCATTTTATCTTCAGAAGGATGTCTCTATTAAGGCAATAACAAATGGTTCAAATGGCTCTGAGCATTACGGGACTTACCTTATGAGGTCATCAGTTCAAATGGTTCAAATGGCTCTGAGCACTATTGGACTTAACATCTGTGGTCATCAGTACCCTAGAACTTAGAACTACTTAATCCTAGCTAACCTAAGGACATCACACACATCCATGCCGGAGGCAGGATTCGAACCTGCGACCGCAGCGGTCACGCGGTTCCAGACTAAACCGCACGGCCACACCGACCGGCTAAGGCAATAACAATAACCGGTTCATTGTCCAAGTGCAGCCACAACTCCTGCTTCGTTCAGGTTGGTTAGTAAAGTCAACCAACACTGGCGAGCGATATAGTAGTGCACCAATTCGTCGTCCCATCCACTCAACAAGTCTCCGGATGTCCCTTGCAGAAATATTGAGCCATGCCGTCTCAGTAACCGTCCATAATTGCGAAAGTGTTGCAGGATTTTGGGTACGAACTGACCTCCAGATTATGTCCCATAACAGTTCGGTGAGATTGACGTTGGGCGAACTGGATGGCCAAATCATTCGCTCGAACTGACGAGAATGTTCTTCAAACCAATGGTGAACAGCTGTGGCCTGGTGACAGCACATTGCCATCCGTAAAAATTACATCTTTGTTTCGGAACATTATGTCCATGAATGGCTGGAAACTAAGTAGCCGAACACAACCGTTTACAGTCAATCAGTGGTTCAGCTAGACCAGAGGACCCAATCCATTCCATGTAAACACAACCCACACCATTATGGAGTAGCAGCCAGCTTGCACAGCACCTTTTTGACCGGTTCATGGCTACGTGGCGTCTGCATCAAACTAGAACCCTACCATCAGCGGTTACCAACTGGAATCGGGACTCATCTGAGCAGGATAGGGTGTTCCAATCGTCTAGGAGAGGCTATGCAGGTGATGTCGTGCTGTTATCGAAGGAACTAGCGTCGGTCGCCTGCTACCACAGCCCATTAACGCCAGATTTCGCTGCACTGTCCAAACATTTCTGTGGTTATTTCACACGCAGTGTTGCTTATCTGTTATCACTGACAGCTCTACGCAAACGCCGCTGCTCTCGGTCGTTAAGCGAAGGCCGTCGGCCACTGCGTTGTCCGTGACGAGAAATAGTGTTTGAAATTTGGTTTTCTCGGCACACTGTTGATGCTATGGATCTCTGAATATTGAATTCCCTAACGATTTGGGAAACTGAATGCCTCATGTGTCTAGGTACAACTACCTTTATGCGTTCAAACTCTTTTTAATTCCCGTCGTGCGGCCGTAATCAAATCGGAAACCTTTTCACGTGAATCACCTGAGTACAAATGACAGTTCCGCAATGCACTGCCCTTTTA
The DNA here is from genome assembly GCF_023897955.1 of Schistocerca gregaria. Lineage (NCBI taxonomy): Eukaryota > Metazoa > Arthropoda > Insecta > Orthoptera > Acrididae > Schistocerca > Schistocerca gregaria. The sequence continues at coordinate 942,742,310 of NC_064922.1, read as the reverse complement.
TACCCTGTGTACGAGTTACTACCGCCGTCCGCATATCAGCATATCGCTATCCCATGACTTTCGCCACATCAGTGTATAGTGGCATACGGATAACGGACATTTTTAAATTACCCAGTACAATTCTCTCGTTGGTGATATGGAGAAGGCCGTAAATTCAACGAAATACCTAGGAATTACAATTGCCAACAACTTAAATTGGAAGGAACTACTAGAAAATGATGTGGGGAGGCTAACCAAAGACTGCGTTTTATTGGCAGGACAGATTTTTAGAAAATGTGACAGATATACTAAGGAGACTGCCTGCACTACGCTTGTCCGTCCTCTTTTAGAATACTGCTGCGCGGTGTGGGATCCTTACCAGACAGGATTGACGGAATACATCGAAAAAATTCAGAGAAGTTTAGCGCGTTTTGTACTATCGCAAAATAGGGTAGAGAGTGTCACTGAAATGATACAGCATTTGGGATGGACACCGCTAAAACAAAGGCGTTTTTCGTTGCGGAGAAATCTTCTCACGAAATTCCAATCAGCAAATTTCTCTTCCGAATGCGAAAATATTACTTTGACACCGACCTACATATGGAGAAACGATGACCGTGATAAAATAAGGGAAACCAGAGCTCTTACGGAAAGATGTAAGTGTTTGTTCTTTCCGCGAGCTATATGAGAATGGAAAAACAGAGAATTGTGAAGATGATTCGATGAACCCTCTGCCAGGCACTTAAACGTGATTTGCAGAGTATCCCTGTAGATGTAGATGTAGACGTAGATGTAGATGTGCACTTCAGAGTTTTTGTCTGTTCTTTAGGCTTCGGCTTGATAACGGACTTGTGATCGAAACCGGTAGCAGTGGGCATAAAAATATGTTGCTGACGGTCATCTACGATGAAGTTTCACAATCTGTTGAAGAAGTCCGGAGGACTGCCATTTCCGATTGAGTGCAGAACGATTCTACCGCCGCCAACGTACATCTCGCATAAAGACCACAAAGAGTAGACACGAGAAACCGGGGCACGTACGAAACAAATTGGCAGTCGTTTTTCTCAGGCTCCATTTGCGAGAAAAACGGAAACGAAATGACTGACAGCTGTGAAAGGAAACTTCCACCGTATGGTGTCTTCGGGAGTGTTGTTTTTTTTTTGTTGTGGTCTTCAGCCCTGAGACTGGTTTGATGCAGCTCTCCATACTACTCTATCCTGTGCAAGCTTCTTCATCTCCCAGTACTTACTGCAACCTACATCCTTCTGAATCTGCCTAGCGTATTCATCTCTTAGTCTCCCTCTACGATTTTTACCCTCCACGCTGCCCTCCAATGCTAAATTTGTTATCCCTTGATGCCTCAGAACATGTCCTACCAACCGGTCCCTTCTTCTTGTCAAGTTGTGCCACAAACTCCTCCCCAATTCTGTTCAATACCTTCTCATTAGTTGTGTGATCTACCCATCTAATCTTCAGCATTCTTCTGTAGCACCACATTTCGAAAGCTTCTATTCTCTTCTTGTCTAAACTATTTATTGCCTATGTTTTACTTCCATACATGGCTACACTCCATACAAATACTTTCAGAAACGACTTGCTGACACTTAAATCTATACTCGATGTTAGCACATTTCCCTTCTTCTGAAACGCTTTCCTTGCTATTGCCAGTCTACATTTTATATTCTCTCTACTTCAACCATCATCAGTTATTTTGCTCCCCAAATAGCAAAACTTCTTTACTACTGCAAGTCCCTCATTTTCTAACCTAATTCCGTCAGCATCACCCGACTTAATTCGCTTTTTTTATGTTCATTTTGTATCCGCCTTGCAAAACACTGTCCATTCCGTTCAACTGCTCTTCCAAGTCCTTTGCTGTCTCTGACAGAATTACAATGTCATCGGCGAACCTCAATGTTTTTATTTCTTCTCTGTGGATTTTAATACCTACTCCGAATTTTTCTTTTGTTTCCTTTACTGCTTGCTCAATATACAGATTGAATAACATCGGGGAGAGACTACAACCCTGTCTCACTCCCTTCCCAACCACTGCTTTCCTTTCATGCCCCTCGATTCCTATTATTGCCATCTGGTTTCTGTACAAATTGTAAATAGCCTTTCGCTCCCTGTATTTTACCCCTGCGACCTTCAGAATTTGAAAGAGAGTATTCCAGTCAACAATATCAAAAGCTTTCTCTAAGTCTACAAATGCTAGAAACGTAAGTTTCCCTTTCCTTAATCGTTCTTCTAAGATAAGTCGTAGGGTCAGTATTGCCTGACGTATTTTACCATTTCTACGGAATCCAAACTGATCTTCTCCGAGATCGGCTTCTACCAGTTTTTCCATTCGTCTGTAAAGAATTCGCGTTAGTATTTTGCATCTGTGACTTATTAAACTGATAGTTCGGTAATTTTTCACATATGTCAACACCTGCATTCTTTGGGACTGGAATTATTATATTATTCCAGAAGTCTGAGGGTATTTCGCCTGTCTAATACATCTTGCTCACCAGCTGGTAGAGTTCTGTCAGGGCTGGCTCTCCCAAGGCCGTCAGTAGCTCCAATGGAATGTTGTCTACTCCGGGGGCCTTGTTTCGACTCAGGTCTTTCAGTGCTCTGTCAAACTCTTCACGCGGTATCATATCTCCCATTTCATCTTCATCTACATTCTCTTCCCTTCCTATAAAATTGCCCTCAAGATCATCACCCCCGTATAGACCCTCTATATACCCCTTCCACCTCTCTGCTTTTCCTTCTTTGCTTAGAACTGGGTTTCCATCTGAGCTTCAAATGGCTCTGAGCACTATGGGACTTAACATCTATGGTCGTCAGTCACCTAGAACGTAGAACTACTTAAACCTAATTAACCTAAGTACATCACACAACACCCAGACATCACGAGGCAGAGAAAATCCCTGACCCCGCCATCTGAGCTCTTGATATTGATACAAGTGGCTCTCTTTTCTCCAAAGGTCGCTTTAATTTTCCTGTAGGCAGTATCTATCATATCCCTAATGAGATAAGCCTCTACATCTTTACATTTGTCCTCTAGCTATGTGTGAATGCAAATGTAGATGCAGACCGCCGGAATTGTCGAAGACGATCATCTCCAGTCAGTACTGAATGTCTTTCCTTCTAATTCACGTTTTCCGGTCGCGGCCCACTCCTAAATGCTCCGGCATATGGCACGCCTGGGAGGACGGGGACGTCAGTCCAGTGACTCCAGCGACGGCCGTGACCTTAGTCCTGGACAGCGATCTTGGCAACCAGTGGCGGGTCGCGTTCCAGGTTTTCCGCGCGAGCGGCCACCGGCGACGGTCGCCTCGTATCGCCGCCAATCACCTCTCCCCCTCCCCCTGTGTGCACCGCAGGGCTTTGAACTGCCTAGACCGGAGCACGTATCACGTTTCAGAATTCCGCGCGGGTGCAGCGTCCAGCCGGAGCGTCGTTCTGCCAACGAGCGATGACCCTGCGGGCAGGCAAGGTCGCCTGTGGGGGCCCGGTCGGCCTTGGCGCCGGGGCACGCATGGGGGAGTGGTGGGGCGTCACGGCAGCGGCACACATAACCTCACCTTATCTTATAATACGAGGTGCATTCAAGTTCAAAGGCCTCCGATTCTTTTTTTTCTAATTAACTACTCACCCGAAATCGATGAAACTGGCGTTACTTCTCGACGTAATCGCCCTGCAGACGTACACATTTTTCACAACGCTGACGCCATGATTCCATGGCAGCGGCGAAGGCTTCTTTAGGAGTCTGTTTTGACCACTGGAAAATCGCTGAGGCAACAGCAGCACGGCTGGTGAGTGTGCGGCCACGGAGAGTGTCTTTCATTGTTGGAAAAAGCCAAAAGTCACTAGGAGCCAGGTCAGGTGAGTAGGGAGCATGAGGAATCACTTCAAAGATGTTATCACGTGGAAACGGTTGCGAAACGTTTGCTCGATGTGCGAGTGCATTGTCTTGGTGAAACAGCACTCGTGCAGCCCTTCCCGGACGTTTCTGTTGCAGTGCAGGAAGGAATTTGTTCTTCGAAACATTTTCGTATTTTACACCTGTTACAGTAGTGCCCTTTGGAACGCAATGGGTAAGGATTACGCCCTCGCTGTCCCACAACATGGACACCATCATTTTTTCAGCACTGTCGGTTACCTGAAATCTTTTTGGTGGTGGTGAATCTGTATGCTTCCATTGAGCTGACTGGGGCTTTGTTTCCGGATTGAAAAATGGCATCCACGTCTCATCCATTGTCACAACTGACGAAATGAAAGTCCCATTCATGCTGTCGTTGCGCGTCAACATTGCTTGGCAACATGCCACACGGGCAGCCATGTGGTCGTCCGTCAGCATTCGTGGCACCCACCTGGATGTCACTTTTAGCATTTTCAGGTCGTCATCAGGATTGTGTGCACAGAACCCACAGAAATGCCAACTCTGGAGGCGATCTGTTCAACAGTCATTCGGCGATCGCCCAAAACAATTCTCTCCACTTTCTCGATCATGTCGTCAGACCGGCTTGTGCGAGCCCGAGGTTGTTTCGGTTTGTTGTCACACGATGTTCCGCCTTCATTAAACTGTCGCACCCACGAACGCACTTTCGACACATCCATAACTCCATCACCACATGTCTCCTTCAACTGTCGATGAATTTCAATTGGTTTCACACCACGAAAATACGGAAAACGAATGATTGCACGCTGTTCAAGTAAGGAAAACGTCGCCATTTTAAGTATTTAAAACAGTTCTCATTCTCGCCGCTGGCGGTAAAATTACGTCTGCCGTAAGGTGCTGCCATCTCTGGGACGTATTGATAATGAACGCGGCCTCATTTTAAAACAATGCGCATGTTTCTATCTCTTTCCAGTCCGGAGAAAAAAAAATCGCAGGCCTTAGAACTTGAATGTACCTCGTAAAATACCTGCTGCAAACACCAGACACTGACGCAAACACGACCTAAGATGACGTCCGGACCGTGGCGTATGCGAAAAAACTGAAGAACGCTATGATTTGCAGTGTAAGCTGTCGTTTGAATGGAAACATTTTTGGATTACCATTTACAGAGCGTAACCGTGACCGTAAAAATCAACCCTATGAACTTCATAAATGACGTCAATAATCCGAATGGTTATTTTGGAATCAGATGACCGAGCGAGGTGGCGCAGAGGCTAGCACACTGGACTCGCATTCGGGAGGACGACGGTTCAATCCCGCGTCCGGTCATCCTGATTTAGATTTTCCGTGAATTCCCGAAATCGCTCCAGGCAAATGCCGGGATGGTTCCTTCGAAAGGGCACGGCCGACTACCTTCCCCGTCCTTCCCTGATCCGATGAGACCGATGACCTCGCTGTCTGGTCTCCTCCCCCAAACAATCCAATCCAATCCAAAGAATCCGAGTTCTAACGCAGTCCTGTGCAATGGCGCTCGGATCGGTAGAGCCGGTTCAACTCCTGGTGATGGATGAAATTTTTACTGCCGGTATTTGGCCGGCAAGGTGAGGAGAGGTGGTGATGTAGAGTTCCTGATCTCAAGGGTTTTGCGCCAGTGTCCTGGATTAAATTCCACACCTCTCCGCAACGTATCATCAAGTGAGGCCATGTGACACTGTTGATGTTGGTCCGTCCATCAACTGGTGATATTAAGCTCCGCGGCCCCGTTGGTTCTACTCGAACGAAGTAGGCTATGTGCCGACGCTAGGTGTGACCCTCTCCCTTCTCTCATCATCATCATCATCATCATCATCATTATCATCATATAACACACACTCACCTACTCTCTACAACTAGACATACAATACAATTGTCACATATCCGCAAGGAAAAGGGTCAGTGTGCTCGGAGAAAGAACACCTTTTCCTCTACACGACTGAACGCATTCCGTGTGATTTCCTAGCTAACAATGCCATGCGTCATTTACATACCCAGGATCGTAAAAATTAAGCCAATGAACGTCGTACAAAAAAAGTGGTTCAAATGGCTCTTAGCACCATGGGACTTAACTTCTGAGGTCATCTGTCCCCTAGGACTTAAAACTGCTTAAACCTAACTAACCTAAGGACATCTCACACATCCATGCCCGAGGCAAGATTCGAACCTGCAACCGTAGCGGAAGCGCGGTTCCAGACTGTAGCGCCTGGAACCGCTCGGCCACTCCGGCCGGTGAACTTCATGCAGTTGGTACTAAGACATATATGGTGTGAGTACTTATTTCAACATGTGCAATAGATAATCATGTCATATCGTAGCTAAAATGGTCAAAAGATATAGGTCACGAGTGTGAAACGACGCAGTTCATAAATACTTAAAAGAAGCATTTCATTAAACACAGTAGTTGATACAGTAAGAGCACACTGGACGCGATTTTCTATCACATAGTTTTCTCGAATAAAACGACAATTGTCCGCATCTCGTAGTCGTGCGGTAGCGTTCTCGCTTCCCACGCCCGTGTTCCCGGGTTCGATTCCCGGCGGGGTCAGGGATTTTCTCTGCCTGTTGTGTGATGTCCTTAGGTTAGTTGGATTTAAGTAGTTCTAAGTTCTAGGGGACTGATGACCATCGATGTTAAGTCCCATAGTGCTCAGAGCCATTTGAACCAAAACGGCAATTTTACCGTTACCAGCCACCGTTTATTTATTTCCACAAGGCGTTTCAGAGATTTAGTTCTCCATCATAAGGTAGATTTAAACATGTTAATATGACGCGTGTGTCGGTTTACTACTGTGAGATAACGTGTGACGCTATCTCCAGTGGTTACAGGTTCCTTTCTCTGTCGTAATAGATCACGTATAAACTGTAACACTTGGTAAACAAAGATCTTTGCTTTCCAAGAATTACGGATGATGTATTACGATAGAAGAAAGGGACTGCCACCACTGGGAACAGTACTACACGTTGCCTCAAACTCGTCACAGAAAACACGCATGTCACATTAACACAAATAAATCCACCCGATGACGAGGGGTTAAATCTTCGTGAAACACGCTGTAGAAATAAATAAACAGTGATTGGTAACAGTAAAGTTGTCGTTTCATTCGATATCAATAATAATCACGAGAAAGCCTAAACAAAAATGTTCGCGTTTGAACTTTAGGTTCCCACTGGATATGATTATAAAAGATGCACTCTGATTACATTTTGTTACACTCGTCAAAGTATTGTCTAGCTTCAGTACATTTTCATGCTTCTCTCTATAAACATGTCATATCTTACTTTAGAGACGCGTCAAACACTTCCTCAATTTTCGTGACAGAATTCGTTAAATATCGCTCGTGCTTTTCACCTACATCTACATCGATACTCTGCAAATCACATTTAAGTGTCTGGCAGAGAGTTGATCGAACCACCTTCACAATTCTCGATTATTCTAATGTCGTTAGCACGCGGAAAGAATGAACACCTATATCTTTCCGTACGAGCTCTGATTTCCCTTATTTTATCGAAGTGATCGTTCCTGCCTATGTAGGTCGGTGTTAACAAAATATTTTTGCATTCGCAGGAGAAAGTTGGTGATTGGAATTTCGTGAGAAGATTCCGTCGCAACCAAACACGCCTTTCTTTTAATGATGTCCAGACCAAATCCTGTATAATTTCTGTGACACTCTGTCCCATATTTCGCGATAATACAAAACGTGCTGCCTTTCTTTTTCGATGTACTCCGTCAGCCCTACCTGGTAAGGATCCCACACCACGCACCAGTATTCTAAAAGGGGACGGACAAGCGTAATGTAGGTAGTCCGTTGTTATAAGCAAACCGTGCAAGAAATTAGGCACTAACGGGGAACGTCACGGTAACACTGTGTAAAATAGCCTATAGCGTTGGTAATGGCCTCTATTAGGGGAGGAAGAGAGTCTGCAAGATTCTTCATGAACTGCTCGGCCCCTCCCGCCGGAGGTTCGAGTCATCCCTCGGACATGGGTGTGTGTGTGTGTGTGTGTTGTTCTTAGCATAAGTTAGTTTAAATTAGTTTACTTAGTGTGTAAGTCTAGGGAACGATGACCTAAGCAGTTTGGTCCCTTAGGAATTCACACACATTTGAACATTTTTTTGATTCTTCGGGTGTGCCAAATCCAGATGAAGCTGACGATTAGAATCCGCAGAGCTACGAAATTGTGCAGATATTCTTATGCTCAGGTGAAACTACACACAAAATTACAGTTCCACATACTCGTAGGCAAGAACATACTACATTTGACACTTGATTGTCCGGACCTCGGTCATATGGACTCGTGGTATTCGAGATTGTCAGCTGAATTTGTGGTCTAGTCCGTGTGTGCACCGGATTCAGCGGGCTCTGCCCGTTGGCGCCCCGCGCTATCTGCCATCACAGCTGCAACCAATGGATCAAAGTGTCTTTGAAACGTTAAATCGAGCGTAGAGAAAAAAAACCTTTTACGTAGATTGTTATCTGTTGATAAAGATAACATAGAAGTCTTTTAAAATTTTTCAAGCAAATGAATTTAAAGGAGAGTTGAAACTTCGTGGCAGATTAAAACTGTGTGCCGGACCGAGACTCGAACTCGGGACCTTCGCCTTTCGCGGGCAAGTGCTCTACCATCTGAGCTACCCAAGCACGACTCACACCCCTTCCTCACTGCTTTACTTCTGCCAGCAGGAGAGCTTCTGTAAAGTTTGGAAGGTAGGAGACGATGTTCTGGCAGAAGTAAAGCTGTGAGAACTGGGCGTGAGTCGTGCTTGGCTAGCTCAGATAGTAGAGCACTTGCTTGCAAAAGGAAAAGGTCGCGAGTTTGAGTCTCGGTCCGGCACACAGTTTTAATCTGCCAGGAAGTTTCATATCAGCGCACACTCCGCTGCAGAGTGGAAATCCCATTCTGTAAAGGGGTGTTGTAACATGCTTGTGCAAGCGTGGGATTTGATTGAAAGAAAGATTTTGAACAGAACTTACAACAGAACACCGAAACGGGAGCACGAAGATTCAGCAATCGATACGGATGATTCTTTTTCGGAGGATATAAATGAGCCAATGACAAACATACAAATATGCCAGGAATGTGATGCAGATGATATGAAAAAGTGGCTCAATTGTGACAGTAATGATCAAGGTTTTTGGATCACGTCGGATGAAGAAATTTTGCAAACATATTGCAGCCGAACGAACAGTAGGAAAAGCGAGAAGATGACTCAGAAGGAAACGTAGATGCAGAAACTAATGCAGGACCACCTCACGCAGATGCATTTCGAGCCCTGGAAACAGCTTTCCAAATGTTCGAAAAACTGTGTATGATTTAGCAGCAATTAAGAGAAAAATTGTTTACATTAAATGACAATTAACAATTTTTTAAACAAATTTAAACTGCAGTGACTGCCCTATGAGACTTTTGTTACGTATTTTATGATTAAGATTGCAGTGTTTTCATAATTTTAAGAAAATATACATGTACGTACGAAAATGTGTCTCTAATCTCTTAATAAACATTGATTTTTGTTGATTTTAAAAAAGTTTAATTCGTTTTTGTTGTTCTAAATGAAAGCCAGACATCATGTATTGTACCTGGAAAGATAACTACATGACAACGTACCTGAAAAATAACCATATGTCGGTGACACAGGTTATCTTTCTAGAGTAAATAATACATAAACGGCCCTTCTTCATAGATTCAGTCTTTCGTATTTCCGATTGTCCGAGTGACATACGACAACATTTAGTCCGGTTAATCGAGTCTGCACTGTCTGTAGAATAATAACTTTACGTTCTGTTTGACTTGTACATAAAAATGTTAACTGAGTTCACGGCCGGAAGAGGTTGTAATCCCTGACACAGTACTCGTTAAAGCCTGTGCTGTGGTAGGTGAGCGGGGTTCGCCTTATGAGAAAGGATTTTCGTATAGATATCGACCGCGTGTATCTGAATGGTGACAAATCGGACTTACATCCGCTCTGTAGTAACAATGATCCGTCAAGTAAGTTCGAAATGCAATCACACGTCAGGATGGATCAAAAGCAAACCAGAATATGCTACCAGTTAGATAATTATACGGTCGCCAGCCTAATCAGGCATTAACTGAGTTTTTTTCCCTGTACAAGTTGGTATATACTCGAGCAAAACAACAAGTTGTAACACTGCATAATATAGTAGAATTTTAGAATCAGAAAATCTATTGAACTGATAGTTTCACGTTCTGTGCTGATATGGAAAACCATGAATACATAACACTACACTATAACGTATACTACAAAACTTTACACTGTCTAGTAATCTGATTAAAATCGGAAATAGGTTACCATAGAAATTGCATTTTCGTGCCACACACAAAATGTCAATTTTGATGTAGATAAAACACAAATTCTGACTTTTATATTGACTTTTACTTTTGCTGGTCAAACCAATTTAGAACACTTCAGAATTCAAATGAATGAGGGGGGAACCCGAAACTGTTATGATCGCTGTATTTAAATAAATGATTACTGAATTTATTATACCATCAAGATTTCCAGTATATAATTTACTATTCTTTTCATTTTATTTACTGCTCATTTAAATGCCTTTAAATCTGTCTCGAAATACTAAACTTCATTACTATATCAATACTAAAGTTATCTTTCAACTTCGTTAGACCTTCGTTATTCATTTACTGGTTCATTAACGAAAAATTTCTTTAAACACGATTCTAATATAGCTAGTTCTGCAAATAATTATTATTAACACAATTTTTAATTTTCATTTCGGGACACTCGGATTGCACAACGTTTAGAAAGGGCCCTGTCTAGGTTAGTTGAGAGGATAATTAAATGATGGAAAAGTTCTGGTAAAATTTAGGTTATTATTTCACCAAACAAACACAGTTCACTCCCTGATCCATACGAATACAGTACTAAAAGTTTCAACCTGCTAGTACCGATGCGGCGGTTGGTGGGCGGTAATATGGCGAGGCGCAGAGCACACATACAACCACAGCTATGGCTCTTGACGTATCGGCACTTTAATTCTTCTTAGCGTCGCAATACTTCTCCATTTAGTGCCTATGGAATTTTGCCATGCTGTGTGGGCGTTGGAACGGCATACGCGAGGCTTAGTGAAGCTACGTCTTCCAGGAGAGCGTCCTCGCTCCAGAAGGTGTTGCTCAAACCAGTGCCAAACTCCAACTACTGCTGCTGAGCCCGTTTTGCCGTGCAGTGCCCGCGGTGCATTTTCCCGCGCTCGCCTGCCATCTACCTTTTACCGCTCCCTGACATACAGGGTATTCACCCTATGTTTTGCATTCTAAATATCCTAACACATTGCCTACTTATGGACCAGACGCACAGTTACAATTTTAAACATCTTACAACAGTCTCAACATTTGTTACATTTCAATTATATTACAATATTACTTGACATTTGACATGTACATTAACATTCACATTGAAACTTATTTACAGTTTTCTTGACACAATGGGACGAAACCAAAAAATTTTAATCAGAACATCAATTACACAAGTTTATCGAAAAATCAGATGGGAAGAATTACTTATATGTACAATATTACAGAGTGGTTGTTGTTACAAGGTCAAGGAATTTGTAACACATAGCCAACGACTAGCGCAATTTTTGTAAAATAAATCGATGGTGACACGACAAAATTAATCTGAAAATCATTTCCCCAGTTAGAGGCAACTTTGTTCTTAATCTGAACTTAGCATACGACGGTGTTTCCGCGCTCCATCACGATGGAAATTTTAAATAAATTATTACACATTCGCTTATATTCCGGCGTAACATCGAGCGCCGGCACGTCGGCCTGGAACGTTACAGCAGACAGCGCTACGACACGACGTCAGCCAATTGCACGCTGACCGGGGCGAAACTGAGCCAGGAGCGGCCCCTGTACGAAGAGAATGTAAGTGCCGCTCTGCCTAGCCGCGACCGTACTGCAAGACGAGCCGTGATGCAAACGCTACAGCAGTGACTTGTGAACTGTATTATTTGCTTGCATCGAAACAGTATACATCGAAGGACATTGATTTTTGCACGTCGCCATTTGTCAATTTAATTCACTATAATCAACACCATTAGTGAGATTTGCTTGAATTGCTGTCCAGCTATCCGAGAAAACAGCTTCCTAGGTGCCCTATATTAGACGAGTGGGCAGGATAGGACAGTTTATGCACCAAGGGACCGGTGCTCTGTCTGTTTTAACGTATCTCAGCTTAAGTCAGCTGATCCACAGCTCAGAATAACAAGTCGTTCGGAGGTAGTTTAACATTTAGCGCGCTCGGTTGCATCTGTTGGGAGGGAACGATGCTCGAAACTGATTTGTGCCTCTTTATCTGCTACGTTGCGTAACGTGTAGATCAAATGGGCAAATATTTCCCGTAATTACCGCCGCAGCGCGAAGAATCGGCGCGCAGCGGTACAAGACAGCTGGTGTCATTATCTGCTTTTAACTTCATTTCGGCCGAAGGACCTTTGCAAGGACATGACGAAAGCCAGACGGAGGAACTCTTCTTTCATAATACTGACACGGCAGGAATGATGCTGCGCCTTGACTGGCACGGCGTTTTGCTCGTCTGAAAAGGTCAAGAAAATAAACTTACAAGAAAGATGTGTGTGTACACACACACACACACACACACACACACACAGAGAGAGAGAGAGAGAGAGAGAGAGAGGGGGGGGGGGGGAGGGACTTCGATCTAAAGAAGAAAATGAGACATACGATGATTACCTCTTGCAAGCCGACAAATTATTTTCACCTCGGCATACTTGAGCTTCGAATAATTTACACGATCAGACATGTAGCTGCTACGATTTAGGAGAAGAGAAATGATTTTTCTTTACTATTTGACTGACGCGTAGAACACGAAGAATGGCGTATACACTACTGGCCAATAAAATTGCTACTCCACGAAGATGACGTGCTACAGACACGAAATTTAACCGACAGGAAGAAGATGCTGTGTTATGCAAATGATTAGCTTTTCAGAGCATTCCCACAAGGTTGGCGCCGGTGGCGCCATCTACAACGTGCCGACACGAGGGAAGTTTCCACCCGATTCCTCATACACAAACAGCAGTTGACCGGCGTTGCCTGGTGAAACGTTGTTGAGATGCCTCTCACTAGCGGTCGAGATGACGAATGGTGCAGCCACGTCTCGATCCCTGAGTCAGCAGATGGGGACGTTTGCAAGACAACAACCATCTGCACGAGAAGACCGACGACGTTTGCAGCAGCATGGACTATCAGCTCGGAGACTATGGTTGCGGTTATCCTTGACGCTCCATCACAGACAGGAGATTCTGCGGTGGTGTACTCAGCGACGAACCTGGGTGCACGAATGGCAAAACGTCGTTTTTTCGGACGTAGCCAGGTTCTTCTTACAGCGTCATGATGGTCGCATCCGTGTTTGCCGACATCGCTGTGAACGCACATTGGAAGCGTGTATTCGTCATCGACATACTGGCGTATCACCCAGTGTGATGCTATGGGGTGCCATTGGTTACACGTCTCGGTCACCTCTTGTTCGCACTGACGGCACTTTGAACAGTGGGCGTTACTTTTCAGAAGTGTTACGACCCGTGGCTCTACCCTTCATTCGATCCCTGCGAAACCCTGCATTTCAGCAGGATAATGCACGACCGCATGTTGCAGGTCCTGTACGGGCCTTTCTGGATACAGAAAATTTCGACTGCTGCCCTGACCAGCACATTCTCCAGGTCTCTCACCAATTTAAAACGTCTGGTCAATGGTGGCCGAACAACTGGCTCGTCAGAATACGTCGATCATTACTCTTGATGAACTGTGGTATCGTGTTGAAGCTGCATGGGCAGCTGTACGTGTACACGCCATCCAAGTTCTGTTTGAGTCAATGGCCATGCCTATCAAGGCCATTATTACGGCCAGAGGCGGTTGTTCTGGGTACTGATTTCTCAGGATCTATGCACCCAAATTGCGTGAAAAGGCAATCACAAGTCAGTTCTAGTATAATATATTTGTCGAATGAATACCCGTTTATCGTCTGCATTTCTTCTTGTTGTCGCAATTTTAATGTCCAGTACTGTAATAAGTGATAATTAGGTAAATACCACCTCTGGCTTGGAGTCCTCGAATCCGGCAAAACCACTGTGCGGCATCAAGCTTCAGTTCCGATAAAACGGCTTCCCTGCTCGTGATTGATGACCAGTAGGGAGCATAATGTGATGCAGATGAGAATTTTTGGTAGGAATGTGAGAGTGGCAGTGGAAGCGCGGATCCAGCCAGTGGAGGTAGAATAAGCGGCGATGGCGACTTACGCTGTACGTTGTTTTGAAGCCAGTGGGCGACGCTCGCCGCCATCTTGGATTCCCCAAAACATTAGGAGACGAGTGTTTAAATGCTTGTTGTTCGTTATTTCTGTCGTGTGCACGCGATATTTATTTTATATAGTAAATTTTACACTATTTTAGTGAACAACACAGCATAAGGTCTTAAATGCGTATTCGATACAGTAATACGACACGGAAATATGACGCTTCTGGCCTCAGTACTGTAATTCCTTTTTGTTTATACACTTCGAATAACCGAGAAGTATGTGCTATGAAAATCGTGCTTTCGTAATCGATTTCTATTCACTTTCATTGACTTATGTTTGTGTGAATAACTGATAAAGCCATAACACCAAAAGCAATGATTGATAGTTTAGAGGCACCGATTTGTATTCGTTGCATTTTCAAGTCAAATGCAATTTTTAAATGTTTAAGTTTGCAAGAAACTTACCGTATTTCCTTTGATGCCCCACAGATGTATGCAGGGATGATATAAACAAGCCAACTGCCGTGCCAACAAAGTGAAGGATTCGTTAAATTACGAAGGAAAAAATGGAATTTAAGATTGTCAGGCCCATTGTTGTTTACACATTTGCTTTGTTTTTAAATTGTACTTACCAAGTGACATTTAGTGTGGCAAATAACAGCAATTTACAGGGTAACACGACAACACAGTGATTAATGTAATTATCTAAATAGCCTGCTTTAACAAAATATATGTAACCCTTTAAGTACTTATAATTTAACCACCGTAACAGGTGTTCCACACATTTTACTGAACATTTAATTAGCTACATGTAGTTACATTACTTCTTTTACATTAAATTATCGCATTTTAAAACATTAGTCCCCATTTCCAGGATATTTCTTGCCAGGACTTTTCAGTTACTTGGGAATAACTAAACAATGAAAACCAAGTGTATTGCTCACCTCCAGAGAGCTCTTCGCGTTGGATTTATTGGAAATCTAAAGTCAAATCGCAGCAATAAAACCATACTGCAAAACTTTACAGCACCACAGAATTTCAAGTATATGTAGGAAAATAGCGCTTAAATATCCACTTACGAATGAAATGTGGTTTGTTTAAATTTTAGACTACAATCAGAACGATTAGTACACCCGTAAGCGACGCGAGCTGGCATTTTTTTTATCAAAACACTTCACGACTACACGGAATCAGACTGCCAGAAGGGAGGGTTTTGGGGTAGCTAACATGGCGGATCTTCACTTGGGTCGGCTTCAAGTTTGTGACGTCATGACAACTTCTCTGTTTTTACCTCCGTGATGCAGCCTGAGGACAGCGGGGGAGAGCAGGCGGTGTGCGGGAGGCAGTGACCCAGCCGCGTCTGCCCGCTGGCTTCCCAAGGCCGCAGCCGACCAGGCGGATGAGCTGCGCTAACTAACGCTCCTCCAGCCGCGCTCTCACTTTCCCACAGCCGGCTCCGGCGCAAAGATCACCAGCTTGTCACTGAAACAGCCGCTAGGGACGCCGGGGGCCGTGTCGCGGACGTAACAGCATCGGTCTCCGATCGCGGCTTAAGTGTGCACCGAGGTGTGGGCCCGCTAGCAGCTAAGCTTCGGCAAGTCACTTGTAGAGGCTACTTCAGCAAGTCCTTCGGCGCGAAAACACCGCAGCAAGGCGACTCTTGCAAGTTTCTTCAACTTTCAGAAGCTGTTTCTGCAAGAGACTGGAGTCAGTTTCGTGCGTCTTTCTCCAATTACTCGGCGTGCTTGCCATCTGATGGAAGTTTTTCTCAAACTGCCGAAATTTTGGGCATTCAGTATCAAAACGATAGTGTCAGTATCGAAAAGTGAGAAATACTTCTTGACACCGAAAGAGCGCTGTTCAGAAATGGTTCAAACGGCTCTGAGCACCATGGGACTTAACAAAAAAATGGTTCAAATGGCTCTGAGCACTATGGGACTCAACTGCTGAGGTCATCAGTCCCCTAGAACTTAGAACTAATTAAACCTAACTAACCTAAGGACATCACACACATCCATGCCCGAGGCAGGAGTCGAACCTGCGACCGTAGCAGTCGCACGGTTCCGGACTGCGCGCCTAGAACCGCGAGACCACCGCGGCCGGCATGGGACTTAACAACTGAGGTCATCAGTCCCCTAGAACTCAGAACTACTTAAACCTAACTAACCTAAGGACATCACACACATACATGCCCGAGGCAGGATTCGAAACTGCGACCGTAGCCGTCGCGCGGTTTCAGACTGAAACGCCTAGAACCGCTCGGCCACACCGGACGAAAGAGCGCTATTGTTTATTCTGAAAGTGAACTGTTTTACTTTACGTGGCTTTTACAAATACGCCGTCCGGCCACAAACTTCAGAGACCGATTTTATTGCTGGCGCAGTAGCGACGTCAGCGAAGTAGCTACAGCAACAGTTCAACCAACAACTGTAAACAACAGACTTGCATTCGACCAGTCAGCTGTGAGCAGGCAGTTTCAAGTAGTAGACGTGCGGCTGTAGTGTATCAAGACTGTTTTGGCACAGATCACAATGGAGAAATGTATCTAAATCAAGTATTCAAGAAATTCTCGAGATTTTTTTGAAGAAGAGAAAAATTTGTGCAGCCCGCACCTCGTGGTCGTGCGGTAGCGTTCTCGCTTCCCACGCCCGGGTTCGATTCCCGGCGGGGTCAGGGATTTTCTCTGCCTCGTCATGGCTGGGTGTTGTGTGATGTCCTTAGGTTAGTTAGGTTTAAGTAGTTCTAAGTTGTAGGGGACTGATGACCATAGATGTTAAGTCCCATAGTGCTCAGAGCCATTTGAACCATTTGAACCTAGGGGACTGATAACCATAGATGTTAAGTCCCATAGTGCTCAGAGCCATTTGAACCATTTGGAAAATGTGTGCAAAGTATCAGCCGTACACCTTGACCGCCGAACGGTGACAACGATGCATGGATGCCTGTCGCGACCTCATTGAAATGAAAAAAGGGGACAAATTAATTTAAAACAAAACCCACATGGACAAAGGTAATTCCGTAACAAAGCCTTTTTGAAAATGTTTTTATGAGCTGTTATGATGTTTATCAATCCCAAAGAAAGCAGGTGCTGACAGATGTGAAAATTACCGAACTATCAGTTTAATAAGCCACGGCTGCAAAATACTAACGCGAATTCTTTACAGACGAATGGAAAAACTGGTAGATGCGGACCTCGGGGAGGATCAGTTTGGATTCCGTCGAAATGTTGGAACACGTGAGGCAATACTGACCTTACGACTTATCTTAGAAGAAAGATTAAGAAAAGGCAAACCTACGTTTCTAGCATTTGTAGACTTAGAGAAAGCTTTTGACAATGTTGACTGGAATACTCTTTTTCAAATTCTAAAGGTGGCAGGGATAAAATACAGGGAGCGAAAGGCTATTTATAATTTGTACAGAAACCAGATGGCAGTAATAAGAGTCGAGGGGCATGAAAGGGAAGCAGTGGTTGGGAAAGGAGTGAGACAGGGTTGTAGCCTCTCCCCGATGTTATTCAATCTGTATATTGAGCAAGCAGTAAAGGAAACAAAAGAAAAATTGGGAGTAGGTATTAAAATTCATGGAGACGAAGTAAAAACTTTGAGGTTCGCCGATGACATTGTAATTCTGTCAGAGACGGCAAAGGACTTGGAAGAGCAGTTGAACGGAATGGACAGTGTCTTGAAAGGAGGATATAAGATGAACATTAACAAAAGCAAAACGAGGATAATGGAATGTAGTCGAATTAAGTCGGGTGATGCTGAGGGAATTAGATTAGGAAATGAGACACTTAAAGTAGTAAAGGAGTTTTGCTATTTAGGAAGTAAAATAACTGATGATGGTCGAAGTAGAGAGGATATAAAATGTAGACTGGCAATGGCAAGGAAAGCGTTTCTGAAGAAGAGAAATTTGTTAACATCGAATATAGATTTATGTATCAGGAAGTCGTTTCTGAAAGTATTTGTTTGGAGTGTAGCCATGTATGGAAGTGAAACATGGACGATAACTAGTTTGGACAAGAAGAGAATAGAAGCTTTCGAAATGTGGTGCTACAGAAGAATACTGAAGATAAGGTGGATAGATCACGTAACTAATGAGGAGGTATTGAATAGGATTGGGGAGAAGAGAAGTTTATGGCACAACTTGACTAGAAGAAGGGATCGGTTGGTAGGACATGTTTTGAGGCATCAAGGGATCACAAATTTAGCATTGGAGGGGAGCGTGGATTGTAAAAATCGTAGAGGGAGACCGAGAGATGAGTACACTAAGCAAATTCAGAAGGATGTAGGTTGCAGTAGGTACTGGGAGATGAAGCAGCTTGCACAGGATAGAGTAGCATGGAGAGCTGCATCAAACCAGTCTCAGGACTGAAGACAACAACAACAACATGATGTTTATTCCCCCTGGTGGCTTTTTTTACGAGTATGGTTCAAATATTTTCCATTAACGCCGGCCGATGTGACCGAGCTCTTCTAGGCGGTTCAGTCTGGAACCGCACGTCCGCTACGGTCGCAGGTTCGAATCCTGTCTCGGGCATCGATGTATGTGATATACTTAGGTTAGTTAGGTTTAAGTAGTTCTAAGTTCTAGGAGACTGATGACCTCAGATGTTAAGTCAAATAGTTCTCAGAGCCATTTGAACCATTTTTTTCCACTAACATTCCTTCTTTCCATAACAAACAAAACTTCGTCAAGGTGGCTCAAAGTGTATATATATGTCTCACTCTAATTTCAATTGCGAACTTCTCAGTATCATGATGATATCTGAGGCAACGTGTAACAATGAGGCATATTTTCCTGAATATACAAACGGAAACTGAATCACTGTCTCGTATCTCAAATAACCTAAATTGCAACGATCAGATAGATAATATTGTGGGTAGAGCAAACCAAAGATTGCGATTCATTGGCAGAACACTTAGAAGGTAGAACAGGTCTACTATAAAGACTGCTTAAATCACTCTTTCCTGGAGTATTGCTGTGTGGTGTGGGATGCGCATCAGATAGGACTGACGGTTCAAATGGCTCTGAGCACTATGCGACTTAATGTCTGAGGTCATCAGTCGCCTAGAACTTAGAACTAATTAAACCTAACTAACCTAAGGACATCACACACATCCATGCCCGAGGCAGGATTCGAACCTGCGACCGTAGCAGTCGCGCGGTTCCAGACTGAGCGCCTAGAACCGCTAGACCACCGCGGCCGGCCTAGGACTGACGGATGACATAGAAAAAGTACGAAGAATGGCAGCTCGTTTTGTTTTATCGCGAAATAGGAGAGATAGTGTCACAGATATGATACGTAGATTAGAGTGGCAATCACTAAATAAAGGCGTTTTTCGTTGCGACGGGATCTCCTCATGAAATTTCGATCACCAATTTTCTCCTCCGATTGTGAAAACACTCTGTTGGCACCAACCTACATAGGGAGAAATGATCATCACGATAAAATGAGAGAAATCAGTGCTCGCACAGAAAAATTTAAGTGCTCGTTTTTCCCGCGTGCCGTTCGAGAGTGGAACGGTAGAGAGACAGCTTGAAGGTGGTCCATTGAACCCTCTGCCAGGCACTTTATTCTGAATAGCAGAGTAATCACGTAGATGTAGATGTAGGTGTATCTCAAAGGTTGTTAGTGAAGTTTTTACTGAAATCTTTCTCAAAATCTATGAACCCTAGGCACAGTAGCAATTCGTACACTCATACATACAGGTAGGGAAGGAATATGTCGTTTTGACTTTTCTTCGCGGAATTTTAACAATAAGCGTATCCGTGGTGCAAAGTGCTGCGCTGTTAGGGATGGTCCGCCACTGGAACTAGATGATCTCCATGAAACTTTTACGCAGATTAATGGACTGGTGACGAAACACGCAGCTCTTTCAATTGTCTCTATCTGTGAAGAGTACCAGATTGATTAGACGAACTAGGGGTTTGCAAGACTCCTACTTCCTAGACGTTTTTATTATGATTGTCCCCTCACTTATCAAAACAGCTTCTTTGTGTTTTAAGAATAGCCAATGGAAACCATGTTTCCATTTTTCGAAATTGTGACGACGAAATGCTGCATTTCTGCAAAATTAATGATAATAGTTTTTAGTTGTCATGGGCTGCTGATTTCTGCTCCTCCTGACCAACGAAAAGAAATGCAGTATTTTTCAGTTCTAGAGCCACTGTCGCCGGAATGCACTACGTTGGCAATGAGGCCTATTTCTTCGAACACAGTTCATATAGAAACTTCCAGCATACTCGTTCTTTTTTACAGTGAATGACAGAGTAGGCAACGAACGCAGCGATTAAACGCGCCCGGGTGCTCTGGTGCCCCTAATGACGCGATGTTTTTGCTCGTTACCGTGTAATAGCCGCTGCCTGCCGTCCCACGCACTTTCTCGCTACTAAAGCCGTCCTCTCCAGCCACGCCCACTTTCGCTCAGCTCACACATCAGCTCGCTGCACCTCAGTGCAATGGCCGTTCTAATTGTTGTTCTACCAGAAAATCTCGCCAATCTAAATTCCAGAGCACGCCGGCCAGAAAAACCAGTTCAGAAATAATCTCTTATTATGTAAATCAGCCGCGCGAGTACAAAAAAAACTTTCATTGGGATGTTTATGATTGAACGCCGTCCCTCAACTAGTCCAATGCTTGGGAAAGCTACATTGCTTGACAGAAAGAGTGTAGCACCTGGAAGACACCGTCGGATGACATCCTAACTTCGTACACGCACACGCCATCGGTGGCTGTGTAATCGATTATACCTGAAGAAAGGAACTTCTCAGCCAAGAGCGCATCTGTAAAGCCTTTATTTACGATGATCGGTTTCGGTAAACAGAGTTCCCACCAACTGAGCTCAGTCAGTAGAGGTTAATACATGCGGCCAATTTGAGCTGTAGCTCAAATTGACCACTTGTATTAACATATACTGACTTCAGATGATGGTAACTCTAAATTCTTCATTTGTGTAGCCATATAGTCCGTGGTTGTTTTACAATTCCTGAGGATATTTTCCTTGTGGACGTTGCAACTACAAGAAAGTCCGCCTCCGGAGCGTAGCGGTAGCGTTACCGCCTGCCACGCAGGGGGCCCGAGTTCGATTCCTAGCAGGGGACTGGTGGGTGCTGTGAGCCTTTCATCATCATCACCGACTCGCAAATCGCCGAAGTGGCGCCAACTTTAAAGGACCTGCAATACGGCGGCCGAACTCCCCCGAATGTGGCCTCGCGACCAACAATGCCATACGATCGTTTTTTCCACTACAAGAAAATGCGTGTCTTTTTTTTCAGCAGACGCGTTTCGCTTTATTGAGGTAAAGCATAATCAGTGGTCTGTTGCAGTTCAACTTGTCTTTAAGATCCAAGAGTAGTTCGTTAACAGAATGTTGCTTTTTACTTACGGTGATTTCCGCTTGGTCTCTCGCGTACATAGAGAAATACCGACTGGTAGCACACCTTTGACTGGTAGCACACCTTTGGTGTTTTCTTCAGTAGACACTGATACTTGTAGTCTAACTTTTAGTTGCTCCGCAGAACTACGCATTTCTTATGTTTTACAAACCACGCTCTTTCGCACAGCACTGTTTTCTGTTTATTTTTATACGTGTAAGTGTGTATTGTGGTTTGTGCTTTGTTGTGTTGCCAACGTGACATTGCCACTAGTTTATCTTTGACCTATACTTTTTATTTTAGTTAATAGTATGTGTGTAATTCTATTTAACTGTATTACTGAGTATTTATATGAATTACACAAATACAACTAACTAAAATAAAAAGAAATACCGGTATAGGTCAAAGAGAAACTAGTGACAATCCCAACATAGGCAACACATAGGATGACGTATAAAAATAAACAGAAAACAATGGTCTTTGAAAATGTGTGCGGTGTAAAACATAAGAAATGCTTACTTCTGCAGAACAACTAAAAATAAGACTGCAAGTATCAATGTCTAATGAAGAAAAACACCATAGGTGTGCTAGCAGACGGCATTTCCCGATGTACGCAAGAAACCAAGAGGAAATCACTGTAAGTAAAGAGCAACATATTGTTAACGAAATAGTAAAGATCTTTAATTTCAGACCACTGATGACGCTTCAGCTCAATAAAGCGAAACGCGTCTGGCGAAGAAAAATAACACGCATTTTCTTGTAGCTGCAACGACAGAACGAAAGTACCATGAAGATGGTAGCGCCGGCCGCGGTGGTCTCGCGATTCTAGGCGCGCAGTCCGGAACCGTGCGACTGCTACGGTCGTAGGTTCGAATCCTGCCTCGGGCATGGATGTGTGTGATGTCCTTAGGTTAGTTAGGTTTAAGTAGTTCTAAGTTCTAGGGGACTAATGACCACAACAGTTGAGTGCCATAGTGCTCAGAGCCATTTGAACAATTTTTTTTTGAAGATGGTAGCTCGGTTTACCGTAACCGGTAAAGTTTTACAGGTGCGACCTTGGATGAGAAGTTGTTACTTTTACTCGACGACTTTCCGTCAGTTACTACGAACTCTGATCTCTCTGACAGGAAATCACGAATCCAGTCGCGTTAACGGAGATGACATTCCATAAAAACGCAATTTCACTACAAGCCGATTGAGTGGTACTGTTTCAAAAGCCTTCTGGAAATCTAGAAATACGCAACCACTTTGAAATCCCTTGTCAGTAGCACTCAACACTTTGCGTGAGTAAAGAGCTAGTTGTGTTTTGTAAGCCCGTGTTGACTGTGTGTCAATAGACCGCTCTCTTCGATGTGATTCGTAATGTTCGAACATGTGTTACCTTTCACGTGGTAATGTCGTGGTGCTATTTGTCAACAGTACGGTACTCGAGCAAGCTTGGTACTTGCCTCAGTGAACTGCCTGCGTTGTTTGAGGTACCCCCGTGACAAGCAAGATCTCCAGATATGTCCCTGGTAGAACGTGCGTGCGACCAGCGCGGATGTCAAATCCATCCCTCTGTGAGTAGCCGAGATATAAAGCATCAGTTACAAGAGTTGTGCGCCAGCTTGCTTCGAGAGAAAATACAGCGGTTGCACGGCAACGTGCCCTACTGAATCAGCGCATGCACCCTGGCAGCAGTGGGTGCAACGTCATAGAAGTGGGCTCGTTTTTGTGGTCGCTGGAATAGCATCGCATACCCTTTCAACGTGTTAAGTTTCATTTCGTTTCCTCCTCACCTTCTGGATGCTTCAGCTTTTTTTTTGTCAGGCAGTGTATATTTCTTTACAGTTTGCTCCAGCAATCTGCGAATCTCTCCACGTGGCGTGTTGTTTGTCTAAGGTACGAAGCTGTTAACTGGAGATGACTCTGTTGCTGTGAGCCTGACGGCGGTCTAATAAACTACAACTTCATTGTCTCACGCTGATATCAGAATCGATGACCGAGTGTACCGTAATTACCAGCGACTACTCACTTGGGTGAAAGTGTAAGATTATAGAAGCAAAGGTATTCCAGTTAACATGGGTCCTGAAACGAGCAGTTTTCGAGATAACGGCGACTGTGTGATTACGACCGCCACTGACTTCAGTGTAACACATTGTGATAGTTTGTACAGACGTGTTTGACTTGCAAACATTTTCCATTCAGTACCCATCTAACTGGGCTCAAATTTCACCCTGGCCTACTGTAATATGTAATACAATCTCACTCGAGCAAGTAACTTGTTACAAGCTACTGTACACTCATATCTGTTAAAGGAGGTTGGTTGGTTGTTGTGGGGAAGGAGACCAGACAGCGAGGTCATCGGTCTCATCGGATTGGGGAAGGACGGGGAAGGAAGTCGGCCGTGCCCTTTGAAAGGAACCATCCCGGCATTTGCCTGGAGCGATTTAGGGAAATCACGGAAAACCTGAATCAGGATGGCCGGACGCGGCGTCCACAGCTCGTGGTCGTGCGGCAGCGTTCTCGCTTCCCACGCCCGCGTTCCCGGGTTCGATTCCCGGCGGGGTCAGGGATTTTCTGTGCCTCGTGATGACTGGGTGTTGTGTGCTGTCCTTAGGTTAGTTCAGTTTAAGTAGTTCTAAGTTCTAGGGAACTGATGACCATAGATGTTAAGTCCCATAGTGCTCAGAGCCATTTGAACCATTTTGAACCGGACGCGGGATTGAACCGTCGTCCTCCCGAATGCGAGTCCAGTGTCTAACCACTGCGCCACCTCGCTCGGTGTGTTAAAGGTGGTGTTCCACGTGTCGTCCTAGGATTTTTATGCGATATTGTAATCGCTGCTGCTGTAAATTACGAATTCTTTCGGACTCTCCGTTTCATCTCGCAAATCTGGGAAAGACTGTACATTTTGGTGCTAAAGTCCTTCAACCTCATCAAGGAGAGTTCTGTAGACTTGACTTTCGAGGTGAACTCTGACAGAACATGCTAGAGGACTAAGGTCACGTGGTGTTGAGGGCCAAAGTAAAGACCCTGATCGACCCATCCATCTTGGACCATATTGATGCAAAATGTGCCTGTCCGCCCTTCATACTTGTACCACATTG
Organism: Schistocerca gregaria; assembly: GCF_023897955.1. Taxonomy (NCBI): domain Eukaryota; kingdom Metazoa; phylum Arthropoda; class Insecta; order Orthoptera; family Acrididae; genus Schistocerca; species Schistocerca gregaria. The sequence goes on along the minus strand of NC_064922.1, from coordinate 942,717,650 downwards.
CGCGTGAATTTTGAGCCAAATTACGTGAGTACTTAGTCGAAATGATTACATTTAAAATGTTTGTGCTAACTAGGACAATATTTCACACTCTAGTGAGAGGTGTCCTGTAACCACACATTAGCAACTACATCGCAAACGGCTCTTTGCGGGCCGATGTTTACTGGAACATTTTCACTTCTACTGTCGTATATATTTCTCCGTGTCAGTTTTCGCTACTGATTGTGATAGACCCTGTACATAAGAATACCACATGTGCTTGCGTTACCGACACTCACCTGAAACTGCTCATCTTACAAGTCTAACACAGTGTGTGAAATTCTTTCTTACATTCTTGTGATCAGATAATGAATGGTTTTCCCGAGAGTGGGAAATCAATATTTGTACATCTACATCTACATCCATACTCCGCAAGCCACCTGACGGTGTGTATCGGAGGGTACTTTGAGTACCTCTATCGGTTCTCACTTCTATTCCAGTCTCGTATTGTTCGTGGAAAGAAATATTGCCGGTATGCCTCTGTGTGGGCTCTAATCTCTCTGATTTTATCCTCGTGGTCTCGTCGCGAGATATACGTAGGAAGGAACAATATACTGCTTGACTCCTCGGTGAAGGTATATTCTCGAAACTTCGACAAATGCCCATACCGAGCTAGTAAGCGTCTCTCTTGCAGAGTCCGGCACGGCTGTTGACGAGAGCTTAAGTAAGGTCAGGTCTGTGAAGTACGGCACGAAATCACAGTATGCCGCAGAGTCCTGTCGAATATGGTTCTTGAAAGTGCTCTGAAGGTCATACCACGAATCAAACACGTGCGGTTAGTGTTTAACGTCCGATCGGCATCTAAGCCGTAAGAGGCGCAGTAACAGCGTTACTTTGGATCACGATGTGCAAGAAAACAGATTTGGAACATCCTTTAGGAATCACCCCAATAACTTACAATATAGATTTCAAGGGACCTCGTGAAATCTGCACCCTGGCAGATGAAGTTTTGAACTCTGTACCTTCCAGATAAGACTAGTATCGCGTGTCTGAGCTAACGTGACGTCTCTTTTGGTCGTGCAATCTGCATTCATAATACAAATGGATGTGTGCAATGCTTTTGGCCGTGTAGGTTGCACCATAACTCTAGAAAATGCCTCGAACAATTTCAACAATCCCTGGTACAGACATGGTTTACAAACTGGAAAAGAAAAATTTGTGGATAAGTTCCTCGTGCATCTACATTTACATCTATTCTTCGTACGTCACCTTACGGTGTATGGCGGACGTTACCATTGTTTAGTTCGCCCTTTTCCTGCTTCAGTCGCGAATTGTTCGCGAGAAGAACAATTGTTGGTAAGTATCCGTGTGAGCTCGAATCTGTAACTTTAATTTCTAGGTCTTTTCGCGACATGTGGGACGACATACTGGAGGAATCAGTATTTTGGTTGGTTCTCCTAGGAACTTGAACTGTGAATTACACCGAGATGCAGAAAGCCTGTCTGCAGTTTCTACCACCGGAGTTGGTTTATCATCTCTACGACGTTTTCGTGTTTACTATTTTAACCTGTAAAGGAACACACTATCTTTGGGTCTTCTCTATTTCCTCCATAAGTTCTATGTCGTACGGGTCCCAAACAGGCGAGCAGTATTCAAATATTGGTCGTCTGACAGCTTTGTAAGCTACACCTTTTGTGGGTGGGTTATACTTCCTGAGTAGCTGAATCTCAGTCTGACCTCTGCCTTATCTGCGATCACTTTTATGTGGTCGTTCCACATTCAGCCGCTCCTAACGTACACTCCTGCATATTTTGTGTATCTGGCTGCATCCAGCGATTATTCTGCAACCGTTTAGTCAAGCAGTAATGGGTCTTTCTGCGAGGAATGTGAAACGCCTGGGGTAGTTGCAAAAGAAGTGTATGGAAAAAAGTGTTAAGGACATCGGGGGAGGGGAGGGGCGAATAACAAGACACGATTACCGTTGTCTGGACCTGGGGATGAGAAGGATCTTACATACGTAAAAACAACTACGGAACACACACGATACTGTATGGCTAATGGAAAGAAAAGTTCCTGGCGGTAAGATACCTCTAGCTTCCCTAGGGGTGGGGTGGCGATGAACTAGTGTGTGACATGTAAATATAATGTGCATAACATCAAGAATAAAAACAATACAAAGAAGACGAATTAAGTGAGCTGCAAAATTCGAGAGAAATTAACTAACTTCCATAACCTTAACAGCGGAATTTAAGGGGCAACAATCGCCCATAACGTACGCTGATTCAAATTCCCTTATACAGTTACCGAGAGACTTAACAGCAACTTTTCCCACTTTTGGGAAACATTGTTAAGGAGTTACACCACAGCCACTTTACTCCGTTACCTTTTATAACTACAAGAAAGCGAATGAAGCACAGTTTAAGACAAGGCCAGCGTTCAACTCCCCGTGCGGCTAATCAGATTTAGCTTCTTCACGGTATCCTGAATCGCTTAATGTAATCATCACGATGGTTGGTTTGAAAAGACATGGTCGATTCCTTCCCTATCCTTCCACAATACAACCTTGCACAGCATCTAGAGGGAACTTGTCATCGCCACCACTTAAACCCTAATCATTCACTTATCCTTCGATGACACCTTATGCTAAAGTATTGTGCGATGTTATCTGAACACAAGATTTCATAACCCCAAGGTGGTACTCCTTACACAAAATCTATTTTTTCTTGTCTATAAATGAGGTGCTAACGGATTAGATAAATTAAGGTTATGCGACCCGCCTGTGTTTCATGTACGATACAGGACGTGCTCATACTAGCAGCCTCGAGATTAAATCCCAGCACACTGGTAGATCACCATATTTCCAGCATTTAAACATGACCAACAATTGCTGAAAGTTTAAAACGTACATGTATTTTCCCAATTTTCGATGTACCGGGTGATCAAAAAGTCAGTATAAACTTGAAAACTTAATAAACCACGGAATAATGTAGATAGAGAGGTAAAAATTGACACACATGCTTGGAATGGCATGGGGTTTAATAAGAACAACAAATAAAGTTCACAGAATGTCCGACAGATGGCGCTGGACAGCGAAACGTCAGTAACTCCTACCGTGACGGGTGAGAGGTACGCCGATATGTTACAGAATCGCATCATCCCCAGCCTGCCTGATAAACACCTGCTGGAACGTACGATGTTTATGCAGGATGGCGCTCCACCCCAATATTGCTAGACGCGCCAAAGATCTCTTGCGCGCGTCGTTTGGTGATGATCGTGTGCTCAGACGCCACTTTCGTCTTGGTTGGCCTCCCAGGTTCCCAGACATCAATCCGTGCGATTATTGACTTTGGGGTTATCTGAAGTCGCAAGTGTATCGTGATCGACCGACATCTCTAGGGATGCTGAAAGACAACATCAGACGCTAATGCCTCACCATAACGCCGGACATGCTTTCACAGTGCTGTTCACAACGTTGTTCCTCGACTACAGCCATTGTTGAGGAATTATGGTGGACATATTGAGCATTTCCTGTACAGAACATAATCTTTGCTTTGTCTTACTTTGTTATGCTAATTATTGCTATTCTGATCAGACGAAGCGCCATCTGTCGGATATTTTTGAACTTTTGTATTTTTTTGGTTCTAATAAAACCTCATATCATTCCAAGCATGTGCGTCAGTTTGTACCTCTCTATCTACATTATTCTGCGATTTAATCAGTTTTCAAATTTATACTGACTTTTTGATCACCCGGTATTTTTTCTGTCAGCTGTCGTTCAAACAGCAGTTTTCCGTGACAAACCCTCAACGGATCAAAATCTGTTCCTGAATCAAGCAACAAGTTTCTAGTCTGCATTTTATGTGCCTAGGTGCAGCTAGGCGAAACGAGTTATCTCCATTTAAAGGGAGAACTGAAACCAGTTTGTACACACGCAGCTTCACACATTCGCGACCTCTCGGTGAAAGCGGAGAGGCTCGCAGCGTTTCCATCAAAAATCTGCATCGAAATAAAAAGAACGGTCAGTTAATATGCAGTGTCGAACAGGTTGTAGCGAGTTTCACCGCTATGCGCCAACCAGTTGCAGCATTGAACGGAATATTGGAGACTGAGAGGCTTTAGGCGTTGGCAGTAGCACGCTGTCTTATCTAAAAATGAGCCTATATCTGCTTTTCTGGAAATAAAATGCGGTTTTTTTCCCATCGGTGGTCTCATGTGACGGAAGTTAAGCATTATCACTAATATGGCTATTAGCAAATGACGTCACAAAAACACATAATTGTATGCAAAGTCTCATCTAAAACGTGCTGGTACATTTACATCTTCATCTATACTCCACAAGCCACCTGACGGTGTGTGGCGGAAGGTACTTTGAGTACCTCTATCGGTTCTCCCTTCTATTCCAGTCTCGTATTGTTCGTGGAAAGAAAGATTGTCGGTATGCCTCTGCGTGGGTTCTAATCTCTCTGATTTTATCCTCATGGTCTCTTCGCGAGATATACGTAGGAGGGAGCAGTATAGTGCTTGACTCCTCGGTGAAGGTATGTTCTCGAAACTTTAACAAAAGCCCGTACAGAGCTACTGAGCGTCTCTCCTACAGAGTCTTCCACTGGAGTTTATCATCTCCGTAACGCTTTCGCGATTACTAAATGATAAGCGCGCTGGTCTCCTTTGGATCTTCTTTATCTCTTCTATCAACCCTGTCTGGTACGGATCCCACACTGGTGAGCAATATTTAAGCAGTGGGTGAAAACGTGTACTGTAACCTACTTCCTTTGTTTTCGGATTGCATTTCCTTAGGATTCTTCCAGTGAATCTCAGTCTGGCATCTGCTTTACCGACGATCAACTTTATACGATCATTCCATTTTAAATCACTCCTAATGCCTACTCGCAGATAATTTATGGTATTAACTGCTTCCAGTTGCTGAGCTGCTATTTTGTAGCTAAAAGACAAGGGATCTATCTTTCTATGTATTCGCAGCACATTACACTTGTCTACATTGAGATTCAATTGTCATTCCCTGCACCATGCGTCAATTCGCTGCAGATCCTCCTGCATTTCACTACAATTTTCCATTGTTACAACCTCTCGATATATCACATCATCATCTGCAAAAAGCTTCAGTGAACTTCCGATGTCATCCACAAGGTCATTTATGTATATTGTGAATAGCAACGGTCCTATGACACTCCGCTGCGGCACACTTGAAATCACTCCTACTTCGGAAGACTTCTCTCCATTGAGAATGACATGCTGCGTTCTGTTATCTAGGAACTCTAAAATCCAATCACACAATTGGTCTGATAGCCCATTTGCTCTTACTTTGTTCAAGTCTGTACACAATCTGAGTTCTGTTTCCTCGTGTAACTGCGGCAACTCTTTCGGGACCCGCCGTCCGCTTGTTTTGCTGTACTTGAGAATGATACTGATAACGTTACGAACTGTGCCAATACTTACTGCAACTGTTTTTGCTATATGTTCAATTGTAACACGTCGGTCTTCACGAATAATGTCGTCAGTGCTAGTTTCAAACGAAGGAGGTGACACTTCAACTGGCCCGCCAGGACATTGCTCGTCAGTCACTGAGATTCGACCGGTTTTGAACTGTTCTACACACTTTTCCGCTTTTCATACAAGTTTCACTATACAGTTCAAAAGTTCTAGAAAAGATTTTAGTCGATTTTCACCGTCAGAAAGCAAAAAAAAGTATCACCGAACGTTGTTCAACTATCTGGAAGCTTAAGCGCGCAATCCATCGTTAAATCCAATATTGAAGTTGTTAGCAAAGCAATTTTTATCCGTCAGATGATGCCAATCTAAAGTCGTTAAAGTATAAAACTTCCCCTACAAACTGTTTCATTTCTACATCGGTTTGTCTTTTCAGTTATTGAGCGTCTTTGTAATTATATACTTGACACCACGGACCCTTCCGTTAACCTGATGTAACGCTACCCGTGGCTTGAACACGGTCGCTTGGCCAAAACTGGTTATCGATAATTGAACACACATTGCAGCAGCTTTGGTTAGTTTCATGATGCACTGAAGTCGTGCTGCATTGTTTACAGCAGCTGTCCACGTTTGGTTTGCGTGGTTTCGCTGAATAGATTAAGGAGTTGGTTCTTTTCTAAAGGCAACGGTCCTTGCCGCAGTGGCTACATCGGTTCCCGTCAGATCACCGGGTGGACGGCACTTGGATGGGTGACCATCCGGGCCGCCATGCGCTGTTGCCATTTTTCGGGGTGCACTCAGCCTCGTGATGCTAATTGAGGAACTACTCCAGCGAACAGTAGCGGCTCCGGGCAAAGAAAACCATCGTAACGACCGGGAGAGAGGTGTGCTGACCACACGCCCCTGCCATCCGCATCCTTATCTGAGGATGACATGGCGGTCGGATGGTCCCGATGGGCCACTTGTGGCCTGAAGGCGGGGTGCTTTTTTTTTTCTTTTGTAAAGGACCCAGTCGATTTCCTTCCCTATTCTTGTACTATCCGACTCTGGTGACAATTTAGTCGACAGGACGTTAAATCCAATCTTCCTTCCTACGGTTGTACCTTACCTCCCACAAGAGAAAAATACCTTTGTGGTGTCACCGCCAGACACCACACTTGCTAGGTGGTAGCCTTTAAATCGGCCGCGGTCCGTTAGTATACGTCGGACCCGCGTGTCGCCACTATCAATGATTGCAGACCGAGCGCCGCCACACGGCAGGTCTAGAGAGACTTCCTAGCACTCGCCCCAGTCGTACAGCCGACTTTGCTAGCGATGGTGCACTGCCTACTTACCTTCTCATTTGCCGAGATAATAGTTAGCATAGCCTTCAGCTACGTTATTTGCTACGACCTAGCAAGGCGCCAGTATCCGTACTATTGATATTGTGAATCGTGTACCATAAAGAGCGACGTTCTCCATTAATGGATTAAAGTTAAGTATTCCACCAGCTACGTCCGTTTTTCTCAATTCTAATTCCCTTGTCATGTTCCAGGCCTCACGTCAGCCTGCGTGAGCTAAAACGCGCACATTTCGGCCTCCTTTAGAAAAACACGGTTGGCTCTCCTGCCAACCACAACAACTTTCTTTGCACATAACAATAAATGTGAATAAACAAAATTATGAGTTTTGCATTGTATTACTTCTAATACAAAAATAACTTTCATAATACGAAGCGATCTTTGCATCTTCACCGATTAAATAATCTCCACTGATTCTGTTCCCCAACAATGCTACTCCCACGTGGCACGTAAGAGAACCACTGATTGCAGCGTCTGTAAATTATAGATGGAAACATCAGTGGCAATGATAGAATGAGCTAGTGCTGTCGAGGATGGTCAGGTAGTGTAATTCTTAAAGCAACTGCTTGTGAGAAGCACAAAAGACTAGTTCTGATGTGACACTATTTTTCATTTGTCACTACGTAGATATACTAGGAGGAGGAAAAGAACCACAAATCTGGATTATAATGGACAAGGAATTGTAATTGACAGTGTATAAATGCTCAGCTGAAGACATTTAAAAAAAATAAGTGTATAGGTTCACAGATCTCGGGAAACAGGTCAGGTCGTTGCCGAGTAATTGCAACACAGTGCTAGGTGTAGACACAAATGATACGTAAGCGGACTGGACGTAATTTAGAATGAAAGGCTTGAGTGTCTCGTGGCTGTTGTTAATGCAAGAAATCTGTGTTTTAGAAATAATGTCTGAGATTGTGGCTGCCCGGAAACTACGGGGTAAGCACAGTCTGTGGTAATCTCGCAGTAGGACTGTACGTAACCAGGGCGAGTCTCTGTGGAAAGGAGTCACGTATTCGTAAGACAAAGTGTGCCAACTGCAAATCTCTCTCAGAACTTTTGGGCGAGGTCAAGGTGGCTGGAGTTGCACAGTAATGTTACACACTGTACCAGTTTCTTTTCTACTTATCAAAGCTGCTGTATCCTTGCTGTTGTTCGATGTGAAACGAAGCTTGTGCACCTACATAAACACTACGCAAACCGCTGTGCAGTGCGTGGCGGAGGTTAGCAATATTTCCGATTTTCAGCCCTATTGCATACACGTACTGGGCGAGGGAAAAATTTGTGCATCTTTACTGCACTGCGGGAAGTTTGAATTCCAACAGGAAATGCATGCAGAGACCGTACTTGTCTTTATTATTATTACTGATTATCATTCATTAACTTTCATTGTCATTCATTATCATTTATTATTATTTATTATCATTTATTATTATTTATTATTATTGACCTGCCTCCACTAGAAATTGCGCCAAATTCAAATTCCAACACGATATTCTCTCGAAAACTCTACTTTTATGTATTATTATCATTTATTATTTATTCAAGATGTCCGATTTTCTCGGTGAGAAAGCCATTCTCCTTACATCCATAACAAAAATCTATCACAAGCTCAAATCCCCAACACCATAATTGATCACATGTACGAGCTTTCTCCGTCACTTATCCTTTTTCACTGGTAGCCTATCAGTAGATTAGATTAGATTAGTTTTTCGTTCCATAGATCCGTGTTGAGGAGATCCTCGTGGATGTGGAACATGTCACCTTCTTTTAAATTTTTTTAAGCTGAAATAACAATATTAATAGTATTAATATATACTGTACAACAGATCATTTGTTTCTATTAAAAAATTCGTCAATGGAGTAGAAGGAGTTGGCCACTAGTAAGTCTTTCAGGCTCCTTTTAAACTGATCTTTATTTGTAACTAAATTTTTTATGTTTGCTGGCAAATTATTGAAGATGAGTGTTCCTGAGTAGTGGATCCCTTTTTGAACTAAAGTAAGTGCTTTTAAGTCCTTGTGCAGATCATTTTTGTTCCTGGTATTGTATGCATGAACTGAGCTATTTGTTGGAAAAAGAGATATATTATTTAGGACAAATCATAATCGCGTCAAATAATGAACTGCACTTATAATAACGTAATTCAAGTCCTTTGATTTTGCAGGGGGGAGGGACTGAAGACTTTATTTCAAGCAGTACGGTCATCACTTGTTCTCTAACACAGTCAGCACACACTTCTTTGATATCGCAGTGCACAAGGACGGTAGCAGAATCATCGTGCATTCGTTCTCGAGCAACGGTTCCCTAAATTTACCCAACAGCACCTCTCTAGAAAAAAGTCGCTTCCTAGAAGCTACTGCAAGTCGTATTTCCCAGTTATTATTGTTATTAAGATGCACATCGCATTAAAAAATATTTTCGTTGTTTTACAAATTGTTTACAACGCATCCCTGAAAACCAACATCATACAACACTATTTAACTGAGATGTTGATAAAAAAGAAGTGGCCTAGAAAACGAGCAAATAGGACAGAGAGACAGACAAGGGACTAATTTATGACAAAAATATCAGAAAATTGAAAAGAGGCTACTAGTAGTTGTTAGAAAACATTGTTGCAGCTGCACCCATTGATCCTAATTCCACAGCCAATGGCGAGGCGCGCAATTTAACTGCCTACGAGATTCTGCTGCTACGGCTGGAATACTGATGAAGCAGGAAGGTACAAGGCTCTAGTCCACTCCAGTGGTAAGCTAAATTCCTTGGTGTTGTGCCGCAACGCTGCCAGCCTCTTTTACGTGACTGAAATCGGGGGATTGGTAAGGGGTCACAGCAATGCTCGGAAGAGCTACCACAAATACTCGCTGCTGAGACACTAGCAGTTCCTTGTCTTCGATTTCTGCCGACACCAAGACATCTCCGCACCAGCTATCGGCCCTACGCGGGCCAACCAGTGGGGTCCGTGTCTAGCGGCGTCATCCACTACCTGTGGGTTTACGACCCGCTGTTAAGCTGGGTTTACACTGGCAGTCACTTGCAGAAGTTATTGCTGCAAGTTATTGCTAGGCGCTTAAAGCTGTGTTTACACAACAGCGCAATAATTAAGCAAGATTCTTCCACAAGTTCTTTGGCAAGAAACTTGGGCGTCAACAACTTGCTGATACTGTTTACATATGCTTTCAGTGCCACTACGAGTGTCAGCCGAAGTATAAAATGACAAGTAGGTAGGTGAGATTTGCTGCAGCTCTTGTATTGCAAAACGTGAAAAAGAAAAATATTTGGGTTAGAGAGTGGATAATGAGAAGATCGCAAAATGTTTCCTATGATAAGCTTTTGCAAGAACTTGGTATCGAGAGTATGGATACTTTTGAAAACTTCTGCAGAATGTCCTCAAATGATCTGGAGTATTTGTTGATGTTAATAGCGCCCGTCATATCAAAACGAGACACAAAATTCCGTACTGATATTTGAGCAAAAGAACGTTTGCTAGTCACTCTACGATTTATAGCTACAGGCGAGCTACGAATGCAATAGGCATTTCATTTATTTATGTGAAACATACAACCAAAAAAAAGTTTGAATTTTGAAGCCTTTTCTTTGTAAGAGACCGATACAAGACCCTAATGTACTTGTTTCATATTCCCGTCAGCACGATTTCTCTGTTCGTACCCGATGTATGTAGAGCCATTTCTGTTGTCTTGAAAAGGGAAAATTATTTGAAGGTGTGTGAAAACACAATGAAATTAAATTTTTATTGAAATAAACTGCATTTTACAGAATGATATGGCTATAAAAATGTTTTTTTTCTAATGCTCATAAAATGAAAAGTGACAAGGTAATTAAATAGAACATGTAATAACTACACATCGTCTTTTTCTAGACTCCTAAAACAACAAGCTAGCGGATGCAGGTGGCAAAGGGGTTGTGTCTTCAAGTTATGCTACTTTCTTTGCACTTCTTTCGCAGATGTGTCGAATATCGACGATATTTCATTTAATGCGCTCATCTTCTTCACTCTATCCTTAAAGTCCCGGTTATGCACTTTCCATATTTGGGGACAGCTCTCCACGGCTTCAATAAAATGTTCTGTATCCTGATTCATCCATTCCAGTTTCTCCTCCATTTCTGAAATTTGTTTGCATATAATGCGTAAGATGGTTGCATAAAATCAAGTCACCACATTAAGTAAAATGTTAAATATGAGTGTTACGCAGACGACATACTTACTATAACTTGCGCTTCCTACTTGCAGGAAATAGAAACAAATCCTAAAAACTGCATGTTACTCGCAGATACTTCTTGCATGGTGTTCACACTGGAAGCGGAAAACGTGCAACAAGTCACTTCCGCAATAAATTGCTACGGTCTCAAGCCGGCAAGTTCCTCCGCGCAAGTAAATTGATGCAATAACTTGCCAGTGTAAACCGAGCATTAGACTCGATAATTCTGGTGCTCTGTCGCTAGCAGCTGCTCCAAGGTGTCTTTTCACGGCCCCGAGTCACTGCGCTCAATCTCTGTACGTGTGCTGTAATGAATAAAGAATGTTTGAGCCGTGGCGGCTCATATCGATAGTGCCACTCTAGTGGTTTATCTTTCCTGCCACGGTCAGGGCGGTAAGCAGCGCCCTCTGGGGCCTACGCGAGGAGTAACGAGGCGAGGTCCTGTGGGGGGTTTTGCTCCGGGACGTGGTGGGAGACGGTTGTAGGGTTGGCGCAGCGAGTGTCGGAGCGGACCTATCGCACGGAGATATTCGAGTAGGGTCTGGACGGAAGGCGCCGTAGCAAGCAGCGGGAAGCGGCCGTCCTGTAATTTGTGTGAAGGAGTAACGATTTTTGCATTGGATGTCCCAGTGGTGCCCGAGAGTTGCGGTGGCTGCTTTCGGAGAAGAGAAGTGGTAAGAGCTTCTGTTTACGCTCTTTTCCGTACGATGTTGCAGCCTGCCGTTATAAGCGGGTGAAAATCAGGCGCTTGTACTGACTATACGGGAACTGGTGATGTAAAATTAAATTTGTGATTGAGTCTCACTTGTACTGTGACGATTTAGAGGCGAAAACTGTGGTGGTTTCATTAGGTCTGGTTCTTTGCTGTGCAACTAAGGGAGTCAGTTATTTGGGGTAACTGAGGGAGCACCATTATGTTGGTTTAAGTGATACGTTCTCCACGTTTTGTCTATGGCTTTGCGAATCGAGATTGTGAGGGAGTACATGTGTGAGTAATTTGCTATTGTATTGGTGGTTATGTTGTAAAGACTGTTCTGTGGTGTGTTAAATCACACGCTGATTTGTAGCCAATCCAAGCAGAAGTTACCATTGCTACTTGCTTACGCGCTACTGTCCTTATGATTGGCGTTGTCTGTCTTTTGATTGTGGGTGTGCTCACGTTTAAAAAAAAATACGCCTACTATTCATAAGGGTTGACCAGTAAGGAAACTGCTTAAGCTTTCATCATATGCTGGTCTGTTTGCCTATCACATTGGCTTTCTATGAAGTAACTGAAGGAATGTGTATGGTGGTTCAAGATTGTAGGCTGACTAGTATTTAACCTGGTGTTGAGGTTAAGGGCGAGATCAGCATCCCGCAAACCCGCACGCTGCGTGGGATTAAATGTTCCGCTCTTGGGGAACCGGATCTCTGTTCTTGGATTTTGTAAGGATACGTGATGAGTGCATCGCTGTAGTTTTTCGCGTGCTAAATTGCGGGGTGCCGGTGCCGTCCTAGGCTAGACTTGTAATGTATGTTATGTTGAAAGGGAATTGACTGTAACAAACGTAAGAGAGCTTTTAGTTTGTTTAAGGTCTGTACATGGAATGATGTTGATATTTTGTCGATTGCGGCAATAACTTCCTGTGTGCGGAGATCCTGTGAGGGACTTGTACTGTTGCAGTGCAGTCCATCTGAAGGGCGCTGCTTGAAACTTGGGACTGCAGCTCTCTGATGTTATATATATTACTGTTTAATCATAATGTCTTGGATGTAATATGGTTGTTGAACATTATGTAATTAATTTTGATCGCTGGTTCCTTAAAGGAAGTATTTCGTTTTAAAATATGTGCTCGGTCAGAGCCTATTTAAATATGATTTTAACTCATCATTCAAAATTTTCTAGTCTTGGTTAGTTAAAAGGCTTTCTGTTAAATGATTGCTATTTGCCTGTTTAAATGTTTGAGTGACTTAAAGGAAAAGAATATTATTTTGTAATTTGTACTGATTGTTCCTTTTGGGTAATACCTGACTTACGTGTTCAATAAATGAGTGTCTAGTCAATGGTGATGCACTTTTCTATTGCTAGCCTACCCCTTCCACTCCACAGCCTATTGAGCTGCTTTGTGTCGAAATTGTGTTCAGAACACCTGTCTGACCTGACACCTCAATGTTAATACCAACTGAGCTCTTGCGATTGCACGACCGACCGGGAGCTGATAGTACGCGTCCTATCGACCTGCACACGACACCCTATAACGACCCCGACACCATTATGATACAAAGAAATTACGTTCTAATGCCAGGCGCAGATATTGTCAGAATTCTGCCATATTTCTATCTGCGCATCACGAGCGTCAAACCGCCAGTCGCAGCACATATATCAGTACCTGGTGTGTTGCAACACCCCAGCACGTTCCATCACACTTCCTTCAATCTGACATTGGGCTTCGAGCTTTTTGGCACGTAGGATGTCATCCAGGGGATGCAGCTGTGGTTCTCTCCGTTGTCCAGCACTGCTGTCTCTGTTGAAGTAAAATAAATAAATGTAGTGTGGCTAGGGCCTCCCGTCGGGTAGACCGTTCGCCGGGTGCAAGTCTTTCGATTTGACGCCACTTCGGCGACCTGCGCGTCGATGGGGATGAAATGATGACGTTTAGGACAACACAACACCCAGTCCCTGTGCGGAGAAAATCTCCGACCCAGCCGGGAATCGAATCCGGACCCTTAGGATTGACATTCTGTCCCGCTGGCCACTCAGCTACGGGGGGAGGGGGGGGGGACTCTGTTGAAGTGGCGAACTGTCTTCCTTATCTCAATTACTGGAAAACGCTGGTAGATTTCAAGAACTCTGACGCTGAAGCTCCCAATACTTCTTGAGAACATCGTGCATTGAGATCCCAGTGATGACACTTTTCATGTCACTCTCTCCTCTGTGCAGGGTCTACTGTGACAATGTGGGTCCGCAGCTCGTGGTCGTGCGGTAGCGTTCTCGCTTCCCGCGCGCGGGTTCCCGGGTTCGATTCCCGGCGGGGTCAGGGATTTTCTCTGCCTCATTATGACTGGGTGTTGTGTGATGTCCTTAGGTTAGTTAGGTTTAAGTAGTTCTAGGGGGCTGATGACCTCAGAAGTTAAGTCCCATACTGCTCACAACCATTTGAACCACATCTAACGCTATATTCGCTTCTAATTACGTTTCTTCATTATGGATTACCTACTGAGTTCTGATCGCAGGAAAGTCTTCAAACCAATCGTACATCTTCAAAATAATGGAGCATTGCAATCAATCATCCTTTCCTTTCAGGTTTTATTAAGCAAATCTTGATTTCGGCTAGTGGCTAGCCATCATCGATGCACTATTTCATTGTATCAATGCACGTCCTAGTACGTCAGTCCCCTGTCAGTCTTGAATGAACTGTGACAGACGCCCGAACAAGAGGGGTCTAGTACGTAGCCGAAATCTTGATTTGCTTAAACCTCGAAGGAAAGGATGACAGATTGATGTACTTCATCATTTTCAAGGTCATGTCACAGTCGTTGAGTACATCCACATTCCTAAAGGAAGTTAACTTGATGAAATGTACAATTTTTTTTTATTTTTATTTACACGTCAAGTTCCGTAGGATCAAATTGATGAGCAGATCTCCAAGGTCATGGAACGTGTCAGTGCATGAAATTACAACATGAAAGTAATTACAGATCAAGCAATACAATAAGAATCAGCTTACTTTTTCAAGGAATACCTCGACTTCAGTTTCGATTTGAAAGCGCGTGGATTACTGCAAAGATTTTTGAATTGGAGTGGCAGCTTATTGAAAATGGATGCAGCAGTATACTGCACACCTATCTGCACAAGAGTTAAGGAAGTCCGATCCAAATGCAGGTTTGATTTCTGCCGAGTATTAACCGAGTGAAAGCTACTTAGTCTTGGGAATAGACTAATATTGGTAACAAGAAACGAGAATAAGGAATATACATATTGAGAGGTCAATGTCAAAATACCCAAACTCGTGAACAGAGGTCGACAAGAGATTCGTGAACTCACACCACTTATTGCCCGGACCGCCCGTTTGTGAGCCAAAAATATCCTTGTAGAATGGGAAGAGTTACCCCAAAATATAATAGCATAAGAGATAAGCGAATGAATCTGTACGAATATTGCGAATGCACGTATCTAACAACGCGACGGTGCAGATCTCTATTGCAGTCTTCCTGTAAGTCAAAGATACGCCGCATGGACCTGTGACGCCAGTCGAAAGCAGAAAAAAAACCATGGTACCAAAATATGATGAACAGATCCCTTACCGCACTACTCTCTAACTCAAAAAAATGGCTCTGAGCACTATGAGACTTAACAACTGACGTCATCAGACCCCTAGAACGTAGAACTACTTAAACCTAACTAACATAAGGACATCACACACATCCATGCCCGACGCAGGATGCGAACCTGCGACCGTAGCGGTCGCGCGGTTCCAGACTGAAGCGCCTAGAACCGCTCGACCACAACGGCTGGTACACTCTAACCCAATTAAGAGGTCTATCGACAGTTGGTTAATGTCTCTTTTATATGCATAGGCTTATTTTCAAAAGTTCCAGTTAGAGCAACTGTCAGAAACGTGTCTGCGAAATCTGAAGAGTTAGAAAGTTTCACACTCATCGAATTAGTGTCTGGTCCCTGACATAGACAAGTAAACAGCCTGGAACACAGCCTGTCCTGATTTGTGTGGTGCTTACCTGGTGTTTAAGTTTTGCAGTGGAGCAGCCTGTTACAACCAGTGCTCTTGTCTGCCCACAGGTGGAGAGTGCACCAACTGCGTGGACGAGAGCGCAGGAGCCGCCGTGGTCAACAGGTGGACCATGCCGCTGCTCAAGCTGGGCGAGAAGCGCTACTACCTTGGCATCTTCTTCAAGGTGAGCGCCGCACGTCTGCCATGGCACTCATTCGCTGCTTATGCGTGAGCGGTGCACTTGCGGAACCCATTGTACACTAGGAGGCCCAAGTTCCCAACACCCTCCTGACTGCCTTCCGAGAGGTTTCAGCCGAGACTGTGTTAGTGTAGGTTCAACGCTGTTATACAAAAGTCAACGAACACAAGTGAGTACCTTCATGGTGGGGGGCTAATTATAAGAGCGCAGGCGGGTGACTGAATTATCCACTCGTATTGTCAGGAATGTTCTTTAAACCTGCCGCAAACAATTGTGGCCCGGTGACTGAGCGCATTGTCATCCATAAATATTCTATCGTTTTTTTGGGATTGTGAAGTTCATAAATGGCTGCAAATGGTTTCTAAAGTAGTCGAGCAGAACCAGAACCCAGTCCATCCCATACGAATACAGCCAACGTCATTATGGATCCATGGATCCATGGCTTTGTGGGGTCTGCGCCACACTCGCACCCTACCACCAGCTCTTACCAAATGCAGTCGGGACTCATCCAAACAGGCCAGAGTTTTCTAGTCGTCTAAGTTCCATTAGATAGGGACACGAACTCGGGAGAGGCGTTGCAGGCGATGACGTGCAGTTAGTAAATACATTCGCGTCTGTCGTCGGCTGCTATAGCTCATTAAAGCCAAATTTCCCCGCACAGTCCTGACGGATAAGGTCATTGTACGTCCATTGCTTGAAACTGACCATCCTACACGAACGCCGCTGCTCTCGGTCGTTAAGTGAAGGTTATCAGCCAGTGCGGTGTCCGTGGTGAGAGGTGATACCAGAGAGTAGATATGCTCGGCACACTATGGATCCCAGAATATTGAATTCCCTAACGATGACGTTGTAATTCTGTCAGAGACAGCGAGGGACATGGAAGAGCATCTGAACGGAATGGTCAGTGTCTTGAAAGGAGGATATAAGATGAACATCAACAAAAGCAAAACAAGAATAATGGAATGTAGTCGAATTAAGTCGGGTGATGCTGAGGGAATTAGATTAGGAAAAGAGACACTTAAAATAGTAAAGGAGTTTTGCTATTTGGGGAGCAAAATAACTGATGACGGTCGAAGTAGAGAGGATATAAAATGTAGACTGGCAATGGAAAGGAAAGCGTTTCTGAAGAAGAGAAATTAGTTAACATCGAGTATAGATTTAAGTGCGAGGAAGTCGTTTCTGAAAGTATTTGTATGTAGTGTAACCATGTATGGAAGTGAAACGTGGACGATAAATAGTTTAGACAAGAAGAGAATAGAAGCTTTCGAAATGTGTGCTACAAAACAACGCTGAAGATTAGATGGGTAGATCACATAGTAGAATAGAATTGGAGAGGAGAGAAATTTGGCAGAACTTCACTAGAAGAATGGAGGTACTGGGAGATGAGGAAGCTTGCACAGGATGGAGTAGTATGGAGAGCTGCATCAATCTAGTCTCTGGACTGAAGATCACAACAACAACGATTTCCGAAATAGAATGTTCCTGCGTCTAGCACCATCTACCATTTAGCGTTCACAGTCTGTTAATTCGCGTTGTGCAGCCATATTCACTTCGGAAACCTTATCACACGAATCACCTGACTACAAATGACAGCTCCGCCAATGCACTGTGCTTCTATACCTCGTGTGCTCGCTGCTACCGCCATCTGTATATCTGCATGTCGCCATCCTATTACTTTTTTTTCACCACGGTCCTCAGCGTATAACAAAGTAGCGCCAACGACGCCTATGCTACAGGCAGTTGTTTGTTATGAAAAATAGCAATTCACAAGTTCTGTACATGCATAATACGCCGTTCTTCATCCCAGATCTGGCACCAACTGAAATATTCGTCTCCTAATTCGCAGTTTAACATCGTTTGTAGTTTGTATAATTTTGATCTTAAAGGCTGGGCTCGCCGTGTATATTAGTCATCGTAGGTCGTACCTCTCGCTCCTTCCAGAGCCTGGATTTCTCCCTTACCGTCTGCGCCCGTCCCGTCCGCCTCACCCCCACCCTCACCTACCTCGGCCTCACCATTGACCGTCACCTCACCTGGATCCCTCATCTCTGCTCCATCCAATCCAAAGCCCACAACTGCCTCAGACTCCTCAAACTCCTCTCTGGCCGGAGATGGGGGTTGCACCCCTCTACCATTCTCCACACCTACAAATCCTTAATCCATCCATCCTCTGTTATGCCAGTCCCGCTTGGATATCTGCCCTCCCCCCTCCAAAATCTGTTAGTCCCTCCTGATCCTTGAGCGTCACGGACTCCACCTCACTTTCCGTATACGCTTCCCGTCCCCCACACGGATCCTCATCCTCTATGACCTGATTCCTTTCCCCCCTCTGCTCCTTTTCCTCGAACATATTCGCGTCCTCCACATCTCCCGCCGCCTTGATCCCCCTCACCCCCTGGTTGCTCCTCTCCTCTCCTATCGCTGCCCCCTGCCACGTCCTCACTGTTGTGTCTCCCCTACCCTCCATCTCTACACCATTCATCTCCTTCCCCAAGGTGGCTTCCATCAAATCCCCCTCCTGGATGATGCCCTCTCTCACTCCATTTATCCTTAAAAATGGTTCAAATGGCTCTGAGCACTATGGGGGTTAATGTCTCAGGTCATCAGTCTCCTAGGACGTAGAACTACTTAAACCTAACTAACCTAAGGATATCACACACATCCATGCCCGTTTATCCCTCCTATCAACTCTGATCCTCACCCCCCTCCTTTCCTCTGTCCTTTCCCTGGGCTCCCTCTTCCCCGCCTTCCATCCTGTTTTCTCCCCACCAAACCGCTCCCTAACTCCTCCCCCCCCCCCCCCCCGAGTCCTTTTCTACTCCCCTCCTCTGCCTTCCCCACTCCCTATCGCGTCTGTTCAGCACCCCCCCCCCCCACCCCTCTTATAGGTCCTCATCCTCAATTAGCTCCTTTCCCCCTCCCCCCTTCGCTTTTCCTCACCTTCCCTCCATTTTTATTTTCCCATCATCTGTTCAGTTTCCCCCCACCTGCTCTCGGCTGTGGTATGTCATATTTTAATGCAGTGTTCCAGTGACTGTTCTGTGTTGTTTCGTCTTTTCCCGTGTTGCGAACAAAAACCATGCTGTCGCTGGGTGTGAATTTTATGTCTTTTGCGAACAGAAACCAGACTATCGCCGTGATTTTTGATTGTCTGTCCATAATTTTACCTGTCTGCTTCATATGTATTTTATTTGCATCATCATCCCTTTGTTCTATGTTTTAAGTTCCTCGATTTTTTCGCCATGTTACCCTTTAAGTCTCCGATTTCATGGGCCGTTTTTTCTTATTATTATAGGGTGTTACAAAAAGGTATGGCCAAACTTTCAGCAAACATTCCTCACACACAAAGAAAGAAAATATGTTATGTGGACATGTCTCCGCAAACGCTTACTTTCCATGTTAGAGCTCATTTTTTTACTTCTCTTCAAATCACATTAATCATGGTATGGAAACACACAGCAACAGACACAGCGTGACTTCAAACACTTTGTTACAGGAAATGTTCAAAATGTCCTCCATTAGCGAGGGTACACGCATCCACAATCCGTCGCATGGAATCCCTGTTGCACGGAGCAGCCCTGGAGAATGGCGTATTGTATCACAGCCGTCCACAATACGAGCACGAAGAGTCTCTAAATTTGGTACCAGTGTTGCGAAGACAAGAGCTTTCAAATGCCCCCATAAATGAAAGTCAAGAGGGTTGAGGTCAGGAGAGCGTGGAAGACACGGAATTGGTCCGCCTCTACCAATCCATCGGTCACCGAATCTGTTGTTGAGAAGCGTACGAACACTTCGACTGACATGTGCAGGAGCTCCATCCTTCATGAACCACACGTTGTGTCGTACCTGTAAAGGCACACGTTCTAGCAGCACAGGTAGAGTATCCCGTATGAAATCATGACAACATGCTCCATTGAGCGTAGGTGGAAGAACATGGGGCCCAATCGAGACATCACCAACAATGCCTGCCCAAACGTTGACAGAAAATCTGTGTTGATGACGTGATTGCACAATTGCGTGCGGATTCTCGTCAGCCCACACATGTTGATTGTGAAAATTTACAATTTGATCACGTTGGAATGAAGCCTCATTCGTAAAGAGAACATTTGCACTGAAATGAGGATTGGCACATTGTCGTATGAACCATTCGCAGAAGTGTACCCATGGAGACCAACCAGCTGCTGATAGTGCCTGCACACGCTGTACACGGTACGGAAACAACTGGTTCTCCCGTAGCACTCTCCATACAGTGATGTGGTCAACGTTACCTTGTACAGCAGCAACATCTCTGACACTGACATTAGGGTTATCGTCAACTGCACGAAGAATTGCCTCGTTCATAACAGGTGTCCTCGGCGTTCTAGGTCTTCCCCAGTCGCGAGTCATAGGCTGGAATGTTTCGTGCTCCCTAAGACGCCGATCAATTGCTTCGAACGTCTTCCTGTCGGGACACCTTCGTTCTGGAAATCTGTCTCGATACAAGCGTACCACGCCACGGCTATTGCCGCGTGCTAATCCAAACATCAAATGGGCATCTGCCAAATCCGCATTTGTAAACATTGCACTGATTGCAAAACCACGTTCGTAATGAACACTACCCTGTTGATGCTACGTACTGATGTGGTTGATGCTAGTACTGTAGAGCAATGAGTTGCATGTCAACACAGGCACCGAAGTCCACATTACCTTCCTTCAATTGGGCCAACTGGCGGTGAATCGAGGAAGTACAGTACATACTGGCGAAACTAAAATGAGCACTAACATGGAAATTAAGCGTTTCCGGACACATGTCCACATAACATCTTTTCTTTATTTGTGTGTGAGGAATGTTTCCTGAAAGTCTGGCCGTACATTTTTGTAATACCCTGTATTTTATTTTCACCTTTTTAAAACAAAGTCTGTGGGCTGCAGAGCGGCATACTAAGCTGCTGCCAGCCCGTCCCCCTTCAGGGTGAATCGCAATTCAATAAAGAAAAAAAAATGTCTGTGGGAACACTCACACTGCACTGCTGGCAGCGGTGGGGCAGGTTTCTTCCTGCATTCTTGAGTGCGCACCAATAAATCGTCGCTAATTCAGTCGTTAGCTGCGGACAGCCCCTTGGCGCCATTTCCACGCGACTGGCAGCGCACGACGCCCCACTTGGCGTATCTCAGTGTGCCATCTCGTCCTGGACTGTTATTGAGGACCAGCCGCGGTCCAGGCGGTGTTTAAGGATTGTGCCGCTACCCGGCGCACACTTGTTTCATAAGAATTATGTAGGCCGCGGGGAGGGGGGGGGGGGGGGGGGTTCTGCCGGAGCGGCTTGGCGTGGCGTATACTTCTTGGGCAAGCACGGCGCCCATTGGCTGAGAGAACCACGTTGCCGGGGGCGGAGCGGGTGTGCGACAGTGAGGCGGATATGTAACACATTGGAAGAGGCACATCTACATGTGAAGAGTGGTCAAAAGGTAACGGGAATTTTGTGGCTTGTTAAAGTATATTTATTCATCAACATTGTCCCACTCAAATTAACCTCCGTTCACACTATAACACATATATGCCAGCGCCTTCTCCAGTCACGGAAGCACTTCTGGATCTCACTTTTCGTTGGGTGTTCAACCGCTTCAGAGATTCTGTTTTTATCTCATCAGTGGTGGCAACGCGAGTCCTTTCAGCCGCGCGGGATTAGCCGAGCGGTCTGGGGCGCTGCAGTCATGGACTGTGCAGCTGGTCTCGACGGAGGTTCGAGTCCTCCCTCGGACATGGGTGTGTGGGTTTGTCCTTAATATAATTTAGGTTAAGTAGTGTGTAAGCTTAGGGACTGATGACCTTAGCAGTTAAGTCCCATAAGATTTCACACGCATTTGAACATTTGAGTCCTTTCATGGTTCTCTTCAGCGTCGGGAATAGGAAGAAGTCCGGCAAATAAGGTGGCTGGAGCAACATCACGGGTTTGTTTCTTTGCCAAAAAATGGCGAGCAGGCGTTGATGTGTGAACGGGAGCGTTGTCGTGATGCAATTTCCTCGAGTGATTTTGCCACAATTGTAGTCGTTTCCTCCGGATTTCTTCACGAAAGTGGCGCATTACTTCCAGGTAGTATTCCTTGTTGACCGTACGACCGTAAGGCACCTCATGATGCACTGTCCCATTTTAAACGAAGAAAACAGTGAGAAGAACCTTCACATCGTACCCGTACACCCATGTCTCGTCACCCGTTACAAACTTCTTCCTAAATTCTGGACCATTGTCGACTTCACTGAGCAATTCCTGAGCGACGTTACTGGTCGAAATTCGACAATTTTGTAGCAAACTTTGCTGCTACACATTTCATGCCCAAAAGACCCGAAAAAATTTCCTTGACGTGAGCCAAAGGATGTGCCGACGTCATCGACAACCTCTCTCATGGTGATTCGGCGCTTTCCAGAAACATTTTCTTTACTTTTCCCTCAGCGTCGTCAGTAATCGACCTGCTGGGGAGTCGAGGCCGGTCGCCGTCTCTAACACCTTCTCGCCCCTGTTTGAAACGTTTATGCCTCTCGTAAACTCTTGTCTTTCATAGTAAGTTCTCCAAATGCCACAGTTAACATTTCGAATGCGATGGTGCCGTTTATTGCATTTTTCAATCAAAATTTAATGCAAACGCTTTGATCCATTCTTTTCGAAAGTAAAAATTCGCCGAGCTCTCGAAACAACGTATAACCTTTTCGACTATAAAGATAAACCAAATAATCAATACAGTTGAAAATGGAAACATACGTAAGGAACGTGGTGGCAACAAGATAGACAATTGAAAATTGGAAGTATCAAGATCGCGAATTTAAAAACTTCACGTTACTTTTTGACCACACTTTGTACACTCTGTGGGAAGCAGTATTGTTCCACATGTTTGTGTTCACTGCCGTTCAAATAGAGAATGGAGCGCCAGCAAGAATGACTGCTTAACCACCTCTGTGCTTGCTGTATTGAAACTTGGTCTCTTACGTAAGAGGTTGTGGCATACTCGTAAACAGGTCATTTAAAGTCGATTACTGGAACCTTGTAAGTAGGCTTCCTCGGTATAGTTTGCGTCTTATCTCCAGACGTCTGAAACTTTAGATTCTACAGCATCTCTATGACACTCTTCCATGGGCCAGATAAACTTGTGACTTTCTCGTGCTGCCCTTCTCTGGATACGTTCAATATTCCCGGTTAGTCCTACTTCGTACTGGTCCCACACACTTAAAGAATATTCTAGAATGGGTCACACTAATATTGTTTAAGCATTGTCCCTGGTCGACTGAATTTTCGCTGTACCCTACCAACGAACCGAAGTCTACCTCCTGCTTTATCTACGATTGAGTCAGTGTGATATTTTCATAACCCAATCTATTCTTGTGCCTGGTGTTTGTGTGAATTGATTGGTTCCAACGGTTACTCATTGATGCTATAATCATAGGATACAACTTTTTTTGTGTCAGTGAGAATATAGTAACACAGACATTCTTTGATAGAATCAAAGGCATACAGTTAGTCTTCCAACAGTTTATCTACATCTTCACGTACAGGGTGTTTCGCTATTCATGTTACACACCTCTAGAGATTGGAAGAGGGGATTGAGGAGATCAAGTTTCACATAGGAACCCATGTCCGGAAAAGTCATCAAACGACGCTACAGTGAGTCAAAATTATAGGCGCCGGTACCTGTAAATGTATGTACATACATCGTCATTCCGTGATGATGACACAGACTTCCAAGGATGATGAAGAACAATAAATGTCTCCGGTTGAGGTAAGGGTCCCTGTACCGGAAAGAAAACTATGAGCGGAAACCGTTCCGACAGATGCTATTAAGAATAAGGGGCCGTCATTTTTCACTTGTCGCCTAAGGCGGCAAAACACCCAGCAACGGCCCTGCATGAGTCCGCAGCTGACCTTGGCTGACGTTCGGCCGGCCCGCCACAGAGAGATGCGCGACTGGCGCTCCACTCTGGCGGCGCTCAGGCCGCAGACATCGACGGCTTCGGACTGGGAAGAGCCGGGCCGCTAATTTCCGGCAGCCGTGTGAGGATGGTGGAGGCCATAATTTCCGGCGTTTCTGCGGGCATTGACTATCGGCCGCCTCCTGCGCGGGCCCTCGCCACTAGGCTGCGGTACGCACCACGCGTGCGAATTTGCGTGCGTACGTCACGAGCCGCTGCCGGGGGTGTAGCGCGAGCTGTCCGGAACCACGGCCACAGCCAGACGCGCCGCTGTACACGTGCCTCACCCGTGCGTCTTCTACACTCTACTACAAGCTCATCCACAAACGCATCAGTTGCATGTGTACTTGTTTCCACGTATCAACGGCCGGGAGAGCTGGCACAGTGACATGAAGGGGTCCGAAGTCGGGAGGACGGCCGTTCAGGTCCCTTGTTGCCATCCGCATTCATGCTGTCGGAGGTTTCTCTAAATCGCTTAGTCCCTTACCACAAAAGCGGAGTATAATGACTTTTCTGGCGACTAGAAATCTATTCTGTAGGAATGAGCATGGGTTTCTAAAAAGACGGTCGTGCGAAACCCAGCTCGCGCTATTCGTCCACGAGACTCAGAGGGCCATAGACACGGGTTCCCAGGTAGATGCCGTGTTCCTTGACTTCCGCAAGGCGTTCGATACAGTTCCCCACAGTCGTTTAATAAACAAAGTAAGAGCATATGGACTATCAGACCAATTGTGTGATTGGATTGAAGAGTTCCTAGATAACAGAATGCAGCACGTCATTCTCAATGGAGAGTAGTCTTCCGAAGTAAAAGTGATTTCAGGTGTGCCGCAGGGGAGTGTCGTAGGACCGTTGCTATTCACAATATACATAAATGACCTTGTGGATAACATCGGAAGTTCACTGAGGCTTTTTGCGGATGATGCTGTAGTATGCCGAGAGGTTGTAACAATGGAAAATTGTACTGAAATGCAGGAGGATCTGCAACGACGCATGGTGCAGGGAATGGCAATTCAATCTCAATGTAGACGAGTGTAATGTGCTGCGAATACATAGAAAGAAATATCCTTTATCATTTTGCTACAATATAGCAGGTCAGCAACTGGAATCTGTTAATTATATAAATTATGTGGGAGGAGGCATTAAGAGTGATTTCAAATACAATGACCATATAAAATTAATCGTCGGTAAAGCAGATGCCAGACTCAGACTCATTGGAAGAATCCTAAGGAAATGCAGTCCTAAAACAAAGGAAGTAGGTTACAGTACGATTGTTCGCCCTCTGCTTCAATACTACTCACCGGTGTGGGATCCGTACCAGATAGGGTTGATAGAAGAGATGGAGAAGATCCAACGGAGAGCAGCGCGCTTTGTTACAGCATCATTTAGTAATCGCGAAAGCGTTACGGAGATGGTAGATACACTCCAGTGGAAGACTCTGCAATAGAGAACCCCAGTACCTCGGTACGGGCTTTTTTTGAAGTTTCGAGAATATACCTTCACCGAGGAGTCAAGGAGTATATTGCTCCCTCGTACCTTCATCTCGCGAAGAGACCATGAGGATAAAATCAGAGATATTAGAGCCCACACAGAGGCATACCGACAATCTTTATTTCCACGAACAATAAGAGACTGGAATAAGGGAGAACCGATAGAGGTACTCAAGGTACCCTCCGCCACACACCGTCAGGTGGCTTGCGGAGTATGGATCTAGATGTAGATGGTCCTTTTGAAAATCGCACGACCAGTTTCATTCCCCACCTGTGCCCTTGCTCCGTGTCTAACGAAGTCGCACTTCCTTCCCTCACTCAAGGAAAAATATGAAAAATGCACTACCGGACAAAAAGAGAGAAGCACCCAGAACACACGATTGGTGGGTTTGTAAATGATTAGCGTTGTAATTCTCTGTGACGGGTATAACGGCCAACAGATTGTGCTAGTTGTTGTTACTGTTTAGTGTTGCAACTAGGAGTGGTAGAATATCTAAATGAGCGTGAATAGCAACAGTTGGTTGGATGGTTGGTTGGTTGATTTGAAGGAGGGGACCAAACAGCGAGGTCATTCGTCCCTTCGTATTAGGGAAGGATGCTTGACGAAATAGGCCGTGTCCTTTCAAAGGAACCATTCCAGCATATGCCTGCGGTAAGAGGACAGTCTGCAAAAACTGAAGCGCACCATCAAGTCCAAACGTCCAATAATGTTGATGGATGCCACCATTCTGTTGCAGCATTGTACCGCCCAAGGTTGTTTCGACTATGATGCAGGAGTTTCTCTGGGAAGACCTTACACATCATCCATACTGTCCCGATCTCTCGCCATTGTTTTCCATATTTTTGGAGCCCTGGAAAAAGACATACGTTGCCGTCGATTTGATTTGGAGAAGAGGTGCACCCCTGGATGGACTGACGGTTCGGTAGGCAACCGCAAACATTTTTCCATGAAGGCACTTACCGTCTTGTCTCACGGTGGGATAAATGTATTAACAGTTACGGAGGAGTTTTCTTACTTTTTCCCGTCTGTATTGTTTTCATTTGACTGCGCCTTATACATCGCAAGTTGTTAGGGTTTTATCTCTAGTACTAGTTTTCGTCGATTTATGAGTCGTTACTGTTGCAGGGTGAACAACTTAGTACTCTAGTTGCTTTTCATAGATGCACGTGGTGCAACTCTTCAAGGTGTATGTGTTTGAAGATGGGCATTCTGTCTGAATCATATTGAACTCGGACATTAAAGGACTGGAATGGAATCATTCATTTTACATACAATGTTGGACAAAAAACACGAAGTATCAAGGAGGAGAGGAAGAAATGAGATGAAACTTTACGGGTTCAGAGGGTATTTGATGCTATTTCAATTATTAAAAAATCGAGTCAAACGTATTACAAAGAACTTGGCAGCACGAGCCCACTTATTGGTATAGCGTTGCAGCAGCTTTGGTGTGGACGCCTGACTGATTTCTCTGCTAAGACAACGTAGGTCACAATTGTTGTAACTGGTCCTTGAAGTCGCGGCCCTAGGTCTGAATTAACGTCCGAGCTGGTCCCATACGCGTTCTGGCGGGAGCAGTTCTCGGGGTCCTGCTGGCCACCAGAGTACAACATGAGGCACACGGATCATAGGCACACATGCCCTGAATAGACGAGCATTGTCCTGATGAAAAGTGGCTCCTCGACACTGCTGCGTGAGAGGCAACACACGAGCGGCGGGATACCCGTGGGGTACTGCTGTCCCGTCAGAGTTACCTCAATCACTGCGTGCCTTGACCTGCCGGCATACCCGATGGCTCCCCACCACAAGACGCCAGGAGTAAAACCACTGTGGCTCTCCAAAACATTCGAAGAACGGAATCTCTCCCACGGCCGCCGCCCTTCTATCCGACGATGGTCACCGGGACGGAGCAAAAACCGCGATTCATCGCTGAACACAATGCGACGCCATTCATCAACAGTCCCTGCTTCCCAGTCACGGCACCCTCAAGTCCAGCTCCAGTTACACTCTGGCCAGCGGTGCGGGATGATGCATAATGTCACAGGGAGCCCATTACCTGTTCTCGGTCCGCCCCTGGTAGCTGAGTGGTCAGCGCGACGGACTGTCAATCCTAAGGGGTTCGATTCCCGGCTGGGTCGGAGATTTTCTCCGCTGAGGGACTGGGTGTTGTGTTGTCTTAATCATCATCATCTCATCCTTATCGATGCGCAATTCGCTGAAGTAGCGTCGAATCGAAAGACTTGTACCAGTCAAAGCGGTCTACCCGACGGGAAGCCCTCGTCACACACCATTATTATTATACCTGTTCTCGGATGTAGGGCGCAGGTGTGAAAGTCTTACGGTGTGCTTGTTGCACAATATGCTATCCCCGTTATGGTGGTCACATTTGGTCGACCAGACCTTTGACAAAGAAAATGCCTGCACTCACATCCCCAAGCATTCCAACACCCGAATGTCCCACAAATCTGGATATTGCGTGATTCAACCAGCTGGCCAAATGGAGACCCACAATGAAGCCCCTTTGAAAATCTGCGTAATACTGATAATGCTGTCTCACACGAGTGTATGGGCATCTTCGTGTCCTTCACAAGGCTTACTGAACATCTGACGCTGTTCACACACTTATACAGGGAGTCCGAAAAGTCTTTCCCCGATTACATAAATTGATAACTCAGGCTAGAAGTAAGATACAGATATGAAACTGGTGTCTGATTGTTTACAAACTATCAAAGTTTTTTTCACACATCAGTAAACTTCCACATGAGCACCCTTGGCAGCACGTAGCACATCTAGGCGATTTCAATTTCTGTCCACACATTAGCCAACATCACTGGAAGGATCAATTCAACGACAGTGGTTATCCGTTGCCGCAGAGTTTCAAGATATGGTACACGTGTTCCGTAGACCTCGTCCTTGACATGTTGTTGTTGTTGTGGTCTTCAGTCCTGAGACTGGTTTGATGCAGCTCTCCATGCTACTCTATGCTGTGTCAGCTTCTTCATCTCCCAGAACCCACTGCAACCCACATCCTTCTGAATCTGCTTAGTGTAGTCATCTCTTGGTCTCCCTCTAAGATTTTTACCCTCTACGCTGCCCTCCAATACTAAATTGGTGATCCCTTGATGCCTCAGAACATGTCCTACCAACCGATCCCTTCTTCTGGTCAAGTTGTGCCACAAACTTCTCTTCTCCCCAATCCTATTCAATACTTCCTCATTAGTTATGTGATCTACCCATCTAATCTTCAGCATTCTTCTGTAGCACCACATTTCGAAAGCTTCTATTCCCTTCTTGTCTAAACTATTTATCGTCCTTGACATAACCTCATAAAAAGAAGTCTAATAAGTTATGTCAGGAGAGCGTGGAGGCTAAACCGTTGGCCCATCACGACGAATCCATAGCCCAGGAAAGTTCATATCACAATGAGGCGGTGTACCGTCTTGCTGAAATAAGACGTCAGGGTGGTACTGAAGCAGCTGAGGAACAACATACAGTTGCAACATGTCCCGATACACTGCAGATGTGATGGTAGCCTCAGCGAAGAAGAATGAATCGTGCAATAGCGTGCACCAAACATTCACATTTGGACTGCCTCTGGTTCACTCCATGACGTCGCCAGGGGGTTGTGAACCACAAATGCGCACATTATGGAAATTCACTACTCCACTGACAAAAAAGGTCGCTTCGTCGGAAAAGGCAATTCGTCTGAGATAACCAGCACCGTCCTCAATACGTGATAGCATTTCGACCGCAAAGTCATATCGACGCGTACTGTCATTGGGCAACAGGGCCTGAACGATTTGCACTTTGTATGCACGAAACAATAAACGTTTGTGTAAAATGTCATGGAGAGTGCTTCTGTAATTCACGTGAGGCCCTGCGCACCGATTTCTTCGGACTTCGCAGAAAAGACTGCCTTACAGCTTCCACCCTGTCTGCTGAGATTCTTGGTCGACCACACCTCGGAAGGTCAGCGACCGATCCTGTGTTCTTGAACTTCTCATGCCAGGCTTCAATGCTCTTGACATCAAGTGGATTCCTTCCAAATGTTGTCTGGAAGTGTCTCTGCACTTTGGTTGATGATCGTGTCTCATGGTACCACAGGACACACTGCGCCTTCTCCTGATTGGTTAACATGGCTTCTTGGGCACTGCACCTCATCCACTACTTACGTACTGCGAACCTAAAAGAGAAATAAAACTTTGATAGTTGTAAATAATTCGACACAAGTTTCATATTTGTATCTTACTTCTAGCTTGAGTTATCAATTTCTGTAATCAGGGACAGTCTTTTCGGACACACTGTACTACAGTCCTGGTACCAAACTGTAGAAATGCACTCTTCTGGCCGTTTTACGTGTCAGAGAAAACTGAAACTCTAATCATTTACATAACGGTCGATGGTGTATACGTGTGGAATATTACTCTGACGTCTGACCATGCCTTCTGGGTGCTACATATTTTTTTATCATTGTATATGCTCGTTCCTGGCTGAACCAAATGCGATAAAAAATTGTTACCACACTCAGTTCGCAATAGAAGCACTAACATTTAAGGAACTGCTCAGTTCTGTCTGAGTGCGATCAGATTCCAGTCTTTGAGCGACAGCCCTTCCTTCGTACTGCCTGCCCCGCAGCGCCAGCTATCGTCGCCTCGCTCGACGCAGACAGCAGCCTGGCAAAGCCCTAATGCAGTAACAAGTTGTGCGCCAGCTGCCCCGCGCTGGCCAGGCTCGCCTGACGCCGGTGTTTGGTGTGTTTCAGGCCAACTGGTACCGGGCAGCGCAATACTGCCGCTACCACGGGATGCACCTGGCCAGCATCAACAGCCAGGAGGAGAACGACCGCCTCGAAAAGCACATACGAGACTTCGGTACGTACCGCCCACTGCCTTCTTCATAGCAGACACTTTCAACTCAGAATCATCATACAGTGTACGGAAACTCTGTGATTCATTGTTTGTAGTTGGCCTTCTACACTATTGGCCATTGAAACTGCTAAACAAAGAAGAAATGCAGATGATAAACGGGTATTCATTGGACAAATATATTGTACTAGAACTGACATGTGACTACATTTTCACGTAGTTTGGGTGCATAGATCCTGAGAAATCAGTATCCAGAACAACCACCTCGGCCTTGATACGCCTGCGCATTGACTCAAACAGAGCTTGGATGGCGTGTACAGGTACAGCTGCCCATGCTGCTTCCATACGATACCACAGTTCATCTTCAAGAGTAGTGACTGGCGTATTGTGACGAGCCAGTTGCTTGGCCAAAATTGACCAGACGTTTTCAATTGGTGAGAGATCTGGAGAATGCGCTGGCCAGAACATGAGGCGAACATTTTCTGTATCCTGAAAGGCCCGTACAGGACCTGCAACATGCGGTCGTGCATTATGCTGCTGAAATGTAGGTTTTCGCAGGGTTCGAATGAAGGGTAGAGCCACGGATCGCAACTCATCTGAAATGTAGCGTCCACTGTTCAAAGTGCCGTCAATGCGAACAAGAGGTGACCGAGACCTGTAACCAAAGGCACCCCATACCATCACGCCGGACGATGTGTAGGAATGGCGATGACGAATACATGCTTCCAATGTGCGTTCACTGCGATGTCGCCAAACACGGATGCGACCAGCATGATACTGTAAACAGAACCTGGATTCATCCGAAAAAATGACCTTTTGGCATTCGTGCACCCAGGTTCGTCGTTGAGTACACCATCGCAGGCGCTCATGTCTGTGATGTAGCGTCAAGGATAACTACAGCCATGGTCTTCGAGCTGATAGTCCATGTTGGTGCAAACGTCGTCGAACTGTTCGTGCAGATGGTTGTTGTCTTGCAAACGTCCCCATCTGTTGACTCAGGGACCGAGACGTGGCTGCACGATCCGTTACAGCCATGCGGATAAGATGCCTCTCACCTCGACCGCTAGTGATACGAGGCCGTTGGGATCCAGCACGGCGTTCCGTATTACCCTCATGAACCCACCGATTCCATATTCTGCTAACAGTCATTGGATCTCGAGCAACGCGAGCAGCAGTGTCGCGATACGATAAATCGCAATCACGATAGGCTACAATCCGACCTTTATTAAAGTCGGAAACGTGGTGGGACGCATTTCTCCTCCTTACATGAGGCATCACAACAACGTTTCACCAGGCAAAGCCAGTCAACTGCTGTTTGTGTATGAGAAATCGGTTGGAAACTTTCCTCATGTCAGCACGTTGTAGGTGTCGCCACCGGCGACAACCTTGTGTGAATGCTCTGAAAAGCTAATCATTTGCATATCACAGCATCTTCTTCCTGCCGGTTAAATTTCGCGTCTGTAGCACGTCATCTTGGTGGTGTAGCAATTTTAATGGCCAGTAGGTTATTATCCCATCTTACTTACTAGATGTGTGAGAAAACTAATGACACTAATAACACTGTAGCTATCTGGCAACGGTGTGTTGGTCTTCTTGTGTAGACTTCTGTGTTCATCCCTTCGAGACGCTCAGTGCGAGTTTCAGCTCCGTACAGCCATCACATGATTCCAGACGCTCAGTGCGAGTTTCAGCTCCGTACAGGCATCACACGATTTTGGAGAGCGCCATCGGTGAAGTCGTGTTTTTGTTGTGTATTACGAAAATGGGACAGCGGAATTTAGATCAATGTTATGCCATCAAGTTTTGTATTAAATTTGGGGAATTCCCGAGTGTGGTCTTTTAAAAGTTGAGACACGCCTATAGGGAACATTCCTAACCAAGCACACAAGTTTTTCGCTGGCACAAATTTTTGGACGGCCGAGAACATGTTGAAGAGCACGCTCAGGAAGAACTTCAAAAGCCGATTTTATGTCCAATAGGGGTATCGTGAATAAAATTCTGGTTCCTCCAGCACAACCAAGTGCTTTACAAAGAAGTCCTGGAAAGGTTCGGCAAAAGTGTGAATTGAGTGAGACCGGACGTTGCAGGTAGGCAGATGCTGCACCCTGACAAGGGCTCGTGTCACACGGCCACTTCCACACTAAATTTTTGACCTCAAAAGGCATTACTGTTTTTCCACTGTCCCCCTACTACCCTGATCTCAGTCCTTGCAACTTTTTTCTTTTCCTGAAAGTGAAACATGTCTCAAGAAGACGTCATTTTAGGACTCTGGAGAACATTCAACAGAATGTGACCGACGTGTTAGGGCCATACCAGTTGAAGCCTTTCAACGCCGCTGCGTCGGTGTTTAAGCGAACTACTTTGATGGGGACAATATTGTTGTTTGACAAAAATAATAACCTTGGCAGAAAAAAATTCAGTCTCATTATTTTTTCTCACACACTTCTAATTTATCCAAAGCTTCTGCTAGCAATGTAAAGGCACCAAATTTATCCACAGGGTTAAATCAAAGCAATTTTATCACCTAATTTTGCCATGTGATTATAACACCCCCCTGTCTTTCTTTTTCCATCTTCTCCATTCCCTATATTTTAATGTCACTATATTTATGATTTAATAGTTGTTTGATTCATTCTGGAAGGGTCACAGAGGTGGGTTTGTTCAATCCGATTAAACTGGGACTTAAATGTCACCGGGTTCGTCACTAATATCAATCCTTTTCTAACATTTTACATGTTACCCTATTCCCACCACCAATACCCTAGTCTTGTGTGTGTGTGTGTGTGTGTGTGTGTGTGTGTGTGTGTGCGCGCGCGCGCGTGAGACAGGAGAGAGAGAGAGAGAGAGAGAGAGAGAGAGAGAGAGAGAGAGAGAGAGAATTACACAACAGTTCTGGTCTCCTACGGATATGTTTTCCTGAGTAGAAAAATGTCATAGTTTAATTTTAAAAACCAAGTTTCTTTCTTCATTTCATAAATAATGAAGTTGCAAAAATGTGTTCGCCTTGGTTTGACGTGCCTCTGGTCAATCGGCATCTTGGTGAAAAGAGATTACAAATATTTTGAATGAGTCAAAAGTTATCTGAAAAGAAGAATCTAGGCACGTGTCCCTATATACATGGTCTCTCACAATTATAGGTGCAAACGAAAGGGACGAGTAAAGGACAATGAAACAAGCCAATAATCCTAATAAACGTCCTCCTCTTCTGGTGTCTTTCCTGTTCGTATGATGGCGATCATGATGGGTGTTCTCTTGTTGGTAGCACAACGGAATAGTTCTGCTGAAGACATACTGAACCAGCATCTAAGGTTGTCAGACCAACATATTCCTCTTCTTCCAGGACCTCTTTGCTGCTGGTTTTCTCTTGAAGTATTTTTTGTAACAAATCGTATCTATTTGTATTACGCATCATATGTCCTAGACATTGCAGCTTTCAGCACTTCACTATCTTGATTAATTTAGACGTTGTGCTCATTCTTCTCAAAACTTCTAAGTTTGTCACTCCCTGGGTCCAAGGTATTCTCAGGATCCACCTATAAAGCCACAATTCAAAGGCCTCCAGCTTCTTCCCGGCGTTTTTGTTTAAGGTCCATGTCTCTACCCCATATAGCAGGGCAGAATATACATAGCAGAGCAAAAGTTTGATTTTTGTCCTAAGAGTTAGGTTATGGCTTTTGAAGAAGACAGCACTCATTCTCTGAAACACACTTCTTGCTTTCCCGATACGAATCTTGATTTCTTGCGAGTTATCCCAATTTTCATCTATTATGGTTCCAAGAAATGTATATTGTTTATCCTTTCTGTAGTTCTTTGGTTAATGACAGTGCTTACTCCTGTAATATTTTCCTCATTTACGACCTCGGTTTTTGTCACTGTGGTGTTTGTTCCAAGCCCCTACCGACTGCTGACTCTTAGAATTCTATCCACTAATAATTGTAATGCCTGAATAGAGTCAGCAAATAAAATAGTACCGCCAGCATATCGAATGTTGTTTAATGTTATTCCCTTTATCAAAATTTCTTCTCCTACTTCTTCCAAGGATTCTATAAATATGAATTCGGAGTAGATATTAAATATTATGGGTGACAAGATACATCCCTATTTACTCCCCTGAGAATTTTGACTGTTTCAGTATGTTCTTCATCAATATGCAACACTGCTTTTAGAGTCCAGAACACGATCTCTATGATTCGTAAATCTCTTACTTCCTTTCCAATATTTCTCAAAATCTCTATCAACTTGACGTGTTTTACTCTAGCAAAAGCCTTCTGCTAATCTATTAGGAAAGCAAACACATTTTTATTTACATATCTGCATTTCTGAAACAATACTTGTATACTGAACAAGGCTTGTGTCGTACCCGAGGCATTAACAGACTCAAACTGGTTAGGAGCTATCTGTTCCTCACGTAGTCTGTATGTTCTTTTGTGTATCACCCCCAAAAACAATTTCAAAATATGGCTCATCAAGCTTATCCGCATTGTTTTGTACTTGGCTTTTTGGGCAGAGTAATGAACTCTGATTTCAGCTACTCCTGTGGAATGTGTCCAGATACATAAATATGACTGAAAATTTGGGTTAACCATTTTATATGATTTTCAACCATTAATTGTAAGAACGGTGCTTCTACTTTATCTGGTCCCACAGACTTTCTGTCCTTCATCTGATTGATGGCTGTTTGAACCTCTATTTTAGTATACCTGTGCAACTTATTTCATTTATACTTGAATCTAAAGCACATCTAATGCCATGAAATAAATTTTCTATATATTTTTTCCGTGTCTTTTTCTTGTCTTCTAATTCCACCATCAAGTTCCTTGCTTCATCCACTAGTTTTCCACTGATGCTCGTCCCGTGTTGCCCTGTTACTTCTTTGACTTTCTTGTGTACATTGAAACTCTCACATTTACTTAGATAAAACTCGATATCGTCGCATTCCTCCACTTTTTCATTTTCTTTGACCTCCCTTATTTTTCTTCCTGTGCCCTTATTTACCTTTCTGCATTCCGTTGCATTTCTCTTATTTAATCTCCTTTCCTCCAATAGATTCAGTATCTCATCCGTGGCTTCCTCTTCTTTGTCTCTGGTTCCACGTACTTTCCTTTTATTTGCTGCAGAACATTCCGTAATTTGTTCAATTCTAAATTGGCTTTGTTACTCGTGATCTCTTCTGTGTTAATCGCCGAGCTGAGTTCTGCTTGTATATTCAGTTTCACTATCGGGTCCTTCATTTTCCTCAAACTATAGATCTACTTTTTCTTTCTCTCCACTCTCTTCATTCTAACTTTAAAAACACCTACAAGTAGTGTGTAATCACAGTTTACGTCAGCTCCTGGGTATGTTTTTACCGATGTGCAGCTGCTCCTGAAACGTTTATTGCAAATGGTTCAAATGACTCTGAGCACTATGGGACTTAACATCTGAGGTCTTCAGTCCCCTAGAACTTAGAACTACTTAAACCTAACTGACCTAAGGACATCGCACACATCCATGCCGGAGGTAGGATTCTAACCTGCGACCGTAGCTGCAGCGCGGTTCCAGACTGAAGCACCTAGAACTGCTCGGTCACAACGGCTGGCTAAACGTTTATTTACTAGTATGAAATCAATATCGTTCCTCGCACTTTTCCCAGGTCTGTCCATTGGAGACTTCCATCTATAGATTCTTATAGGTGGAAGTTTAAACCAGATGTTCATAATCACTACATCATTTGACAGAGCAAAATTTTCAAGATCATCCCCTCTAGCATTCCTCTCTCTTAGTCCAAATGGTCCTACCATGTCTGATGTTCTACCTTCTCCGACTTCTGAATTAAAATCTCCCACCACAACTTTCAACTCTCATTTGTTAAGTTTTCACAAAATTCCATTTATGTAATAGTAAAATTCTTCTATCTCTTCGTCTTTGTCCATTGTAGGGGCATACGCTTGTATTATATTTGTGTCGCTAGGGCTACCAATCAGCTGCAATAACATTATACCGGCTGATGCAGGTATGAAACTTTGGAGTGAGCTTGCCAGTTTCACTGATAGTATTACACCGACTCCGTGCTCATGCTTCCCGTCTGCTCTTCCTCAGTATACCACTCTGTGTCCATTAATGTAAATATGTTTTCGGCCATCACATCTTGATAACTCCAAGTATCTCTATTACCATTCTATCTATTTCTTGAATTGTAGTATGTCTTTTCCCTCCTTGACTCACTGATTTTACATTCCAGGTTGCCACTTCTATTTTTTCTTGCCATTTGATTTCCTTCATGTCTCTACCGATAACTGTTGCTCCCAGAGATCCTACTGAGGGACTCACCACAGATCCTAATTTCGCCATGAGCATAGCCATGATGATCACCAGAGCATGCCATAAGGCCTTTAGTGTAGTCGTTGTCCAGTGTGTTCTACATTCTTATGCCGTTGACCATCTTCACAGTTCCTGTCTTTAGAGCCAGTTTCCCAACTCTAGGCCAAAAGAATGCCCTAACCTCAATAATCCGCTATTGGCAAGACACCGGGGGGGGGGGGGGGGAGAGAGAGAGACACCTTATTCCCGGAGTCATTCGGTTGTCAGAGCCTCGTCAGTCTGAAGCAGGCTGCACCACCTGCAGTTGAGGACGGTATTTGTGTAGAATCTACCCTAATAAACGTAGATCCGGAAAAACCAATGACGTCTCCGATAAGACGTATGCAGAAGGGCATCATACAAATGTAACAACACTGTTAGTGTATTTTGAAAGAGGAGCAAATTACAAAGTAATAAACCACCCGCGTTTATCATCATTCCAGATACCTAAAAATAAATGAATAGTGCTTCGACAAAGGTGATCTATCATGACTCGGTAATGCTGTGACCTCTCAGGTCCTCAGACTTGAACCCCTCGGATTTTTATTTCTAGCCACATATATTACAGCTTTGGTGTATTGTAGCCCTGCCGAGGCCGCGCGGGGTATCAGAGCTGTCTGAGGCGCCTTGTCATGATCCGTGCGGCTTCCCGCATCGCAGGTTCGAGTCCTCCCTCGGGCATGGGTGTGTGTGTTGTCCTTAGCGTAAGTTAGTTTAAGATAGATTAAGTAGTGTGTAAGCTTAGGGACCGATGACCTCAGCAGATTGGTCCCATAAGACCTTACCACAAATTTCCAAATTTCTTCTAGCCCTGTTGAGAGTGTCGACTATATGCGGGAACGCATTGTAGATGCTGTTCAATGCATTCGGAACACGACTGGGAGTGCTGAACGTGTCCTGGCATCGGTGAGGATGCGTGGTGAAGTCTGAACAGTGGCTATGCGGACCACTTGCTGTGATGCGTTACAGCTCAAGTCCCTCGGGGTAGTGGCTAAGGCGTTCATTTACTCAGTCATAACAAGTCGTGTGATGCTGTAGTACTCGGAGAGGAGGCAAAGTTATGGCTCTGAGCACTATGGGACTTAACTGCTGAGGTCATCAGTCGCCTAGAACTTAGAACTACTTAAACCTATCTAACCTAAGGACATCACACACATCCATGCCCGAGGGAAGATTGGAACCTCCGCCGGGATCAGCCGCACATTCCATAACTGCAGCGCCTAAGACCGCTCGGCTAATCCCGCGCGGCGTGCCAATGCCGTCAAACGTGAGTTTTCATGGAGACGAACCTAAGGAGAGTGGTGATGGCAGGTGTTCAGGCATTCGACGCCATCACACAACCTGAATGCTGTTAGGTCCATACCAACTCTTCATCTGTGCTGAGGGGTGATCCAGCCTCAGACGTTGTTCCCTGCAATTTTGGCGGTCTGTAGCGTGATTGGATAACGTTTCCGAAGATGAGTTCCTATCTTCAGTCAAGGCATACTCTGCAACCTCTTGATATTTATCGCTGTCGTCTTGTTACGCCATGTATACTATTTGACCAAAAGTGTTCAGGCACCTCTGGGAATTGATCACTAGATGTCACCAGAGGCGAACTCGACAGTGTAAAATGAGTGTGGTGTTGTCAGTGCAGTGGCAGTAATAGCGGAATGGATCGTGCAAGAGAGCTCAGTGACAGAACATGGACTTGATGTTACCAGACCAACACGTCAATTAAGGCTACTGCAGCCTTCTAAAACTGCCCATGTTAACTTTTGCTGATGTGATTATAAAGTTGAAACGCGAAGCTGCACAGCTAAAGAACACCAGCCAGACGTCACGAACTGAAGGAGTGGGATCGACGAGCATTGAAGAGGGTGGTTTTAGAAAATGGCGCGAAAACAGCGCAATTACAATACAGTATCACCGGTCTATTGCGGTCTAACTGTGTTGGTGAGGCAGTAAATTTATCCAGAGTGCTATCAGTAGGCCAGCTAGCATAATGACTGCGAGTATGAAGTTAAAAACAGTGAGGTACAATGGTCGTGTAGTGGACAGTTGATGATTTGAAGTGGCAGCCCTACAGAAGGATTTGGGTTTGGCGAATGGCTGGTAACGATACCTTACGGGTAGAGCCAGCAGTGAAGTACAGAAGACATGGTGTCATAGTATATGGGTGCTTTTCGTGGGTTAGGATGTGGTCCCTTTATTGCACTGAAGAAAACGACAAATGCGGAGGGATATGAACACATTTTAGCTTTTCATTCTCGATGTGTTTTTGTGTTACCATGATAGAGGACCCTGTCATAAAGCAGCATTTGGCCAATAATGCACCTTAAATAGACTGGCCTATCTATAATTCCACCTGAACCCAGCGTCTATTTGACTCTGGGCCCAGTTTCCAATGATAATGAAAAAAATCACTTCCTTCTATGTTTTCGGCTCTTGACGAAGAAGCGGCTCCCATTCCTGTACAGGCATAAAGACACTTCATTGAAAGTGTCTCCAGGAGAGTTCAAGCTGTCATAGTATTACAGGTGATTCAAAAATATTTCTGTTTGCTGATGACGCCAGCTTGGTAGTGAAGGATCTTGTGTGTAATATTGAAACAGTATGAAATAATGTAGTTCATGAAATAAGTTCGTGGCTCGTGAAAAATAACTTGATGCTAAATCACAGTAAGACACAGTTTTTACAGTTTCTAACTCACAATTCAACAAAAACCGATATTTTGATCAGACCGAATGGGCATATTGTAAGCGAGACGGAACAGTTCAAGTTCCTAGGCGTTCGGATAGATAGTAAGTTGCTGTGGAAAGCCCATGTTCAGGATCTTGTTCAGAAACTAAATGCTACTTTATTTACCATTAGAACAGTATCTGAAATAAGTGACAGTTCAACACGAAAAGTAGTCTACTTCGCATATTTTCATACGCTTATGTCGTATGGTATTATTTTTTGGGGTAATTCTTATGATTCAAAAAGAGTATTTTTGCATCAAGCCGGCCATAGTGGCCGAGCGGTTCTAGGCGCCACAGTCTGGAGCCGCGCGACCGCTACGGTCGCAGGTTTGAATCCTACCTCGGGCATGGATGTGTTTGGTGTCCTTAGGTTTAAGTAGTTCTACGTTCTAGGGGACTGATGACCTCAGAAGTTAAGTCCCATAGTGCTCGGAGCCATTTGAACCATTTTTGGCTCAAAAACGGGCTGTTCGAGCTATATGTGGTGTAAGTTCGAGAACCTCTTGTCGACCCCTATTCAACAGTCTGGGAATTCTAACATTGCCCTCACAGTATATATTTTCTTTAATATCGTTTGTTGTTAGCAATATTAGCTTATTCCCAAGAGTTAGCAGCTTTCACTCAGTCAATACTACGCAGAAATCAAATCTGCATGTGGAATGCACTTCCTTAACTCTTGTGCAGGAAGGAGTGCAATATTCTGCTGCATCCATTTTCAATAAACTACCACAAGAACTCAAAAATCTTAGCAGTAGCCCAAATACTTTTAAGTCTAAACTGAAGAGTTTCCTCGTGGCTCACTCCTTCTATTCTGTCGAGAAGCACCTGGAAAAGCTGAAAAATTAAGCAAATTCCAGTGTTACATTGCTGACTTTCTTTATTTAAACCTACAACTCGTCACCTGAATATGTTTCTTATATTTCATTTTATCTGTTTCTACTATCATGTTATAATTTCATGTATTTGGAACGTCCCCTTAGAAAAATTAGTGAATTACTGTGCTGGTAAACCCCTTAGTTATTTGATTTTCTAACAGCTGAGCAAAACTGAACGTACTCAGACATTACTCTCTA
The DNA here is from genome assembly GCF_023897955.1 of Schistocerca gregaria. NCBI lineage: Eukaryota > Metazoa > Arthropoda > Insecta > Orthoptera > Acrididae > Schistocerca > Schistocerca gregaria. The sequence continues at coordinate 942,677,339 of NC_064922.1, read as the reverse complement.
CTTATTCTGATTATCACTATACTGACACACAATATTTTTAGCGCAACGCAATCTGACCTTCAATAATGCCTACAAAAGAAGATGATGTGACTTACCAAAGAAAAGCGCTGGCAGGTCGATAGACACACAAACACAAACATACACACAAAATTCTAGCTTTCGCAACCAACGGTTGCTTCTTCAGGAAATGAGTATATATATATATATATATATATATATATATATATATATATATATATATATATAAATTTGTAAGACTGGATATATATATATATCTCATGACATCCAGTCTTACAAATTTACTGTCTCTGATGGACACAGTCCAGATCATCCGCTCTCAAAACTCCGCCATCTCTCTCCCCACAGCCACCACTGCTGGCGGCTCACCTCCAACTGCGCAACGCTACGCGCTGTTAACAGCCAACAGCCCAACACTGCAATAGCGAATATTTCAACAATGCGAACCAGCCACAGATTGCACACTAGTGATGGGGAGCTCGCGAATGAGTCGTTCAAATGAACGCTTCACTCCAGTGAAGTGTGAACTAAGCACTCAATTTCAACGAACTGGTACGTCATACTCTTTACAGACAGCACACTCCACACTTTTTCTATTTCACTCACTCTCTTCCCCTCTCCCTCTCCCACTTCATCGGCGCTACGTCACTCATCCTCCCTTCACTTCAGTCCTCCCTCTACTGCCTGTCGACGAATCGCGCGGTGTTTGTGGGGAACGAAAGGTGTACATGGGGTTTGGGGGGCGAGGGGACAGCAGCGTCAGCTGCTTCCTGCTGTGCTGACATCATTACCCGTGACTATTTGTGCAGTTAAACTTCGCGTCTACTGGTAGCCTACCGTTGGCAGCGCTTGCAGACAAATGAATATTAAAGATACAAATGAAGAGACGCGGTGTGGACACGCACAGCGAACATGAAAATAAGAGGTTTGTTAATAGCACTGAAAGAGTGATTTTACCTGAAATCGTGCCAATGACTACAGGTGACAGTTTAAGTTTTGAATCCGGAGGATTATTATTCTCAACAAAAATAAAATCTACAGGAAAACTTCTGAATAATTACTTAACGTAGGTATATAGGCTTTGTGACAGTGGTAAACATACTCATTCTATTTTGGATTAAATCTTAAAAGGAACATAATATTGGGCTGCATTTCGTTGGTAGCCCTAGTTTTCAGTCCATGAATACAACAAATAATGTTTCATTTGGCAGATAAAGACTTTTTTGGGCTCTTCATGAGAAAATGTCGAGCAAGATTAAATGAAATACATTCTTTATATGTGACAGGCTCCTGTGTTTATGTTTCCTCTGTTCCCTTCGGCCATGCTGTATTTAAGTTAACTCAGACGCTGTAAGATCGTAAAACGCTGCGTGCACGTTACTGCATAGTTCTGCCATCTGTTGGTAAAATTATGAAGTATTACGAAGCTTTATTGTACGAGCGAGGCGTAGCGAGCGTAGTCGCAGCTGAGCGGCGAACTGGGCAACTTCGCCAGGCTTCCGTACTTTATGAATGAACTACTTCATTTGAACGCTTCACGGCAAAGAGTGACATGAACGAAGTAGTTCACGGGAATGAACGAGTTCGACCCATCTCTGCTGCACACAGCACAGCCAGTGATTTTCATACAGAGAGCTACGTGGCGTTACCAATATAAAAACCTAATCAGCCTACTTACATATTGACTCGTTCCATGACTATGGAGACCCGCCGCCTTGAACCCCCTCACCCCCTGGTTGCTCCTCTCCTCTCCTCTCCTCTCCTCTCCTCTCCCCTCCCCACCCCCTGCCCTCCATCTCTGCATCCTACATCTCCTTTCCCAAGGTGGGTTCCATCAACTCCCCCTCCCTCTCTCCCTCCATTTATCCCTCCTATCAACTCTGATCCTCACTCCCCTTCTTTCCTCCGTCCTTTCCCTGGCCTCCCTCTTCCTCCCCCCTTCCGTCCTGTATTTTCTCCACACCTAACCTCTCCACCCCCCCCCCCCCCCCTGAAGATCGGCGTAATAAGCTGCTGCCAGCCAGCCCCCTTCAGGGGGAATCGAAACTCAATAAAGGAAAAAAAAAAGGAAAAGGGCCATGGAGACTTCTCCTTAATTTGGTCCCACAGAACAATAAATAAATAAATAAAGCGGAAGGGTGGACACATCCCATATTAATGTCCACTAACGGTATACAGCGTTTTGGTATTTGTCTTGGCTATATTCGTTCTCTGTGCCTTGTCGATTCTTGAAGCACGTTCACATCAGTGCCATTTTGTTTCAGGTCTGGGCCACGAGCACTTCTGGACGTCCGGCACCGACCAGGCGGAAGAAGGCACCTTCTTCTGGATGGCGACCGGCCGGCCCATCACCTTCACCAACTGGAACACGGGCGAGCCCAATAACTTCCGCTACGAGAACGGCGAGGAGGAGCACTGCCTCGAGTTGTGGAACCGCGACGGCAAGGGCCTCAAGTGGAACGACAGCCCCTGCTCGTTCGAGACCTTCTTCGTGTGCGAAGTGCAGTGATCGGCCGGACTGGGAGCAGGGGACAGTGAGCGGACTTCCAACGGGCGCCGACCGAGCGAGCGCGTCTGGACCTCCCAGTTGGCTCGGTCGCGCCCGCTCCGTTTCCAGAGACTAACAAGTGGTGCCCAACTTCCGTGGTGAGCCGCGGCCGTCTTCGCGTGCTCCGGCGAGGGAACTTCGCGAAGCTGACCTCTGGAAACTGGAGAAACGCGATCTCGCCCTGCGGTCACTGACGCTCTCTCATTTTTCCGTGTTCTTCAAATCTTAATTACTGCTGAAATGTTTCTCCCAGAGCAAATGGATTCTAGTTATCTCAGAGGATTAATAATTTCACATTGATGAGCCTCTAAGTTAGATCTAGCAGAGGAGAGTAACGTTTTTCTTCCCCCTCATCCCCCCCCCCCCCTTCGTGGAACTAAGAGATCGGCTCAGTCTATCTATGGTCCAAATGACTACGCTCCTCTCCTGTTATTTCAATCAGTAGGTACGCCACTTTTTTTTCAAACAAAAATGTACGTCATGAGAAAGAGTGACAGGTGACAAATAATGTTTCCTGTCACGAAGCGTTTTATCACAACCGCCTAGATTCTGTCTGTAACCTTGCTAATGTATACTCTTCCCCCATCGATTTCAGTTCAAGAATCTAGGCATGAAATGCGTGTGAAATTAAACCAACCTTACATATTATCCGAATGTGCTGTACGGTTGGTTATTTGTTGAGTCAACACACACTTGAGACACAACACACTCTTCCTGCATTCAGCGACAGTAGTTGGGGCCAAAATAAGGTTGTTTTACAGCTCATTTCGTAAATGCTACCACAACCGCAGGATAGGTCGCAATCCAATCATTCAGCGGAAAAAAAACTAATTTCGTATTTCCCTCGCCGGACCGTGGATTGCCTTAGCTGCCATGTGAAACATACTATTCTCGTTTCCTGAGACTTAACCCTTTCCTTTGAAATTCCTTAATTTTAACAAGCAGGCCGCTGGCCACAGATCTCCACGTTGCGTCAGTCTTTCTCATTTCAGTTACGTCCGCCCGTGTTCTGTTGCAGTTAACGATCGCGAAGTGCCTCAGAACTCGCCATAAATGAACTTTGCTACATAATATCCGCGTAACTCGAGGAAGACAGGGTGTTTTACCGGATCACGTCCGGAGGAAAGTGCTTATTTACAACGTAACAGAGACGGCGGATTCAGTGGCTGCCACTTCATTCGCACAGTTCATGGTATGTTAGTGTTTTGTCAGGCTGAAAGCGTGAATGTCTGGGTGAAAGCTACCGCCACTTCGTTGTGCCTGTTTGCGTAACGAAGGGCTCATTCAGGGAATACTTTTAATTTCGACCAGTGAATTATACAAAGGAACTTAGTAGAAAAAAAATAAGTTTATTGTTTCTATTTTCTGTTTTCGTCGATAACTTAAAGTAACTGATGTTAAAATAATTATTTCAGTCACAGCATCCTTTTGTTCAGTCAATTGTTAACGAATTACGAATGTGATCTACTTAATAACGGCAAAAAATGTTCATTATACCTAATGGTATTGTGTAGTACACCGAAAAAGAATGATAATATTGTATGAAACTTTTGTACATTTTTCTTTCACTGTTTTTATTGCATTATAAAAATGTGCCTACGAACAATAAAAATTTAATGAATTTCGCCTTATTAAAATTCCACTTATGTAATTAACTGCACTGTAATTCTTTTACAGTATTGTGTACAGATGATTTTATTAATAAAAATCAGTTACTGGTAACATTTTGTGACCTACATTTCTTTCACAATGGTGCCATACTAATAAGTTTTATCATGTTTTTCCGTTTCCTCTTACACAGAAGCACTGACAAATAAAAACTAATTATGAAGTCAAGATTAAAGTGAGCGCCAATCAAAAAATATAAACTACAAGCAAAAATTACAGCTTCAGTAGTGACAGCAAAGTAGTCTAAAATGCATTACAAACTGGAGTTATTTATTTCAGAGCTGCGAGCGGACACTGTCGTTGGTATCTACAGAAATTTGTCCACAAAAAAGGAAGGGAAGCAAGGTTCTAAAATTACTATGTTTAATACATCATCGTCAGAGAGACAGAAGACACGTCATGCGCCAGGGCTAAAATTTCGCTGGAGAGTTAGAAAATGTTTGATACCACACATGATTTATAGTTACGTAGTCATTACTTTACAGGTAGATTACGTGATACTGAGGAGGTACACATAATGTCATTACTCTATATTTTAATAATAGTGTCAATTTTTTCTTGTTAATGATAGAAAATTGTTACTTCGAATAAATATGTGCAGTATATGCGTGTTCGATGTTGATGCCATCTACAGGGTGTTTGAGAAATACTTTTTACAAACTTTGGGGTAGATTTCTGATGCCAAATCATTACGAATTTCTAAATTACAATGAATATTTAATATAATATGTTCAAAACAAAATTAAACAATTGAAGTCTGTAAACAATAAGCTCGGACCGTTCTTTTCGGCATCCATTACAATCGCTTTGCGATTTTATTTATTTATTTTACAAATCTAGAATCAAACGGAGGAACAAATCTCCATGACCATGGAACGAGTCAGCACATGAAATCAACATTGGAAAATAGATCCAAAAAAAACTTAATCGTGTCCCATGCACTTAAGCTGCTGAGCATATACTAGCATAATAAACATTATAACACAGGAATTTGCTTTATTTTTTTGAGGAACTCTGCAACAATATCAAGTACTAACAGTAGGCGGAGCAGGAAACAGCTTGGCTAGCAAATTATAGCATAATATTAAAGGTGATCTGGAAGAAATAGGAGCAACAACAACAACACACACACACACACATGGGTTTTGGGGAGATTTGGTAGCGCCATGTCTATCCCAGGGATATCACAGCTTTTAATGGTGTAAACAAAGAGCTGAGTGGATTGCTTTTGATTCGAAGTATGTGCCATGCCTGTTGCTGCGGTTGGAAGATGGGGATACACGAATTATGGTGTACTGTCTGGCTGCAATAAGCTCCTGACGTTGGTAAAAGTCACTTCCCATACTGTGCCCAGGAAGGGATAAAGGGATTCTAAATACTGAGTGCAGCGTGCCACCACTTATGTACATTGGTCAACAGAACTCTACACTTCCCGTACTGTGTCAGTACAGTAAGGCATGTGCAATACTTCGTGTCGAAGCAAAGTGAAGAAAGACACCGCCCGAAGGGCGAATACAAATTCCAGAGGCATCGACAGGAAACGTTAAGTTTGGTCAACAAAACTAATAAATGTACACGTACAGTTGTGTTTTATGACCCAGCTCAAATGTCACTCGACACTCCCTACAGCATATAAAATAAGAAGTTCTTATGAACAGTATTAACAGTAAAAGATGTGGAACAATTACCGACGTGGAAAGCGGAAGCTTATGAGATTCGCGTCGCGTTTTGCCACTTCACAGTACAGATCTCCCTCTTCTAAATTACGTATAAGTAACATCCAACGAAACCAACACAACTGAAAGTCTATCGATGACATAAGATCCAGTGTTCTTTCAGTAATACATGCACATTCAGCCTAGAAACATGAAGTTAATCGGTGCAGCCTAATACACTTAATCATTATATGACTGTATTGTTACTATTAGCCAGAAACAGTTATTGGCTCAGTCCTATCAATATAACATCAGGAAACATTCAATTAGAATTAGTTCTCTATTTATGAAAGAGAAAATGCGCACCTTGTTAATGATTCTTTGTTAGCTGTAATTAGATCGCTGACGCATATGTAGGGTAAAGCAATCTATGGTTACTTCCCTAGCCTATTTCTGTTTTAATATCGTTACAGGATATTCTCACTAACGTCTGAATAATTTTTATTATTTCAGCATCATTTTCAATTTTTTTCTTGTTGTTTCGGATTTGCTTAAAGACAGTCAGGCTTATCTTGTTTTCTCAGTTGTAATACAACTGCGAGCAAAGATCAACTTTGCTTGTGAATAAGCGATATAATTCGACTCCTATCTTTCTATAGATTGCTTAGCTGCTTACTGTGTAGTTTTATTGACTTATTCTTATTATTTCTTTCCTTTATAAGTAATGTTCCAGCTTTGTTACTTCTGTCTTTCTTTTCCCTTTCTTAGTATAGATATGAATGGGCGATTGTTAAAAGGTACATAAGGCGTATATATTTTCTTCATTACAAAGATTAATTTCGTCAATACAAATGACAGCTACTAAAGTTTATCCGCCTATGTCATTTAACCGCAAAAATTAGAGAACAAGACTGTTTTTCTTGATAAGCTTTCCTTATTTTACGAATACTTAAGGCTTTCTTTATTCCGCCTTTCTTTTATTTTTTTCTTTCTTTATCAATCAGCTATCAAAATATTTCGAAGAAAAATTCCAGTGACTACCAAGAAATAGTCGAGAGCTAAGAATTACTTTTCATTCAAAAGTTTCCTTTTTTTATTAATATTTCACAAATACAGCTTATTCTGTAGTAGGTGATTGAGTGCAGAAAAATCCTATACCTCTGTTAAGACGCAAAAGGTCACCAAAAATAAAATGCAAACTTGTATTGCTTTCACCAATAACCACAAAGCCACGACTCTGTTACCTTATAGCGTGCATATGATCTACAAAATCTAGCAATCACTCAAGTACCTTGAAGTGTGCCTACTTTGATCTCAATCAATTACGCAACTCAGTTTTCTTTGATCGCCATCAGAATCACTAGACATGAAGTAGGGGACCGTCCGAATCAAAGTCCGCTTTTAACCACGTCAGTCTCCAATAAAAATTACTTGGTCAGAATACCTATTTACATGCATATCCAACAACTCTAACAAAATTATTGAAGCACAGTTCTCATTCAACAAGCCCCAAGATCCCTGGATTAATATCTGCACCAGAAAAGTCAGGAACGTAGACTACCGGAACAGCGGTAGTTACCTAGTATAATATCAAGATTTATAAGCATTCACTGTCTCCGTAGGAGGCTTACCACACCGCCAGTTTATCCCCGACTATCCTCTAGATCCCCAACGATAAATTTCGTTCGTTGTCTGACTAGGAGGGCTCAATCCGCTCAACAGCCCTAGATCACAGTCAGGCGGTAACTGTGGTCCGGCGTGAACTGCCCGCGAGCACCATGTTAAGCCTTTTGGGGATCATTCAGAGAAAACAAATGTGTAGCGCTACCGATGCATTCGACAATAGCTACACCATTAGTATCAGGCGTCGACATTTGACTACACACAGCGAGTTGCAGAAGTTAAAGGCGACATCAGAATCGTGGCACAAAGTACAGTTATACGAGGGTGGTTTGAAAAGTTATCGGAATCACCACGAGAGGTCAGCGCTAGCGCAACGAGTTGTTCACGTGATATTCATTGGACTGTTGCCTGTAAACACGTGCCACATCAGGTGACGTGACTCTGTTGTTGTTACCGTGTAGTGATTTGCGAAGACGGAAAAAATCTTGATTCGAACAGTGATTAAGCACTTCGTAAAGAAAGCTATGAAAGCAAAGGACATTCATGCCGGTTTCCAGAAAACACTGAGGGACGCTGCTCCTTCATATTCCACTGTTGCCAAGTGGACAAATGAATTTGAATTTGGTCGGGAGATCTTAGATGATGATCCGCGCAGTGATCGGCCAAGATGTGTCACTGCTCCAGAAGTCATTGCAAAAGTGCACAAAATGGTTATGCATGAAATTGCTCATGCTTGCCAGATGTCATCTCAAAGGGTATGTCACATTTTAACTGAAGAATTAGAACTGAAAAAATTTGCAACATGGGTGCGACGGCTTTTGACTCTGGATCCAAAACGCATGAGCATGGATATACGAGAACAATGTTTGGCTCATTTTAGGAGAAACGAACGAGATTTTTTGCGCCAGTTTGTGGCCACAGATGAAACTTGGGTACACTACTATCCGCAGAGACAAAACAACAGTCAAAGCAGTGGAAACGTGTTGATTCTACACCAGTAAGGAAAGCAAAGACAATTCCTTCACTGGGAAAGGTCATGACATCAGTGTTCTGGGACGCGAAGGGGATTCTGTTTGTAGATTATCTCCCCACTGGGCAAACAATTACTGGAGAGTACTATGCTAACCTCCTGGACAAATTGCAATAAAAGGCACTCGAAAAAAGGCCAGGCTTAGCAGGGAAGAAAGCCATCTTCAAAAAAATGTGTGTGAAATATTATGGGACTTAACTGCTAAGGTTATCAGTCCCTAACCTTTCACGCTACTTAACCTAAATTATCCTAAGGACAAACACACATACCAATGCCCGAGGGAGGACTCGAACCTCCGCCGGGACCAGCTGCACAGTCCATGACTGCAGCGCCTAAGACCGCTCGGCTAATCCCGCGCGGCAAAGCCATCTTCCATCAAGACAATGCGCGCCCACACATACGTTCCGTCGCCATGGCAATTGGCACATGGAATTGTTGCCACTCCCGCCTTATTCATCTGATATGGCTCCGTCACACTTCCATCTCTTCCCAAAACTGAAAATTTCCCTTGGTGGACCAAAATTCACTTCAAATGAAGAACTGATAGCCAGAGTTGACAACTATTTTGCAGGCCTGGAGGAAACTCATTTTTGAGATGGGATCAAGCCACTGGAACATCGTTGGACCAATGCATCAATCCACAAGGAGACTACACTGAAAAATATAAAAGTTCAGTAATGTAAGTACTTTTTTCTACTCTGTTCCGAGAACTTTTCAAACCAGCCTCATATTTTCTTGACTCTGCACAATGGCCTGCACTTGGATAATGGGGAAAGGACATATTAGCTGACTATCTTGCAGAAATTGTAAGGAGACCCAACATACTCACAAGACCAAATCCCTGTGATTACTAGAGTAGAGGGGCATAGTTTTTTAGGTTAGAGTCACGCTACAGAGAGACAGCATCGAAAGAAATTAGAGCAAAACAGAATTATAACATACGTAGTAGTTTCCAGAAAAATAAAATTAATTTCTTTCATCATAACATTAGTGGGCTGAAAAACAAGATGTATGAGCTTCTTACACGCCTAGAACACTTGGAAAATCCTGAAATAATAGATGTTCTGTACCTCTCTGAACACTGTGTATTACAGGAATGGATAATTAGATATCAGGGATTACAGACTACAATTATTTTTATGCGGAGTTAAGAAGGGAAAAGAAGGAGCTGGAACATATGTAAAAGTTGGATACAAAATCAAAAATATTGAAACAAACGCGTTTTGCGTAGAATAAACCTTATGCATGTGCTTCTGAGTTGTTACTGCAGAATACTTATAACAATCGACAGATCCCCTCTAGGAAACATTCACCTATTTATGAAAAATCTAGATGTACTATTGAAAATGAAACAGTTATTAGTTTGTGAAGATTTCAATGCAGATTTCTTAAAAGACATAGACAGGGAAAATTAACTAGAATCATTATTTGTGTGTTTTCGTGCAATTTCAGTAGTCAATTTTCCAACTCGTGTGCGGCAAGATTATTGGATACTGATTGATAACATTTTCATAGACAATGCTTAGGCTGAAACGATTAATATGTATCCAATTGTTAACACAATCTCTTCACATGGTGTACAATTAATATAAATAAACATTATAGAGGACTTAAAGGAGGCTCATACAATGTAGTGAGACTTACTAATGAGAACGGGATATGACGTTTTAAGAGTAAGATAAAAATGGTGTTACTTGTTGATGTATGTAGAGAAAGAGATGCTAATGTCAAATTTAATTTATTACATAGCATATTTTAGTAATTATTTGAAAATTCCTTTCCTAAAGACTTACCCAGAATATCAATAAAAAAAAGAAGAAATGAGTAAGCCGTGAATAAATAACAGAATTCAAATCTCATTTGAAAAGAAGAGGAAAATTTATATAAAGACCAGAATAAGTGAAGATCTGGAATTACTTGCATACTACACAAAATATGGTAATATCTTAAGGAAAGTCATTAAAATGTCCAGACATATCAACCTCTCATTGTACAAGATACCGTAACATATAAACTAAATGACAATATTGTGACCGATAATTAACAATTTGCCAGTATTTTCGACAATCACTTTCTAAATTTAGCAGCAAAAGTACGATTAAATGGTTCATTTGAAGAAGTAAGAAAATATATTAATAATGGCATTCCACAAAACTTCAAACAACTAGAAGTAGCACCAACATCCTTCACTGAATTAATGGAATTATAAAATTGTAAACAACAAAGCTCGTATTGTGTTAATGGAATTTCGAACAGAACTCTGAAAAGTAATGTCCTTAGTGATACACGTATGCATCACTGGCACAGGGAATTTTTCTGTAAGATTAAAATACCTGGATTACATTGCCCAAGTCTCACAATATTTCATAGACACAGCTGTTCAACGTTTCAGGTGCTGGTAGTTGCTGTAGTGACTACTTTATGACGCAACTGGTTTAATTTAATGACAGATGAGACTGGATTTCAGGCAATGCTTGGTTGAAATCCGGCATCCCTGTTGATAAGACTGACCGCCGTACGGGTATGGTCTCCTTCAAAACAAAATTCCAGAATGATGATGCTAAGGATAAAACATCAGTCTTCTCCTAAAGTATGAGATGTTCTATACTTAGGCAATACTCCACTACCACTGATTTATTGGTTTAGCCTACACTTGTATGTCGATGATGTTCAACACAACAATCTTGCACCAGGCGACATGTCTGGCGAACATACACTGCTCAGCCAAAACATTACGACCACTGACCGCCGCGCCATTGGACGCTGCCTGGTGGCATTGCGGGCACGTGATGTGGTAGCAGTTGTAAGACGTCATGGTCTCCTGACCTTCATTGTTTACATATTCCGACCTCACAATCATGTTCTGCACATCAAGACGCTTCATTCGAACTCAAATTCGATAAGATAAAGTCAGTGTTGTATAAACTCATGTAAACGATATGCAATTGACAAATGAGCGCATCGTGGTTGAAATACTCGAGGCTGGCGTGCACACATACATTCCAGACACGACGGTCACAGAGGCTTTTAGTTCGGGAGAGAGGCCGCACAGCGGGACGCCACGCCCTTCAAAGGACGACCCAGCCCATGTCGGCCGGCGACCACCAGTAGCGGACAGCGTTTGCTCGAGGGAAAGAGGAGAACGACCCCGTGTTCGGCTTAAAAGCAAATTCCGTTACATTGTGTGGGAGCGGCCAGCCTATGCATTCTTTACACATAGCACGCAGTTTCAGAGATTATCACAGGGAGACAGCAAACGCCAAACGCCAAAGCTACAAGCTTCCGGATTGGTCGCCTTAAACGAAACGTCATTCTCCCGTTTTAGAAGAGCAATGCTGATTGCCAGACGATATTTCTGACTCCTAGAGCTGAAGGAATAATGGAAGAGACCGAAAGATATACCCCTTCACGTCTGGACGTGGAGAGGCGCTGTTCCGTTGTCGCTCTTGGAGCGAGAACACGTAACGAGAGCGTGCGCGCTCGTACGAGTACTCGAAAGGGCGAGGAAGAAGTGTCGCCTCAGTGCTTCACTGGGAGAGCACCTCTGTCGAGAGCGAATCGGACTGCGACTCTATATTGAGTCCTTGCGATTAGGCGTTGTTCACTGTGTTGGCCGACACACTTATTGGGCGGTGTGAACGGGCAGAGTTATAGAAACGCCTGCGAGCGAATTTTGAGTGGCATTGCGGTGGACTGGTTATCTGACCAGTGTACCACGTCAATAATTAGACTAGGGGGCGAATAGGAATCCTTGACTTCATCAAGGCGTAGGGAGAGTTTAATTGGCGAAGGTCAATCCAGATAGAACGAGAGTTATCTTGTTTGTCAGCAGCGAGCGGCGCAGACAGCACTCATCGCAGCTTACGGTATTATGTGCTACAGCTATTGCGAGCCCCATATTTCCTCCACACCAGTACACTTCACTGCATTTCACATGCGACAGCCTCGACCGTACCTAACAACATTCTAAAGGATAATTATTCAAGTTGAGTAGGCGCGTCTCTCAGCCATTCTGCCGAGGCAACAAGCATCTTAAACTTTGTGTAGAAATTTCATTTGCGAATCCTATCCTTGAAAGGTAACTTCACATTCCGAAAAGAACCAGGATATAACTTGTTCAATTCATAACTAAAAGTGTCATTGTGATTTCTCAGAATCTTTGCAAAATAAATAATAACTTTCGTTAGTTTCATGTTTTCTAACACGAACTAGCACTACTCCAGTACCCAAGAATCCCACTAGTTAGGTAAGAAATTTTTGTGTCATTTCCTTACAGCGGACGACTCCAGAAGATATTTATTGCTGAAAGTTTTTCAGGCATTTCTCTTTAGAACGTTAGGAGCGTCTGTCTAATAGGAGCGTCTGTCTAACTCCTGTAGTAGTGTGGAGGTGGAAATTGCATCTTGCAGGAGCCACAGGGTAAAGGGTACATCTCAGATTAATCCGTTGCGCAGAATAACAGAGTAACAGATCAACCCCACAGTAGTAAGCGGGACAGACACGGACGGGGGATCGCCTTAGCGAAGATATGGGCTGCAAATGCGGAAATCCACTGAGATAAGCGACTTTGACAAAGGGCAGATTATTATTACGCACAGCCTGTGAACAAATATCTCGAAAACGGCGAAGCTTGCTCGAATGTTCGCGTGCTACTGTCGTGGGCACCTACGAAAAGAGGTTGAAGGACAGAAACCACCACTTGGCGCTAAATGGGTGGATGTCCACGACTCCTCCCAGAACGTGCGGTTCCAATACTTGTCTGCCCTGTAAAGTAGGATAGATGGTGATCTAAGACATTTCTGCAGAAACAGCACAATGCTGGTGCACGTACAAATGTTTCGGACCACACTGTTCATCGTACGTTGTTGAACATGGAGCTTCGCTGCAGACCACCCCTACGCTTTAACTTGTTGACTCACCGACATCGACAATTACGATAGCCGCGGTCACAGGGCCATCTGGACTCGACAGTCGATCAAGGGAAGCGTGTCGGCTCCTCGGGTGAATCACATTCTTGCTACAATTTGTCGATGGTCAACTCCACAAACGCCGTCGTCATCGGGGTGAATGACGGCTCGAAACGTGCAGAAAGGTGTGAGTCCCTTCCCGCTCGCAGAAGCATGGTGACCAACTCAAAAGGTCTACTGTCACCTCTGCGTTGTTAGTGTTTAGAATCGAGGACGTCGCAGGAGCGAGGAACTGGTAGGGTAGGGTTACGCATTCATACGGCCGTATCTGGGTGATAGAAGTGGTCGAAAAAGCTCGACAGAGTTAAGCTTGAAAGAAGAGCGGTTTTAAGGGCAGAGGGAAAAAAATTTTAAGGCAAGTGCAAAGGGAAAAAAAACCTCTGCGACAGTGTCAGGTTGGGTAGTAATGGCAGTAGCGGTTTCTTGCTATATGCGACAGATCGTGCTAGGTAAGGTTATGTTGGTGGTTGGGTGTCATACATCAGTACCATAAAGCAATGCCAGATTGTCACGGAATGATCAGTCCTGTGGAGGAGGTGAACGCTGCTGCTGCTGGGCCGACGGTGTCTCCTGGGCCAGCTGCTGCTGCTGCTGCTCCTGTAACATAGCCATGTCGTTTTAGGTTTGTCAGTTCGCTGGTCCTCAAAGGAACTGGCAGTGTGATATGTGCTGGGGGTTTGTTTGTGTGTCGTGTGTGGCTCCCCTGAGATTGCCAGTTCTCATGGCAGAGGCTCAGCTAGCAAGCTAGTCTGTGGCTGATGTCTAGGGGCTCGCCTCATTGTATCGTTTGCGTAGTTACGAAGTTACCATAGATGGCTAGTCCCTAAGGAGTGTCTTTGGGCGCTTGTGTTTCCATCTATGGCTGTGAACGTAGTTGCCCAAGTGTAGAATGTGAGAATTGTTCGAGTGACTCGATTTCTTGTACAGTCGTGTGGCGAGTTTTTTGAACGCCTCCTGGAGAGTCTCCAGTCGGTATTCTCGGTGAAGGTCCGCTGTCCGTGTGTATCGGGGAGCATTGCTTATGATACGTAATTCCTTGTTCTGTATCTTCTGGAGGCGTCCAGGTGTGTGGACGCTGTCTATCCCCAGACAGGAGCTGTGTATGTCATCAGCGGTCGAATCAGTGTCATGTATAATGTGCTAGACACCCTCCTATTCAGTGTACTGTTCCTGTTGAGCATGGGATAGAGTTGTTTGAGCCTCGCGTTTGCCCTGGTGGTCATGTGTTGTATGTAGTCCCCCCATGTGAGCTTCGGGTCTAACCAAACGCCGAGGTATCAGACTTTCGCAGCAAAGCGTAATGGGCTTGCTTGTAGTGTTATTGGTCTGCAATTTTGGTGTTTGCGCAGGAATTTCGGCCTGCGAGTGAACAGAACTAGCGGGCCGGGGTGGCCGAGCGGTTCTAGGCGCTACAGTCTGCAACCGCGCGACCGCTACTGTCGCAGGTTCGAATCCTGCCTCGGGCATGGATGTGTGTGATGTCCTTTGCGCAGGAATTTCGGCCTGCGAGTGAACAGAACTAGCCGGCCGGGGTGGCCGAGCGGTTCTAGGCGCTACAGTCTGCAACCGCGCGACCGCTACTGTCGCAGGTTCGAATCCTGCCTCGGGCATGGATGTGTGTGATGTCCTTACGTTAGTCAGGTTTAAGTAGTTCTAAGTTCTGGGGGACTTATAACCTCAGATGTTGAGTCCCACAGTGCTCAGAGCCATTTGAACCATTTTTTTGAACAGGACTGCCTCGCACTTGTCGACGTTTACTTTAATACGCCACTTCTCCAACCAAGGCCCGACAGTTCTGAGTGCTGTCTGTAGTCTGTTATTAATGTTTGACGGTTTCCAATCTTGCGCAAGGATGGCCGTGAAATCCGAGTAGATGGCTCCGTCGTGTTTTGTGTCGTTGGAATATCATTAATGTAGAGATTAAACAAGAGGGGCCCTAGGGTGCTACCTTGGGGTACCCCTGCTTGGATAACATTGAGATATGGGAGACATTCCCCTGCGCTTGTATGGGCCCTGTGGTGATAACCGAAGACACGCTGACAGCTGCGAACCACCTCCATTCCCTCGTGCTTGATGTCTTCCTCTACGACGACCACATCTTTCAGCAACATAATTATCCGTGCCTCGCAGCCAGAACCTTGCTACATTGGTTTGAGGAGCATTACCGTGAACTAACGTTGATGTCTCGGCGACCAAATTCTTCTGATGTAAGTCCTATGGATCCCATCTGTGTGGCTATCGGGTGCCATCACCGCATACGCAAATCAGCGGCCCGTTATTTTCGCGAATTACTTAACCTGTACGTAGGCATCTAATGCCACATACCTCCACAAGCCTCCCAACATACTTTATGAGCCGTCCGGGGTGGCCGGGCGGTTCTAGGCACTACAGTCAGGTTTAAGTAGTTCTAACTTCTAGAGGACTGATGATCTCAGCAGTTAAGTCCCATAGTGCTCAGAGCCATTTGAACCAAACTTTCTGATCCGTCATACGCAGCGATATATTTCGTTCCAAAGACGGACGAACAAGCTATTAAGCAGATGGTCATAATATTTTGGATCAGCAGTGTAAGAGTTCCAAACTGGCATGGGATCATATATAGACCTTTTCTGAGGCCAACATAGTCTTTGAGCGAACACAAAAAGGTCCTTCAATTTTGCTGGTGGACGAAAACTGCACTTAAGGTGGTTTCTCTTGAGGAGTCTTTCTATTCTCTAAGACATGCCGCCGAAATATGGCAACAAAGCCATTTTGGTTGGTGTCTCAGCAACTTCATTTACGTCCCTACATTGAACTAGTTTTGCTCGGAACACAATGCATATCTGTTTATCGGAATAACCGTGCTACTGTAACACCATTCTTAGGTGTTGCAGCCCACCTGGCAGGCTAATGGGATCTGGGACCACAAGTGCTCTATGTACCAGGAAGCGTAATACACTACCCTATTGCACAGGGTGATGACAGCTTTTGACCTTCATACTCGTATACAATTTCGTGAGAGTTTGTGGTAGACACTATGTCTCAGTGTCCTGTCAGCTTCTGTTCTGACCAGAACACCCAATTGTTGCAACAGATCTCTCGAGAAAGCCTGAAAAGTCAAATCTCGTTAAACATCTTCGTAAGAAAGGTGACAAGAAAGACTTAAATGATTATTCTCCAGTTGCATTACTGGTATCTTTCTCCAAAATATTCGAAAATGTAATGTATTCAAGAGTAGTCTGACATTTAAGTAGAAGCAATTTACTTAGCGTATCACAGTTTGGATTCCAGAAAGGTTCCTCAGTTGAGAATGGTATTTTTATATTCTGTCATCAAATATGTACAAGCCTCAAATAATAAGATGTAGGCAGTTCGTATTTTTGTTATCTTTCCTGTACAGATCTGTTACACTCTTAGAAAAACTCAGGTTTTGTGGAACTGATGGCTTTAGACACAATTGATTGCAATCATACTAAACAATTAGAATGCGAAAACGTGTGTTAAATAACTGAAACAGTAGTGACTGGGAGGAAAAAAAAAATCACAAAGGGAGTCCCACAGGATTCGGTTTTGGGTCTTGCTGTTCCTTACATTGGTGAATGTCCGTCTGCTTAACATTCAACAATCGGAATTGGTATTTTTTGTAGACGATACTGTGTTATAATAAATCTTATTAGAGAGAAAACCACAGAAAATATTATTAATGATGTTTTACAAAGAATTATTAAATGATTATCTGAAAATGAATTCTCAAAAAATGATTCAAATGGCTCTGAGCACTTTGGGACTTAACATCTCAGGTCATCAGTCCCCTGTATCTGAACACTAGGAATTTGGACAGTTCAGATTCACTGATCATATGTCCTTTTTGTCAATGTCAGTTTTAGTTCAGTTGTGTATTGGGAACGGTAAAAAGTGTCACAGCCCCCCCCCATCCCTTCCCCCAAAACTTAACTGTGTCGAGTCAGATTCCACATCATAGCCGTTCTCATTACTCTGGAGAGGAATCTTTTCTGACCTACATCTCTCATTCAAAAACGGTCCAACTTCTGCATCAATATTTTACGAGTAACACAATCAAAAGCTTTATTTAAGTCAAAGAAGACGTCTATAGTTGAAGCGGCGTAAGTTGATCCCTGATAGTTGCAGTGGGTTTAACGCGGCAGCTACGAGCACCTACCTCAACCAATAACGAAACGCGAGTTTTTAAACGCCTCTATGGCAATGCCACAGTGTTACCGTTGCTCTATAGACAGCTGCTATTTCGCCTGCAGCCGTTAGCTCTCCGCAGTTGATAACTGGCGTCTCGACTATAGTGTTCGCAACTTTTTCTTTACTCATGTTCAGTACCTCACGGAGAAATAGAAACTCAACATTTTCAGTTGTTAAACTACTTCTAAAACTAAACTGTATGTTTCCTATTAGATAACTTTAGGAAACACACATTTAATAGAAATAAGTCTAAAATTGTCTACATTATTCCTTTCTCCTTTTTTATGAAGCGGTTTCACTATGAGTACTTTAATCGCTGGGGAAACTCACCACTTCTGTATTAATCACAAATGTGGGTAACTACTGAGCCAACATATGCAATACAGTTCTTTAGTATTTTTTTATATACGGTACCTCATAATATAGATGAGAGTCCTTAGTTTTCAGTGATTTAATTACTATGTGGATCTCCCCCTTGTCTCTGTGCCCTCTCACGCTCCATGTTAATGCTTTTAATACCCATATTAAGATGAGGAAATAGCTGAACGAAATGCACATTTGTGCCACCAGTTTGAGTAGCTATCTTTTCCAGGTCTCAATCTATATCACACTCCCTGTTCCTATCAAGACTATTCCCAGCTCCACCCACAATCATTATCTAATCCTCTTTTATGAAATTACTGCATAATTCCCCCGTGTTGTCAGCCACCTGAGAGAACCCAGCGTTAGATATCAAAGTGCTGGTGACCTGGCACTCACTCCCAAATACTTCCTACAGTTGTTGGTTTACACCTTTGCCATGGGAACTACCTAACAGCGGAACCATCTTCTTCTTTCTATTTTAATTTACAACTGACTTAGGCTTCTTAACTGTTGAGGTCTGCTGCAAGTTTCTACAGCTACAGCTACAAGGGAAATCTCACCTCTAAACTTGGACCTTGGTCAAATCTATTGGTCATGCACAGGTCTTACTCTATCCTTTTTGTAGCAGCCTTACTACCATGAGCTGTACAGCACATCTATAGAATGCTACAAATCCTATCCCTGATGGTCTGCAGGGAAAGGAGCTCCCCATGAGGTCATGCAACTTTAAATTAAGCAATGTTGCGTAATGGATGTCTTATTAAATAAAAATTAGTAGGGGTGGCCCAATTAAACATGAAATTATGGGTATCACACCTCACACACATATATTAATCAAGACATCCATAAAACTCCAAAAGAAGCTAGTGGCCACTATAACAATTTGGTTTATTACCATAATACATCAAACAAAAATATTTATGCACGTAATCATATATATAACCATTTAATAAGTGGACAAGATATTGCAAATACAAGCTATAGCTTTGGCATTATTGGGTGGATTCATTTTGCAGAATAGGAAACCATGTCGTGAATACAGTCAATGATTGTGAAACGTGGTTAGTTATGTAAAGAAAGGCTCCCGAAAAAACAATAACTAGCTGGTTGTGAATATTGAATCTGTACAATGAAACGCTAACGAAAATTAACTAGCTTCACATCCACGTCACCTCCACAGCTTCACTCATAAGCAGTGCAAGGGTGGAAGATGGCCGCTGTAGTGACTGGAAATTCTGAGTGCAGCTCAGCCTCTGTACTGTGCTCCAAATCGGACACATCTCCCACTGTGAATATCTTTGGTGGCTTTGTGAAACTAAGTGCATTCTCGAAGGCTTCACTGGAACAAGTGTTGTTGCCATGATGCAAGTATGTTCTGACTTCACTCTACAAAACTTAGTTCGTTCCACCTTGTAGAATTTGAGTAGGTCGGTTCCGAGAATTGCCTCCACCATCAGGTTCTGTACTTCTGTCCACTTTTTGCGTCCTGCATCGCTCGCTCACACCTCTTGCACCGTAAACAGTGCACATTTCATACACATCCTTATCAAGTACTGAGGCCTGCCTGCCTGAATCCAGACAAGATGGAACTGTTACCTCTTCCAACACCACATCAGCTAGGACACACAATGTCTTCTGTTCAGCTATCGAACTGAGAGACGCCTCCTGATAGTTTCTTTCTTAACTCTTCACAATTTATAAGTAAGGTTCCTGGAAGTTGAATCCCGTCTAATGGCGAAGTCAGTGTGTTGGCCAATAGTCAAACTCACCTCATATTTCTCTCTCCATCTCTTTCTCGTTGATCTAGACGGTGTTCCTCGACACTTCTGCACCTTCTCGTCTCTGGTCATCGAGCCGTCCATAAATCCGCCTCTCATCTACCCAATATGGTGGCACCCATGATCCACAAGGACTCTTCCTATGGCATTTTCTTCTATTGTTGTGGGGTGGATGCCTCACTCGCCAATTCGCACTAGATGGTCCATGTTATATTGGCCTGTAGTGGCTTTGCGCAAAGTACGTCATTTCTCTAATCAACTTCATGGACATGCCCATGATCATCTAGAAAATGTAAGAACATGTCTACATCATACATAATTCACTACATGAACAGCAACCGTAATATCTTTCTGTGTCATGTTCAGTGACTGTTTGGCACTTCCTTATTGACTTTCTGCTCAAACGATGCGTTAAAGAACTGATTTCTTTTCGCCAGTTATTTAAAACATCGAAATGGGCTACGAAATTGTGCTCCTGTATAAGGCTCCATCATCAGAATTCGCTCCTCCTGGGCCCAAAACTGGTGCAAAAATGCTCGTTTAAATGCCTCGTAAGTCCTGCATTTTGCCGCAATCACTCACATCCCGGAGGCTGCCATTTCCCAAATACGTGATCAAATGAAATTTATTTTGTGTCCAGCAGACCCTGATCTCAGTAGTCTGTCTTGGAACCGTTCAATCTAAATCTTTCAATGCAAACTGTTCGATCTGATCAGGAATAGGACATACTTCTGTACAGAAACAAAATGTTGTCTAATTTCGTCCTCTTTGACATCCTATCCATATACGATGGTTATTCGGAAAGAAAGGAACGATCGGTCGCGAAATGGAAAATACAGTGAAAATCTGATGACGCTTTGCACAGATGCGTTGGGCACTGTGTGTAGTACGCCCGTCGATCGCATCGTGTCGCTCTTTTCAGTTCTGAGCTCACAGTGAGGACGTAAGGATGGCGAGAAATTGGCGTCTCCCGCCAAGTATGAGAGCCTGGTGAAAGATTTCGCCTGAAACTATGCAATCCACGTAACATAACTGTCATACAGTTCCTTCCACACGACAATTCTCGGCCGCACTCTGCAGCGGCAATGAAGACGCTCCTGCAGCGTTTTCGATGGGAAGTGTTTGATCACCCACAATACAGCCCGTAACTGGCTACCTCTGCTCAGATGAACCGTTGGCTATGGAGACAATATTCTGACACAGACAACGAGCTGTAGTCCAGAGTAGAAAACTGTCAAAAAGCACTGGTGGCTGTCCTCTATAACGAGGGAATTGAAAAGTTGATACAACGCTACGACAGACGTTAAGTCTGATTGGTGACTGTGTAGAGAAGTAGCTGGAAGGTGTAGCTAACCGTTGCAAACAAAACAGTTTTGATTTTCACTGTGGTTTCCATTTCGCGACTTAGCGTTCCTTACTTTGCGAATAGCCCTCGAAGCTACTGCTGGCTGTGCGTTCAAGACGGTTGTAAAGGATCGCCGCGTACATGGCAGAGACTTCCTCCTATTCCATCTGCCTATCTTCTTCACTCGTTAATGTCTCTCCGATTCTCGTACTGTTACCTGAACCACTATTAAGTTATTTCTCCTTATATAATTCCTCTGGGACCCGCGATTTACAATGGTTGATGTCTTCTGTATTTCATTACATTGGAACGACACTCTCATCTCCTTCCGATCCTTCAAGCTTACTGGTACGATCCTATCTAGACCTGCATCGCTATGTAACGTCAACTGCTCTACATGTTTCCTGACTTGTGTTACGTTGTCCGTTATTTCGCCTTTCCATTCTTTAGTGACGTCAGTGTTCTTGAGCAATTCGTAAGTCGCGCCCTTCACTTCCTGAGTTTAACTTACTGACTGACTTATTCCTCAGTTATATGTTTCGTCGTGTCTTTGGATTTCTTAATTTCCTTCTCTATCGTCTTATCCGTTTCTGCCGTCTTTCCGTCGCACCCTTGTACGTGACCAATTAACTGCTGTTCTAATTTCGCGAAATATTCTTCATTTTCCTCAAATTCTACTTTCATTCTTTTGAATTGCGCATCGTTCCTTTCATCTTGACCTTTATTGATTAACGCGAGTGCCTCAAAGGTTTCCTCTGTTTTTTTGAAAAACTCTTCCGGCTTTTTATGACGTTCATCTGACTTTTTGTAATGCTCTTCCGCTATTTTCTGCCGTTCTTCGGTCTTTTTTAAAAAACTTATCCGCATTCTTATACCACTAGCCGTTTTTTTTCACACTTATGCTTGCTTTCCAATGGCATCTCATCTAAGAAATGCTGGAGATCTGATGGGGCGGCGATGAAGGAGTTGGCGCGTGATCAGAAACCTCCTGCGTCATCTCATCGCGTCCGGAGGCTGCCGAGTTTTCTGCTGCCTGTGACATCGTCACATCTTCCTCACACAGTGGTCAGCCTGGGATTGTTGCCTGTTAGCCTGCATGTTATTTGAGTCACTACACAGCGCTACCGACTCTTGCAAATTGCTCTCGTGGCTTTCTCTAACTTCAGTACTCCCTGCGACCTGCCTTGCTTGACTTCCATTTTAAGTTCACGGCCTACAGTTACAGATGGACTAGCTTCTTCCCCATCAGATTGAATCCTCTTTTCTAAACTTGGTGCATTGGCATTCACAGACACAAATGGAACACTTGTCCCTAATCACCACTTTTCTAAACGAGACACACCACGAAACACAATGGAATCCCACTAAAGAAAACACAAGCACATTTAAATACAATCTAAGACAAAAAATAATAATAATAAAGACGCAACACGATGGAATTGTCCGAATGTGGTGGAAATCAGTACATGTGATGTATATGGCAGACAAATAAATGATTACGACTTCAGGAAAATTTGATGATGCATTCAAGAAAAAGAGCTTCAGAAGTTAAGAGAGTCAATAACGCGTTCGTCCACTTCTGGCCCTTATGCGAGCAGTTATTTGGCTTGGCGTTGACCGACAGAGTTCTTATATGTCCTCCTGAGGGATACTGTGCCAGCATGAGATTTTCACTCTGCAGCGGAATGTGCGCTGATATGAAAGTTCCTGGCAGATTAAAACTGTGTGCCCGACCGAGACTCGAACTCGGGACCTTTGCCTTTCGCGGGCAAGAGCTGTACCATCATTTTTCTTCATTTTGTTCGGTATTGTTCGTTGCGTTTGGTCTAGGCGGATGTCATAAGACATCCGTTAAAGTTGATCGTTCATTCCTTTACTCAGTTTCTTTTTTTTTTTTTTTTTATCACAGAGGGCTAGCAGCCCTTTGACCGAACACCCTGAGCTATCGTGCCGGCTGTCCATCTGAGATACCCAAGCACGACTCACGCCCCGTCCTCACAGCTTCTCATCTGCCAGTACCTCGTCTCCTACCTTTCAAACTTCACAGAAGCTCTCCTGTGAACCTTGCAGAACTAGCACTCCTGGAAGAAAGGATATTGCGGAAACATGGCTTAGCCACAACCTGGGGGATGTTTCCAGAATGACATTTTCACTCTGCAGTGGAGAGTGCGCTGATGTGGAACTTCCTGGCAGATTGAAACTGTGTGTTCTGGAAACAGCCATGTCTCCACAATATCCTTTCTTCCCGGAGTGCTAGTTCTGCAAAGTTCGCAGGAGAGTTTCTGTGAAGTTTGGAAGGTAGGAGACGAGGTACTTGCAGATGTGAAGCTGCGAGGACGGGGCGTGAGTCGTGCTTGGGTAGCACAGATGGTAGAGCTCTTGCCCGTGAAAGGTAGAAGTCCTGAGTTCGAGTCTCGGTCCGGCTCACTGTTTTAATCTGGCAGGAACTTTGATATTGTGCCAAATTCTGTCCAATTGGCGCATTGCAATGTCAAATTTCCGAGCTGGTTCGAGGGCTCTGCCCATAACGTCCCAAACGTTCTCAATTGAGGAGAGCTGGCGACCTTGCCGGCCAATGTAGAATTTCGTAATCACAAAGACGAGCAGTAGAAGCTCTCGCCATGTGCGGGCGGGTATTATCTTGCCGAAATGTAAGCCCAGGATGGCTTGACATGAAGAGCAAAAAAACAAGGCGTGGGATATCGTCGAATGTGCCGAGGATTCAACCAAAGGAGACGAGCTGTGGAAAGGACATCCCGGATCATCACTC
Organism: Schistocerca gregaria; assembly: GCF_023897955.1. NCBI lineage: Eukaryota > Metazoa > Arthropoda > Insecta > Orthoptera > Acrididae > Schistocerca > Schistocerca gregaria. The sequence goes on along the minus strand of NC_064922.1, from coordinate 942,653,383 downwards.
ATGGTTGTTGGGCCCTGTGCTACGCAACAGTCAGGTTGGCAGCTACCACTGTCTCGGGCGTCTCCAGACACGTCTTCACCCTGGAATCTCGTTGATTGGAGTAGAATTGTCTTCAGTGATGAGCCCCGCTTCGAACTAATCCATGACCACTGAATGAGCAGAAGACGTGTACGTCCACAAATGTGTTACGTCCAAAATTCACAACTAAGAAAGGGTGATTTCGTCACACAGAAGCATACAGCACTTTAGTTTTCACCGCATTTCACGTTTTAATAACATTAAAATCTTTCCATAAATGCTTCATTGCAAGCCATAAGAAATAAATGTATCGTAAACTTTACCAAATAGTGAACAAAAAAAGCTTTCCGTCTATCCTAGGGCAGCAAACCAATAACGAATACAAAATGAGGCACCAGCAAGAAAACAACGAAACTTGTAACTACCATCTGATGACCTATTTATAAAAATTCGAAACTCGTCGTGGTTTGCTCCAAATAAACCATGCTTGTGGCTGGTTGGTGTTCCAGTTATAAATTTCTTACTCTTGTTTTCATTAAGTGGGAAGGCCGAAGTACCCACTGTTCTATCTCTCGAAATACCAGCAAGCAGGACTGACAGTTGCCTGCTGTTTCAGGCGATGACTTGTGCACACTATCTCGAAATCGATGACAAATTATTGCGTCTCACTTTAAAAAGTAAACTGTATCGTATTATATACTTGTAAAGTTCATAGGTGTTTTATGCCTCTGGTAGGACTAAATTTTGCGAGACACCCCATAAGACATTGTCACACAGTACAATGTCACTACACATTACCAGAATGAGAATTTCACTCTGCAGTTGAGTGTGCGCTGATATGAAACTTCCTGGCAGATTAAAACTGTGTGCCGGACCGAGACTCGAACTCGGGATCTTTGCCTTTCGCGGGCAAGTGCGATGTCTCCGCAATATCCTTTCTTTCGGGCGTGCTAATTCTGCTAGGTTCGCAGGAGAGCTTCTGTAAAGTTTGGAAGGTAGGAGACGAGGTACTGGCACAAGTAAAGCTGTGAGGACGGGGCGTTCGTCGTGCTTGGGTAGCTCAAGCAGTAGAGCACTTGCCCGCGAAAGGCAAAGGTCCCGAGTTCGAGTCTCGGTCCGGCGCATAGTTTTAGTCACTACATATTGTTTGGCTAACCTTGATCTATGTTGTGCTTAGCTGGAAACCTCGCAACGCGACATTCGGCGCGAGAGAATGGAGCACAGTAGTGTATGTTAATGGGCATGTGTGAAAACTACGGGAATGTGTTGAAACTTTGTTGATAAACATACTGAAAAGGTGCACTGTAGCAGAAAGAAATAATGAAAGAAACGTAAACCAGCATCGCATAAGCAGCATTAAGTGAGATGGTTTATCACTAATCTCAGTTCAGATTAATATCTGCCAGACCATGTAAGTATTCTGTTTGTTCGGTTGTCGGCTGTTTCGCTGATCGGCCTACGCCGTTTGGCGCATGAGTACATCAACAAAGTGAACTGTGTTAACAATGTAAAGCAATTAATAACTGTCAACAATGCTGTGGTGCAAGTTCGTAACAATGAGCATAGACCACAGTTGAAGAGTACAGGTAAATAAAACTCTTGTGCCTGTTTGTAATACGTAAAATGTAATTTCATAAAATCACTGATTTACGTCGATTGTATTCTTCAAGGGTTCAAAAATGCATACAATTTTATAACAATGACATATCATTTACTATGCTTTAAAAATTCTGCGCAACCATGAGCACATTATCCTAAACAGAGTTATTATTTTCACTTCAAAACTGCTAAACTTCACTTTACCTCGGAAATTAGGGAGTGTAGTGTGGGGCACTTCCTACATTACGTATTTCGATAAACCGTCCATGTTTGTAGGGTAACGTCTTACAACATTTTTGTTATCTCTAACCAGCATGGCCATTTTGCTGTCCCTAAATTTCTGTGAGACTGTTTTATTCTTTGACGACGCCGAAAAACAATCGCTAGCGAGTTCGGTAAACAGTTTGCTTGGAGTTGGGAGTCTGCTGTCGACGTTTGATGAGCACAGCAAGAAAATTGTCGAAATACCGCAGAGAGAAAATGTCAATATTAACAGCTGCAAACCCATAAACGTGCAAATCATTAATTTCGCCGAGAAAGCCTGAAAGATGATATACAGAAGTAGTCTCTGCTCTGATAATTAACTTCATGGATTGTGAATAATACTTTGCATAAGCAGTACGTATTTTGCTCCAAAGGTATATGAAGAGCAGTTTGCGGTGTTATCATTATAAACTCTCTGTAGTGGTCATAAGCAAGGTAAGTAAAAAGGATAGAATTTGAAACAGTTCTCCATCTGCACTTAAAAGAGTAGACAACATACACTTCTGTATTACAGCTTAGCCTTTAAGAGAAGAGTTGCTGAATTCGTAACAAGGAAATATCATGTAATTTGCCAATATTGCATTGGTACTACAGTAATTACGGATTAAAACAAGATCGTGATGAAACTGTTAACCACAGAGTAATGTTTTAGATTTATAGATGGGTTCTGAGTATGCTTCCTTTAGAGTGCCAGACTATCGGTTAATTTTGTCAAAAGCTGAAGAATTGTCACGCGCTGTTGTGGTTGGAAGCTGTTGACACACAGATGACTATTATTAATATCAAGTATCGAATTTACGAGTTTCTTAACTCCACTGTTATCATTTGAATAAGTAACTGTTATTTACTTTTTATATTTAGCAAAGTAATAAATAATACAGTGGAGTATAAGAATGCCAAGAACTGTTCTGAGCGGCGCTCTATGATCCCAACATTGCTGTCCACAATACAACACAATATAAATATTGACTACATAAGTTATTGTAACCAGACTTTGTAACAGATCTCAGTAATGTATATAATTCGTATCGGCCAGTATTGCATTCGTTAGTAAAACAGTTTTGTCCTATTTATATACTGTCACGTTCAGAAAGCTCAGCAGAATTGTCGTTACGTGTATTGCCAACACTGCCGTTGCAAACATCGCTGGACCACAGGAGCGCCACTAAATTTTAGAATTATTTGGTAACATAACATTTAGCTAATTCAGTAACATTTATATATCATACAAATGAGTTTCTTTCATAAATTACGTATTGGTATTAGTATAATTAGACAGTTGGTATTTTAAATAAAACCGCAAAAAGTCGCGTAATCGCAGTTCTTAGGAGAGCAGTAACCGCTAAATAATCTTTCTGCTCCAAAATAAGTGTAACATACACAAATGTGAAAACTGCCGCAAAATAGTAAGAAACAGTCAATACTGTTAAGAGCGCCCACGATTTTTTCAAGCTGGGTTATGAGAAAATAGAATCGCCAAAAAGTGCAATAATCGCAATTTGTCGGTGAGCAGCAACCGATCAATGATTTTTTAGTCGAAAGTAGCTGTGACAGTGCACATATGTGGAAACTGCCGCTGAGTACTGAGAAATATTCGGCAGTGTGAGGAGCGCGTACGACTTTTTAAAGTTTTATGCTGAGAAGCGAGGATAGATAGCTTTTAGTGCCGTAGTAGTTGTGCCAGTGATCTGACAGCTGCACAGGCAAAACTAGAACAATTGAGTGCTGCAGTTGGCAGCATTAAAGTCAGGAAGAAGGTAGATGGCATGACTCTGCTCTGTGTAGACTGTAGCCCAAAGTCTCCAGGGAATACAGAAAGACTGTGACAAGACAGGGAAAAAGAACAAGCTAAGGTTGTTAGTAGCCAGAGAGTTGAAAAGATTATAACTATCCTCTTGCTAAGGAGTAAGGAGGAGAGTGCGGTCCTACATAAAGTACAGAGCTCTCCGGGTAGTGAATACCAATAACTGGTATTATTCAACCAAGAAGAGGGCTCAGCGAAGTCACCTGTCATTTAGTCTCCCAGAGGGAAATATTTTGGTAAAGATCAGTTTAGTTGTCATTGGGGTCTCTGGAACAGTTTAGACATAATCTCACAAGGTTGCAACATACGTGGCATGGTCTACATCTCAGTGTTACCATTAAGAGATTACTTGCACGACTAATTTCTAGAAGCATTTAGTCAAACCAGAAAACTGCCTGTCCAGTCCTTGTGACTTCCAATATTTATGACAGGCCATTTTTATGACAAATATTTCGGAAAGACAGAGCTGCCAGTTGTAACAATAAATAATGAAATAGAAAATGGCAAGTTGGACAGCACAAAGATCAACAATCATAATCCATCTGGACTTTACCATCAAAACATAAGAAGCTTATTCAATAAAAAGAATGAGCTTCTGATATCAATGTAGGACACTGAAAAATGTTCTAAGAATAACAGACTCTCCTATGGAAGCCATACAAATTGAACAGATGCACCTAGATGGATACAAGTTATCCTCATGTTACTGTAGGCTTACTGTAGTATGAGACAGAGGGAATTGTTACGTACACAAAAAATGAAGTGAAGCCCAAGGTGTTAGACCTTACTGAATGCTGCATTGAATTGATATTTGAGTGCTGTACTTTAGTAATAGACTGGGGTGGAGATTTCAATACATTTCATCGTAAATAGTTCTGATTGAGGGTACCTGGAGTTATTGGTGTACAGCTTTGGTTTGACCCCAGAATACTATTCCCAATGAGAAAATGAGACACAGTGCAATGGCAACTGACATTTCATTTCTAGACTCAACTGTTTTTAGTGAAACGGATGTGAGCACCATAATAAACTGCTTACTTACACAAGATGGTCAAATGGCAACAATAAAGCATCACCATTATTCAGGTTTAACTAAGAAAGAAAAAGAAGAATTTCACATAATTGTAAATATACTGACTCAGTTACACTATTCGGATAGAATTTACAGGATGGAAAATGGGAAGAAGTTTACCAAGGACACAAAGTATATCAGAAATTTAATTATTACCTAGAAATATTCATACAACTGTATGAATTCATTTTTCCTTCACAACAGGTCTGGGAATTTTACGGTCAAAGAGGAATAAAGTTTGGTTAACATCTGGTATGAAAACATTATATACTAGATAGAAAGACCTTTATTTAATCAAAGGAGTACTATAAAATTCATAAGCATGCCATTAAAACAGCAAAAACCATGCACTATGCACGAAATATTCTAAGAATAAGGCAAGAACAATTTGGACCATTATTAGTCATGAAACGAATAAACCCTGTAGGCAAATGACACTGAATTCCCAGTTGACAGTAGCTGGTAGATAATATTAAATTCCAGGCACAAGCCACTAAATTTAATGAATTCTTATTAACAGTAACTGAAATACATGGCAATTAAAAAATTGTCCATAAAAGCAGATCCAATAAACTTACTTAGACAAGAAATTCATACTCCTCCATCAGACATTAGTTTTGTGGATTCATCTGTTAGAGAGATCACAAAAATCATTAGGTTAAGTAGTAACTCTCGCAGTTATGATGGTATCTGAGTTAAAGTACCAAAATATTATTCTGACATGGCAGTGTCACCCTTGAGTTACCCCTGCAACCAATTAAGGATTCAAATTGTAGTTCCTAAATTGAGCAACTGACCTCTAATTACAGACCGAAGTCCATTCTACTGAAGTGCGCTGAAATTTTTGATAACATAGCTTGCAAAGGGATACTGAACAATCTTTCTGAGGATAACTTTTTTTACACCAGCTCAGTCTGACTTCTCTAAAGACATCTCTAATGAGAATGCAATGGTCTCATGAACTTAATTATAGTAAAACTAAACAAGAAAAAATACTCTGGACATTTTCTGTGACCTCGCCAAGATTTTTGATTGTGTAGATCAGAAAATTTTCCAAGGAAACTACAGTGATAAGGCATTAAATGTGTCTTCCCCTTGAATGGAAGGGGCCATATCACAGTTATAATACTAAAATGTAGTGGGAAACTATGAAATATGGGGTACTGCAAAATTTGGTGCTATGTCCAGTCTTGTTCTTACTCTACAGAAATGATATACCTGGGACAACTGTGATATTTGGTGGTGACTCTTCTTTACCGATAAATATCTCAAACACATCCATACCAGACACAGCCAGGAGGATAATGGAGCAAGATTACCATTGGTTCACAGCCAACAGCGTAACATTTAATCTTAAAGAAACTCGTTATTCAGTTCCAAACAAATAAAAGTGATTTACTGTTACCAGAAGTGGAGATCAGTGAGCATACACTAGATGGGGCTACACATGTGAATTTCCTGGAGAGCAAGATAAATAATAAACTGAGGTGATACTAGCATATGGATAATTTAATCAAACTGCCCTGATCTGCCAGGTTTGGCATTGGAAATCTTTCTCATGGTGATGTCCTGCAGAGAGGATTTCTAGTATGGGGAACAGCAACTAAAATGAAAAAGTATTTATTGAACAAAAACATGCAATGAGAAACTTCTTGGCAGATCAGAACTGTGTGGAGGACCGGGACTTAGATCTGGGATGTTTGCCTTTTGCCGCCAAGTGCCCTACTGACTGAGCCATCAGAAGATGACTCGTGACCCTCCCTCACAGCTTTACTTCTGCCAGTATTCTTTCTCCTACCTTTCCGACTTCCCGTGAGCTATCCACCATATCTTGTGGGGCTAATACTTCTGGAAGATAGGATGTGGTGGAGAAATGACTTAGCCACAGCCTTGGGGATTGTTTCCAGAATGAATTTTCACCCTGCAGCAGACTATTCACTGCTTTGAAACTTCCTGGCAGCGTGAAACGGTCAGATCACTACTCGAACCTGGAAGGAAGAATAAGGAGTACTGGGGAAGTTGTTCTGGCATAACCACAAATGCCAAAACGAAGAGGAGGAACACAAGAGCAGAGAAGGCTGTGAGGAAACGGTGGCCAGGGGTCGCGGAGTTGGACCACACTGCACCAGGCACACCCCTGCAACAAGTGCACATAAACGACGCTCCTGCCAACATTGTCCGCTTATATAGTCCTGAGTCTGGTAACGTGATTGGTGCTACGCTGATTGTCGTGATCCGTGTCAAGTGTTTCCTTGGACTCTGTGTACAGAAAGAACTGTACAGTTTTCACGCCGCCTCTCGCTAATGACATCTGCGTAAAGAAAGTTAAGTATTGTTTGCTTTCTGAAAATAAAACTATTAATGTTATTTGATTGAATTGTTGTATAGCATTCTGAGAAAGCTGCATTCTGTAGGCACCCTATTGGAGAGGTTGTGGGTTATGCTTTGATAGCTTAGTCAGCAGAGCAATTACCTGTGACTGGCTATGGTCCTAGGTTTGAGTCCCGGTCCAGCACACAGTTTTAATATGCTGGGAAGTTTCATATCAGCACCCTCCCTGCTGAAGAGTGAATATTCATTCTGGATGCAATGAAAATTTTCTGTAAAGTTGAAAACTGAAAATTTTGTGGTGTCCACTCAGGGACCTAGGGATTCTCACGCGTATATGCCACCACATACATTCCGTGGTCATATTTGTGATTAATAACAAGAGTGAATTTAGTATAAATTTAGCGTTCCATAACCATAAAACTAGAAGAAATAATTTTTATGTACTTCATGATTCTTTCTCTGTGGTTCAGAATTGAGTTTTATATTCTGGTGCAAAAGTCTGTGACAGGTTGCTGGAGGACATCAGGCAGGAAACTGAAAATCCTCGTATATTTAGAAACAGAATGAAGCATTATCTCATTAGCCACTTCTACAATTTATCAGAATACTTGGACCCAAGAATGTAAAATATCATGTGACTCTAATATTTGTATTAAACAGATCCTGACTTTGCAGTATGAATAGACCACTGATAGTGTTACGTGTAAAGTTGCATAAATGCTTTGTTTCAAGTATTAGGTGAAGAGAGCTGCTGTTTAGTATAGAAGAAGGAGCAGTTGCTTTATTCAAAGATTATGTTTTTCTCCTAACATACATTTATAAGGTAAACTAGAAGTAATTGCTATAATTATCAGTGTGAATAGATTAATACTATTTGTAAGATGGTAGCACACTTTACATAAGTAGCCTGCAGTGGTTGTTTTTACCTGGCAATGCATAACCTGACCCAGTCCATGACTTCATGATGGAATTTGTGGAACATGAAGCAAGAATGAGTAAATGAATGAATTATAAATATTACTGAAAGTATTCAGTCAAATGTTCTTTTATTTCTTATCCTTCTTTCATTTTTCATTTCTCTTACTCAGTCCCTCACATATATGCAACTTGCAGCCATATTAGGGTCCTCATAGTTAATTTTTTTTTCAGATTTTAAAATAATTTTGTTTTTGGTTTTTGTTTATTATTTTAAGTCACAATGTATTTTTATAGGACTGTACCAACTTTCCGCAAGTGCTATTGCCATGAGGAAGTAAGCACATGGTAGCAATTTTTGTAGTGAAAACTAATTGTTTGACATCTCTTATGCGAAAGTTCATTCCTTTATATTTCCTTCAGCCAGACAATAGAAGAGTTTGTATGTGAGGTTTTATATTTTTATCATCACGTACAACCGCTTCATGAGTAGTAGACAATATTTTGCGAACTGTAAACATTGTCTAATGTCAAGTAATGCTTGTTATAAGTTGAAACTAAAAGTCACATTTTGCTGTGAATAAGGATACTAAAACATTTTGTAGTTAATTGCTCAATTTTTGTTTTAGCTGAATATAACTTTTTACATTGAACAATTTACTCACCTAGTGGCAGCAAAAGAACACACATATAAAGTTATTAAAGTTTGCAAGCTTTCAGAGGCAATGGCTCCTTCTTCTGGCAGATGTGTTGAAGGAGAAGGAAGAGGTGTGAAGGAAAAGGGATGGTGAGGTGTAGGGAAAAGGGTGAAATACAGAAAAGTCACCCAGAACCCCAGGTCAGGGGAGACTTACCGAGCTGTATGAGAAGGAAAGAGATGTAAAGAGAGGAAGACTTTCCTTCTCATCCTGTCTGATAAGTCGCCCCTGACATGGAGTTCTGGGTAACTTTTCTGAACTCTGTTCCTTTTCCTAGACCTCACCAGTCCTATTCCTTCACCCTTATTCCTTCTCCTTCAACTCTCCTGCCAGAAAAAGGAGCCACTGGCTCCAAAAGCTTGAAAACTTTAATATCTTTATATGTGTTTTCTCCTGCCTCTTCTTGGTGAGTAGATTTTTATCTATTTAATTACATTATATTTTCCAAAACTGATTATTTTCATTGATATAACTTTTTACTTTATATCTTACACCTGAAGTTCCAATCTGTAGGACCTAATTTTTGTGTCTTGCAAAAAAAATGCATATAGTGTAATGTGTGTTAAGTGGTTTAGTTCTATTTTTAAGTGCTTAATCTGCATGTCAATGTGTGATAAGTGTGGATGTTGGTGCAGTGTAGTCAGATAGAAAGTGGTGTTTGTTGATTGTGGGTTGGAATTCCATTGAGACGACTGTAGTCGGGAATAGAAGACAAGATACTCCCTGAACAGGAAGCAAAGATCTATGCCTTTTGCACTGGATCCGATTGCACAAAATTTGAATTAGACTGATTGAATGATGAAAAAATCATGGGAAATGGATAGAGGTAACAAGTAAAATACGAAAGGGGTATAACTAGTAACCTTCGTCAACTACATTTCAGCTTATAGTATCTAATACATTTGGCTTGTTAGCTAAAGTAGACGGGCAAGAGCCTCTTCCAGCTGATAGTCACAGTAGGATGCGGCAGAGTTCGAGCAAAGAAACTCTGTGCAGGTTAGTAACAAGTGAGATTAGGGAGAAAAGAGTTGCAGCTAGATAGTAGCTGGGGGCTTAGGTCAGATGGTACACAACAAATTAATAAGAGGGTATCATGACACAAGTATTGTGAAACCAAGTGCTAGCTTTTGCCAGGTGACAGATGGCCTAGGAAATTTGTGTAAGGATTTCGATGAAGATGATCTGGTGATAATAATGGGTAGAGTGGGAAACAGCCTGGCTAAACACAGAAATTACAGCATTAATTGTGACCTGCATGGAGTAGGAGCAGCAACTTCACACACAAATGTGAATTTTGTGGAAGTACTACAACACCATGATCAGCCCTCAATTACCATTACTGTGAGTCATGTGAACACAGATTTAAGCAGGCTGTTGTGGACTGAAATGAAATACTTGTCTACAATGTCTGTTGCTACAGTTGGGAGATTGCGATATATTAGACATGGCTTACGCCTGAAAAAGAGGGGGAAAGGTAGCTTGGCTGAACATCTTGCAGAAAGTGCCTCCATCACACAAAGCAAGATCCCTGTGGTTACTGGTGTCACAAGGGTACCTTTTTTAGGTTAGAGTCATAAATCAGGCACCTTGCTGTGAAAGAAGTTAAAAAGAACAGAAAAGCACCATAACATACTTAAGAATGCACAGAAAAATAAGGTTTGCTTATTCCATCATAATATTAGTAGACAAAATTATAAAGTATAAGAGCTTCCTGTCTATTTGGATAATTTAGAAAGCTCTGGAAGTAGCCATAGGGTTAGAGAAGCTAAATATAAAGGATTACACTGTAGCATCTTACATGTGTAAAACTAATGTAGGAAAAGGGAGAGTTGTTATATATATATCATGCAGAACCAAAGTTTATAAACATTGAAACAAATATATTTTGTAGTGATCAGCACAAAGAAATGTATGCTTATAAATTAATACTCAGAAAGTTCACTTCTACTTTTAACGGCATATAGATCCCCACTGGGATATTTTGACCTGTTTATGAGCCTTATAGATCCCTTTCTATGCTATCTGTTAGACAGCAGCGAGCAGTTAATACTCTGTGGTGATTTCAATTTAGATTTTCTAAATCTGGTAGGAAAAATTATCTGGAAATCTCATTTGGATTCTGCAACTTGATATCAGTAACCAACTTTCCAACAGGGATGGATAAGGCAGTAGGAATCTAATTGATGTTTTCTTTGGTGAAGCTTAAAGCAAGGAAATAACTATATACCCAGTAACAAATGCACTCTCAAATCATTATGCACAGTCAGTCAGGATAAACAGATAGTGATTTACATCTTCATCTACATCCATACACTGAAAATCACTTTGAAGTGCATGGCAGAAGTTAAGTCCCATTGTACCAATTATTAGGGTATGTTTCAGTCATGTATGAAGCACTGCAAGAATGATCGTTTGAATACCTTTGTGCATGCTGTAATTATTCTAACCTTCTCATCATGATCGCTATGTGAGTGATATTTAGGGGGTTGTAGTATATTCCTAGAGCCTTCATTTAAAGCTCTTCAGTGGAACTATGTTAGTAGACTTTCTTGGGATAGTTTACATCTGTCTTCGAGTCTGCCAGTTCAGTTTCTTCAGTGTCACTGTAACATTATCCACAGGTCAAACACACCTGTGAGGATTCGTACTGCCTGCCTGTGTGGACATCGAATATCCCCTGTTATTCCTATTTGGTGCAAGTCTCACACACTTGAACAATATTCTATAATGTGTCACACAAGTGATTTGTAAGCAATCTCATTAGCAAACTCATTGCACTTCCCCTATATTACACCTATAAACCAAAGTGTACCACCTGCTTTACCCATAAATGAGCCTATGTGCCCATTCCATTTCGTATCCTTACACCCAGGTATTTGTATGTGTTCGGTGATTCCAGTTGTGACTTGTTGATATTACCGTCATAGGATACTATGTTTTTTTCATTTTGTGAAGGGAACAATTTTATGTTTCTGAACATTTAAACTGTGTTGCCAATATTTGCACCAGTTTAAAATCTTGTCAAGATTTGACTGAATATTTATTCAGATTCTTTCAGTCAGTACTTCATTACAGATAACTGCATCATCTGCAAAAAGTCTGATGTTACTATTCATGGCCAGCCGTGGTGGTCTCGCGGTTCTAGGCGCGCAGTCCGGAACCGTGAGACTGCTACAGTCGCAGGTTCGAATCCGGCCTCGGGCATGGATGTGTGTGATGTCCTTAGGTTAGTTACGTTTAAGTAGTTCTAAGTTCTAGGGGACTGATGACCACAGCAGTTGAGTCCCATAGTGCTCAGAGCCATTTGAACCATTTTTACTATTCATGTTGTCCACAAGTTCATTAATATACAACATGAACAGAGCACCCATAGTTATTTCTACATCTGACGATGACTCTCCGTCCAAGATGACAAACTGACCCTCCCTACCAAAAAGTCTTCAGTCTAGTCAAACTTCACTCGCTAGTCCGTATGATCGAACTTTTGCAATAAGCATAGGTGTGGTACTGAGTCAGGTGCTTTTTGGAAATAAAAAAAGTACTGCATCTATTGGACTGCCTCGATCCAGAACTTTAAGTATGTCATGTGAGAAAAATGCAATTTGGGTTTCACATGATTGATGTTTTCAGAATCCATGTTGCTTGGCATGGAGAAGGCTATTCTGTTCAAGATACATCATTATGTTTGAGCTCAGCATATGTTCTAAGATTCTACAACAAATTGATGTCAAAGATACTGGACAGTAATTTTGCGGGTCTCTTCTACTACCAGCCTTGTAGATGGGTGCTACCTGTGCTTTCTTCCAACTTCTGGGCACTGTTTTTGTTCAAGAGATTCATGATGGATTATAATTAGAAGAGGGGCTAACTCAGCCACAAATTCAATATACACTGATGATCCAAAACATTATGACCACTGCCCACCGTGAGGTTGAATGCCTCTTGGTGGTCTTGCAATCATGTGACACAATAAGGAAAGAATGCAAGTGGAGGAAAGATGAATGAGCAGTCATTCTAGTGAAGATATGAACAGCAAATTCAGAAATCCACAGATGTAAGCAGTTTTGACAAAGGTTGCAATGTTGTGGTGCTGTGGGTGGAAACCAATATGCTATTAAACAGGTGGCCATAATGTTTTGGCACATGGTTGTATAAACAGGCCCTTGATTTCACTCGTCTTTTCAGTGGTATGAGGATTAAGTTGGAACAATGCTCCTGGGTTTTCTTTTGTAAAGAAACATATGAGAAATAGAGTTAAACTTTTCAGCTTTTATTTTGCTACCTTCGATTTCAGTTCCTGTCTCATTCATTGGGGCTGGACACTTAATTTTTGTGCCACAAACAATCTTTACATGTGACCAGAATTTCTTTGGGTTTTGTGAAAGATCATTTGACAATATTCTGCTATGGTAGTCACTCACTGAAGGCTTCATGCATCACTCTTTTGATAGCCAAACGCATTTCATTCAGCATCTCTCTATCTACAGTACTGTGGCTTTGTTTTACACCTTTTATGCAATAGTATCTTTTTTTTAGAAATTTCTTTACAGTGGCTGTATACCATGGATGTCCATTCCATTATGAACTTACTTTATACATTGTATTGCATTGTATTAAATCGGGGACCTAGAAACTATGGAGAGGCTTCGTCCTGTCGTAGCCCTCAGTGGTTCACAACCCCACAATAGGCCACAGCAGTTCACCCACCCCACTGCCGCCCCACACTGCTGAACCCAGGGTTATTGTGCGGTTCAGCCCCCAGGGGACTCCCCTGGGGACGTCTCATACCAGACAAGTGTAACCCCAAATTGTTGTATGGTAGAGTAATTATGGTGTACATGAACATGGAAACAGTGTTTGTGCAGCAATCGCCAACATAGTGATACTTTATACATACTCTTCAGTGAAATCACTTAGAATTATTTATGATTCCAGGACAAACATTTTTAAGAATAGCTTGAGAGATGATCTGGGATGAAATTTAAAATGACCCAACTGCTGACATAAAATTTAGTCTATTACTTGAGAAAGTCATATCATTATTTGTAAATAGTTTTCCACATAAATTAATCAGAAAGACCCACATAAAACAGCCACGTGAAAAGTTGTGGATCAGTGGAGGGATTAAAGTATCTCATGTAAGGAAAAGCAAAATGTATCTGATGTCAAGAACAAGTAAAGGTTCAAATGATTCAAATGGCTCTGAGCACTATGGTACTTAAAATATGAGATCATCAGTCCCCTAGAACTTAGAACTACTTAAACCTAACCAACCTAAAGACATCACACACATCCATGCCCAAGGTAGAATTCAAACCTGCGACCGTAGTGGTCATGCGGTTCCAGGCTGAAGCGCCTAGAACCGCTCAGCCACAGTGGCCGGCCAGGTAAAGGTCCTGCAGTAATTGCACACTAAAAAATACTCAAAATTAATAAGAAAAGTTATTAAAAAATCAAGGAACATACACATTATGTCAGAAATCAGTAAATCCAACAACAGATTTTAGGGTTGTGGGACATAGTGAAATGAGAGAGAGGATTATATGCCACAGAACATGATTACATCACTGTTGGTGTAATTAGAAGGGCTATAAATGACCTGTCTCAATTAGCAGGTATGTTTAATAATCATTTCTTAAATGTTGTAAAAAAATATTGTGACAAATAGATCTAAAGAAAAATCAAAGGATTATGTTCAACAAGCAACTCTCATGAAATGCAGTCATTGTATGTCTCAACTTATTCTCGTTCTGAAATTAATAAAATCATAAAGTCTCCCAGAGATAAAAGCTCATCTGGATTTCCTGGCATTTCCAACAGACTACTTAACTCTTTTGCCCGTATAATAAGAGCTGTCTTTTCTGAAATATGCTAAGCATCACTAACAAAGGGGATTATTCGAGAGAGATGGAAATGTGCCATTGTTAAACCCCGCAAAAGGAAAGGTGGTGGGAGAGATGTGAGTAACTACTGACCCATTTTACTACTGGTATTTTTCACTCCAAAATTTTCAGATGGGCATGCATTCTACAATACTACCCCAGCTGAGAACACTAATATCCTCAGTAAATCACAGTTTTGACTCCAGAAAAGTTATCAACTGCGAATGCCATTTACACTTTCACTTACCAGTTTTTACAAGCATTAAACAACAAACCTGCACCAGTTGGTATTTTCTGTGCTCTATCCATCTGTCATCTTTCTTCGAGCGACATGTCCAGTCCTCTGCCATTTCAAGATATTCACTCTTTCCGTTACGTCACTGACCTTTGTTGTCTGTCCGATATCGATTGCTTTCTTTCTGTCTTTGTTTGTGCAGATTGATCTTCGTCTTGAAGCTTCTATCAGTTTTCTAACCATGAAATCATATAATGTCCATGTCTCAGAGCCATAACTTATACTACCAGTAATAATTTATGGCTGTGTGGCCAAGAACTGTTCACAAAGGGGAACAGAACCAGTCCCGTAGCCCTCCAAATGCCTTGAGGGCAGAGACAACTTGGGCGAGTACAGTTGTGCAAATGTTGCCAGACTGATCAAAGAAATGATGGCCCCTGTGTCCACATGAAAACAGACATCCTCATATAAGTGCAGAGTGTGTGAAATAACTTTCCTATGAATGGGTCGTACAGCAGGACTACTGACAGCAGTGCATGTATGATGTCCTGATACCCTTTTGGGGAGGGGCAGGAACAGGTTGTATGGCTGTGACATACCAAAGAGGTCCTTCTTTGCCACAAAGCGTCCAGGACTCTAGTGATCTGGTCATTTGCATGAAAGTGAGCTAAAAAACACAGAGCATGAAGGGAGCCACCCCCATGATCTGCAATGTGGTACAACCAGAGGCTCATATGCCATAGAGACTTCAGACAATGTGCAATTGTGACAGTCCTGCAGTCTGGGGTTGGTCTCACCTGCAGCACAAGAGTGGAGTGCATGGAGGTGCATTGACTCCTGCTACTTGTGGCCTCGCCTTGAGTTGTTTGTTAGCTGCCCGTATAATTTCAGATGAGTGCGCGATGTGCAAAATGTCCCCAATGATGGGTTATATGGTTTCAATGTCACACGTGGACCTTCAGATCTGGTGCAAACTGGACCACCAAGTCACAAATCAAGGAGTCCATGTACGAAGCCTTGCACCCTTTATTGGTGCAAGTGAAATCACATTTGCGGCTGAGACCTTGCAGATCATTGACACAAGTGGTATGATCGTCCATGCTGTTTATGGTATTGATGGAACTCGAGCCTGCAGGCAACCGTGTGTTATCCCTGGGAGTAATAATTTGTCGGCAGAATGCAAATCTCCTGAAAAGGTCTGACAGAGGAGCCGACTTTCAAAGCAGGAAGAATGTTTCTGGTGAAGCCCAAAACTAAGATGTGACTTGAAATGCTGTTTCCAACAATGCAAGTATGTGTCCCAATCCTCCTTAGTGTCAATGAAAGGTGGAAATGACAGAACATATGGGGGTGTCAGTAGTGGGAGATGCTCAGGCCAGGTGCAGCTGAGCCTCCTGTGTTCCGAGTTTGTCCATCTGAAGCTGAAGTGATTTTTGTAACAAGTCTAATTGGAGCTACTGCTGCATTAACTGCTGCTGTCGCTCGAGCAGGCAAACCAGTTGAGCTTCCACGCTTCTAAATAACTTCCTTTTTTCCTCATTGCCAATGCTATATCTGCATGTAGATGGACATTGGTGCACATGCCGAAGCTCCAGAAGAAATGAAGTCACAGAGGAAGCCACAGAGGAAGCCACCAGGCTGAAGCCACCTGCAGAAGAGTAACCCAAACTAACATATGTGAGCATAATGTGACAGACAGACAGCTGACAAAACAACAGACCAGAACAGGGACAAAAACCTAGACAAGAGTGAGATGTTAAGCAGAGCCTTCACCACAGTGATGATGACAAGGCCCTGCCAGGCCAGTGGAGAGGCAAATCTAAGGTGCAACCAAAGAGAGTAATGGTGGCAAGCAGTGTAGCTATCAAGCAATCCTAGTACAGCCAAGATAGACCCAACAATATTAAGCACAAGCACTGAACTGACCAGCTGCCCTCTGGGCACCTGCCTGTATATAGGCCACATGGGACGCTATGGGCCGCTGTACTCACGTGGCACAAGAAAGTGGTGCTGCTGCTTGTGAACACAGTGCTTCACTGCCATGGTACCACCTAACAGCCACCTAAGTCTGTTTCCTTTTGCTGGCATTCAAGCTCCATGGCGCCTGATGCCAGAGGCATAATGTTGATATTATTAACTGCTGCTTACACAGTTTGTTCAATATGAGCACCAAAGATGTCAACGAGATGCTATGCTGCTCCCGATTTGCACGTGGTGGACAAAATTGAAACTAATTTTGTTTCCAGTGTAAATCGGTTCCACGTTAATGTATTAGAATATCTGAATGATTACAATCCACACTGGACTTCTGTGAGTAGCTGCACTTTAATTGTAACCACCCAGTAAATTTCAACTCAGTCATTTCTGGACCAGCATCCCTTACCTCAGATTGATACATTTACTCTTCTCCATCATCCCTGAAAGTTTGTATCATCATCACAGAATCATCCTGTATAGTATGTAGGTCATTTATGTAGAAAAGGAATAGATGGGGGCACAATATCAACTTTTGTGCAATTCCTTGGGGAATTGTTTTTAGTGTG
The DNA here is from genome assembly GCF_023897955.1 of Schistocerca gregaria. Classification (NCBI taxonomy): domain Eukaryota; kingdom Metazoa; phylum Arthropoda; class Insecta; order Orthoptera; family Acrididae; genus Schistocerca; species Schistocerca gregaria. The sequence goes on along the minus strand of NC_064922.1, from coordinate 942,636,022 downwards.
ATGAGTAATTGACTGAATTTGAAGTTACAGTTACTCTTTGTTTCCTATATGTTAACTAAGAGTTAACCCTTTGTAAAGCAGTGTCCTGATTCCTATGTATCTGTAATTTGTGGAGAAGTAATGTGTGTTTCTCTGAAATAAATACTTTTTTCAGTTCAGACTATTTCTGTGACCATTTTACCCTTATCTGATAAGAAGTATATATTTTGAATAAACTCACTGCTTTTTCTTGATGGATTTCAAGCTGATTTTTAAAAATTATGTCATTTGTTGTAAGAAATTTTTGACTTTGTTTTGCTTCAATCTTTCAAACACTTTAGAGGAAGCCAGCAGAAGAGAGATATGAAGAAATTCAATAATTTTTTATTTACTCAATCTCAGAAGCAGTGATATAAAATTTAGCAGCAGTGGTTACTAGTGTCAGGCTGACACCCATTTTCAAAGTGCACACCTTGTTATTAACTGTAATTATTCGTACAATATGGTGCCAAAAGGCAAAGTAGAGAGATATCATGGTAATTTCCCATATCTTTAGTAATAATTTGATATTTAAATAACAGAATATTGTCAGGTGTAAAAGTGAATTGCTCTTAGGGAATTTTACTGTGGGAAATAATCCAAACCTGCACATCAACAATTTTACCATGCCCTTGATCAGTATTATCTGACAGAAAATCAACATTAACAATGTGGGAAAAGACAGATTGCTACTTACCGTAAAGAAGAAACATCAAGTTGCAGACAAGCACACACACGGCTGCCATCTCCAGCATCTCGAGTCGGAATTAAAATCTTCACAAACAATGACTCTCCAGTTAAAACCGCATTAAAAATGGCTTAGGCTGCTTTATGAAACTTAATTTTTTTCCTGTTGGTGACTTTTAAACTGTCAGTACTGCAAGCTTGTGTGTTTTTTGACCCACTGTTGCAGAACAACATTCAAAGAGCTGTTCTCAATATTATATTCATAAACCTGAAGGACCTGGAACTTACTGACCTAAAATTTTTACTATGTTATTGAGTTTCTTATAAGCTGTAAAAATACATGCTACGTGATGATATTCATAGAAATTCAGAATTTTCCCACATGATTTTTTTTATTCTGAAAATTTCAAAATTGTGTTTTTTTGTTTTGAGAAAATAAAATGCATGTCAGTCATACATTATTTGTTAATATGTGTGCCAAATTTCATTATGGTATTGCAGCGGGAACTTGTTAAAGTTTCATTTTACTAATATGTGCAGCATGTGGTGTGGAATCTGTTGGACTTTGGACTTCTTATTGACTTACAGTGCAAAGCTTAAATGTCAAAAACATAATAAGGGTGTCAAATTATTATTATTAGTATGGCTTCCCCATGTTGACCATGAAAATATTAATACATCACAACACATGCTCAATAAAGACTACAAATAATTTACTTAACCGTAATTTTATTTTGCAAATACATTAATATTAACTAAACAATGATGTAGCTGTTATTATTTAACAAAGTGTTCTTGAGTGCCTTGGAATAAGAAACTTTATTCATCATCAACAACAAAAACAACATAATGATCTCATAAACTTATTAGTGTCCAAGGTTATATATTTCAGTCTTCTTTTAAATTGTGTAATGCAGTTGTCTCACACAATAATGATATTGTTGGTGCACCAGCACATTATTTTCTGATATAGTCTGTCAGGCTTTTCACAGCATTTGTTTGATAGGCTATATGTTCTTCAGTACCAGTTATGGAACTTAATATACAAAGTATGAAAGGTTTTTTTTTCATAAGCACAATCAAAAAGTCCTGTAATATATTCGAAAGCACGCATCTGTATCAGGACCTCCGAAATTCTCCTATGAACATCAGAATCCTTAAAATCAGAAACAATTTTTCTTTTCCTTTGTCTTTCTCCACAGAAATAGCAGGCAAGCATGTGAGCACGCAGTCAGTATGTTTGCTGGAGGGTCTCATGTGAGATAAAGAGGCCCTGCCGGCAGCTATCAAGCACACAGGTTGCAGCCAGCTGCATATAGTGACACAGGTTGGCACAAATGATGCCTGCCACTTGGGTTCTGAAAGCATCCCCGGCTCCTTTTGGTGGATGGCTGATTGGTGAAGGCAAATAGCATCACACGCAGGGTGCAGGCTAAGCTGTCTATTTGTAGCATTGTTCTCAGGGTCGATCATGATACTCTGGTTTGGAGTGAAGTGGAAGGTCTAAACCAGAGGCTCAGATGACTCTGTGATGGTATCGGATGCGAATTTCTCAACCTCCAGTATTGAGTAGAGAATTGCAGAGTTCCTCTTAATAGGTCAAGCACGCACAATGCGTAGAAAGTGGCTACTAGGGAGCGGAGTACATGTGGCATGCACATGGGACTTTTTTAGGTTAGTGAAACCCTCTCTTGGGATCAAGGACAATTTGCCTGATAAATTAGCCACAATGTCCTCAGAGAACATTCGCCATTGCAGGTCAGAGATAGAAAAGGTTAATATGCGTTTAGTAAACTGCAGGAGCATCCAAGGAAACGTCCCAGAATTAGTATTGCTTACTGAAAGTTATAAAGCGCAGATAGTATTAGGAACAGAAAGTTGGTTGCAACCGAACATTAATTACAATGAAATCCTAAGTTGAGATTAGAATATTTATTGTAAGGATAGGTTAGTCACCAATGGTGGTGGTGTGTATATTGCAGTAAAGAATTCAATAAAATCTAGTGAGGTTATCACAGATGCTGCTTGTTAAGTATCATAGATCTGTCAAAAACGGTAATTGGATGCTTTTATAGCCCTCCTGGGTCAGGAGCTCTAGTGGTAGATCACTTCAGAGAGAAGTAATTTTTCAGATCATGCCTTTAAAATAGGGGCTGACTTCAACTTGCCATGTATAGACTCTTAGATCTCCTGGCAACAAACAGACCTAAACTTATCAGATTAGTTAACATAAAGGAAGGTGATCATAAAGCAGTGATAGCATCTGTGACAGTGGATCTGACAAAGAATATTAAGAAAGATTGGAAGATATTTTTGCTTAACAAGAGTGACAGGATACAAATTTCAGAGTATCTGAGCGGTGAGCATCAAATATTCAATGAAGAGGATGAAGATGTGGAAAACAAATAGAAACAATTCAGAGCACTTGTGCAATATCCCCTAGGCAAATATATTCCAAGTAAGGTCTTAAGGGATGGGATAGACCTACTATAGTATAATAGCCGTGTTAGAAAACTGCCACGTAAACAAAGAGAACTTCACCTCAGATCCAACTGAAGTAAAAACACTGCAGGCAAACAAAAGGCTGAACAAAGCAAAAATGAGCATAAAGAGAGCAATGAGAGAAGTGTTCAATGTCTTTGAAGTAAAAACACAAAGACATTTTGGTCGTTTGTAAAATCAGTAAGTGGGACAAAACCATCTATTCATTCACTCAGTGAGCATTCTGGCACCAAAACAGAAGATGACAGAGAGAAGGTCAAATACTGAATTCATTCATCCAAAAATGCTCCACTGTGGAAGATCATAACATGATCCTTCCTTTCAATCATTGTAAGAACGTCAAAATGGCAGATATTGAGATAACCACTTGTGAAATAGGAAAGCAACTACAACTGCTTAATAGTGGGAAGGCATCAGGACCAAATGAGATACCTCTAAGACTCTATAAAGATTATCCAAAAGAACTTGCTCCTCTTCTAGCAGTAATTTATCATAGATCACTTTAACAATGATGGGTACATAGCTACCGGGAGAAAGTGCAGGTCATTCCCGTTTTTAAGAATGGCTGTAGGGCAGACCTATATCATTGACATCAAACTGTTGTAGAAGTATAGAACATGTTTTATGCTTAATAATTATAACATTCTAATCTCCTCTGTAAAAATCAACATGGTTTCCGCAAACAGAGATCCTGCAAAACTTGGCTCACTCTATTGCTTCATGGGATCCACAGTGCCATAAAAAATGTCACTCAGTTTGATGCTGTGTTCCTTGACTTGGCATTTGACACTGTCCCACACTGCCATTTAATGAAAAAAATACTAGCTTATCAAGTATCAGATCAGATTTGTGACTGGATTCAAGATTTCATTACAGACAGAACACTTTGCCCTTAACAGAACAAAATTGACATATGTAAATGTAATTTCTGGTGTACCCCAAGGAAGTGTGATGGGACTTTTATTGTTTACTATATTTATAAATTGCCTAGTAGAAAGTGCTGGATGCTCTCTAAGGCTGTTTGCAGATGATGCAGTTGTCTATAACAAAGTAGAAACACCAGACGATAGTGATGATTTGCAAAATGACCTTCAGGGAATTGATGAATGATGGAGGCTCTGGCAGTTGACCCTGAACATAAATAAATGTAACATATTGTGAATAAATAGGAAAAGAAACCCAGTGGTCTACACCATTGATGGGAAACCACTGGAAACAGTATCTGCCGTAGAACATCTAGGAGTAATTATCCAGAGCAACCTTAAGTGGAATGACCATATAAAACAAATAGTGGGAGAACCAGATGCCAGACTCATATTCATAGGAAGAATCTTAAGGAAATGTAACTCATCCATGGAAGGAAGTGGCTTATAAGGCACTTGTTCAACCCATTGTTGAGTATTGTTCATCTATCTGGGATCTCTACCAGATAGGGCTGGTAGAAGAGATAGAGAAGATCCAACGAAGAATGACACATTTCATCATGGGATCATTTAGTCAGTAGAAGAGCATTATGGAGTTGCCTAAAAAACTTCATTGGCATGTGCATAATGGAGAGATCTACTATTGAAGTTTTGGAAGATTTCTTTCCAGGAAGAGTCAGACAACATATTACTCCCCCCTACATACATCTCATGTAATGACCATGAGGGGGAAATTCGAGAAATTAGAGCTAATACAGAGGCTTACACAATCATTCTTCCCACACACTATTCACAAGTGGTACAGGGTTGGAGGGCTCAGATTAATGGTACAAAATGTACCCTCTGCCACACCATTATGTGGCTTGTGGAGTATGATGTAGACATAGATATGGATGAAATGCATGATACTTCTGATTTCATGAGACTGCTATGGTTTCTTTCATATGTGCAAAAGGCAAAGGTCCTGAGTTCGAGTCTCGGTCCGGCATACAGTTTTAATCTGCCAGAAAGTTTCGTATCAGTGCACACTCCACTGCAGAGTGAAAATCTCATTCTGGAAACATCCTCTAGACTGTGCCTAAGCCATGTCTCCGCAATATCCTTTCTTTCAGGAGTGCTAGTTCTGCAAGGTTCGCAAGAGAGCTTCTGTAAAGTTTGGAAGGTAGGAGACAAGGTACTGGCAGAAGTAAAGCTGTGAGGACGGAGTGTGAGTCGTGCTTGGGTAGCTCAGTTGGTAGAGCACTTGCCCGTGAAAGGCAAAGGTCCTGAGCTCGAGTCTCGGTCCGGCATACAGTTTTAATCTGCCAGGAAGTTTCGAAAGACATACTCTCATTTCCCTTACGTTATTTAAGTTTATTGTTATATGGTATGGTTTAGTACATTTTTAAAATGATAATCCAGAGTGTGCCTAATTATTACTGAAAAATTTCATTTTAACTATAGTTTTATAAACCAGCCAGCTAACTATGGAGTTGTACAGTTGACAATGCAAATTTCAGTAAAATAAAATTTATTTCAGTTTGTTCCTATTGCAATACCATCATGGAATCCAGCACACCCATTTACAAGTAGTGCATGACACTTTTTTTCCCAATCAAAAAAATCCAATTTCGAAATTTTAAGAATTTAAAAATAGTTTAGTTTTAGAAAATTAAGACTTTTTCATAGATATGGTCAATTGCTCATACAGCTCAAAGCTTATAACAAACAGAAGAAAATGGTGTAAATTTATCTTATGAGGATATTACCATTTTAAGGTTTCAAAGTGCAACAAAACACTCATGATTTTTGATCCTTCAAAAATTAATAACTCAAAAAAACAAAATATCCAAAAAATCTTTAATTTTGTATTGTACTTTAGTTTTAAAAGAATCATAAAATTACAAATCATGAAGGCTCAAATTTATTTTTTTATTTGTTGATGTGTCCGAGACTGATGCAATAGTACAATGTTAGTTCTGTTCTTTCAGAATTCTTATGTTGAAAGTGAAAAGTTCATTCTTTTTAACAATAGTGCTCCTACAGACAATACTTTGGTCAGACTGGGTGCTTCTGGCAATTACCATATTTTATAAACTGTAAGACAAACCTTAATTTTTAAGCATTTTTTAGAAAGTAACATTTTTACCATTTTTATTATTAGATTGCAAAGCAAAACTGACCTTTAAATTTCCTGAAAATTGTCATCTGAACTTTCTCCTTCTTCTTCTTAACAGTTGGCCTCTTCATATACAAGATGATCTCCACTGCCATCGAGAGCTTTATTTATGCTGCAGTTCTTGAAAGATGTAACAATAATTTCTTCTCTCACTTTTGACCATTACTGTTTTATCCACTGACACACTTGTTTGAGTGTAGGTTGTTTTAAAACTCCCTTCAGCATGAATTTCTGTTGAGTTTCATCCATCATCCATTTTTCCATTCCTCTCTCATGTACACTTTAAATGGTTTATTTATTGAGACATCAAGACATTGCAATTACTAAGTAAATCCTCCTGAAATAACACCAAGCTCTGTACTTCTGTCTCAGTTTCTCTTTCACAGAATTTTTCAAATGACTACTAAATTGCTCTAGCACAGGAAGAGAACTCTTCTTTAGCAAAGCACCTTTCCTTCTCTCCCATGCTCTGTTAATCCCTAATTTCATACCAGCCTCATCCATCCAACTCTTGTCATGTATGTGAACAGCAACACCTGGCGGTTTTTCAGAAGGTTTTGGCACTATTTTGTGCTTGAAAATGGCCATTGGATTAAGTTTAGTACCATCAGCACAACATGAAAGGATAAGTAGTGCTTTTTTTCTAGCTGACTTGCTCTTATGGTTACAGTTTTAGCACCTTCCATGGAAAAGGTTCTGTTGCTCAGCACGTCAAATATCAGGAGTTTCATCCATATTTGCTATTTGGCTTAGTTCCACACTGGTTTCCTTTCAGTGTTGAATAATAAGGCGATGGAAAGATAATACAAGTTATGTCCACAAAGTAAGTTCCACTTGATTATATAAAACAAACATGTACATATACATAAAAAATGCTTATTGTACAAAAATCTACAACTGTTAAACTACTTTTCTACATAGCTTCCGAAATTTTGTAGGCACTTGTCATAACATGGCACAAGTTTTTGTATGTCTACTTCATATAAGGTTGCTGCCTGTGTATTCAACCATGTTGTTTCAGCTCGTCATCATCATTGAAGTGTTGACCCCCATGGACAGATTTTAGGTGTAAGAAGAGATGAAAGTCGCTAGGAGCGAGGTCCTGGCTGTACAGAGGATGATCAAATGCATCCCAGTGATAGCCCCATAAGAGTTGTTTGGTCACATTTGCTGTGTGAGGTCTGGCATTATCGTACAGGGGGGGGGGGGGACACCCCCCCCCCCCACACACACACCTTTTGAAAGTAATCCTTGGTGATTGTTCTGTATTGTGCGGTACAATTTCTTAATGGTCTTGCAGTAACCATGTGCATTGATTGTTCGGCCTTGTGGTAAGAAATCAATCAGCAAAATGTCTTTTCTGTCACAAAAAATGGTGCACATGACTTTTCAAGGTGTCAAGATTTGCTTAGGCTTAACCTACGTTGGGGATGAAGTGTGCCTCCATTCCTCTGATTGCCGTCTTGTTTCAGGGGTGTCATACAATACCAAAGTTTCATCCCCTGTGACTATTGGAGAAAGAAAACCATCGCCTCCTTCATTGTAGCGTATCAAAAACTGAAGTGCACTGCCCATCTGTTGTTTTTTGTGTTGCTTAGTAAGAATTTTGGGTACACAGCATAAGCAAAGTTTTCAAAATTTCAGTTTTTCAATAACAATTTCATGAATCAGTGATCGTGAGATTTGCAGAACTTCCATAGCAAGGGCACTAAGTGTAAACATACAGTTGTGCTTAATCTTCTTTTCAATTGTGTGAACCAGTTCATCAGTACCACAGATGGGCATCCACTTCGTACTTCATCGTACACTTGATCACATCCTTCATTGAACAGTCTGCCCCATCTTCTAACCATTGAATCACTCATAGCATTTTGTTCGTAAACCTCCCAGATTTGCTGATGAATTTCCTTTGGTTTAACTTCCTTTGCATTTAAAAAATGAATCACTGATCTGATTTCACACGCCGCGGCCTCTTCAATTATGGCTGACATTATAAAGAAGCACTACAAAGCACACATCGGCAGCAGCGATCTGAAAGTGGCATACATGTCTTCTCCTTGAGTCAGAGTAACTGCCACACATGCTCAGAACTGCGATCGTAGCACTGCTGCAGATAGAAATAGAAATGGAACTTACTTTGTGGACAGCCCTCGTATTTTGTCTTCATACTCTTGTGGGCATTTTATGGAATATTTTGGTTTTGGATTGCATGCAAAGTCCATGATGTTTTATAAACCTGTAGCACAAACCAACTCCATGCTTAAAGTTTTTGAAGTTCCACTGTTATGCTAGCTTATGAACATGTATTTGAATCATTTTAATATTAATTCCAATGCTAGTTAATGATGTCCTTCAAACCATTTCAGTATGTCATCATCTAATTTTCATTCAGTCCTCTATATGCACATTTAGTCTTCCTTATTTTTTTCAGTTCTTCTTTGCTAGCCTGCCAGTCATGAAAGGTTTTTCCTTTTGATGGAGGGCCGAAATGCCGGTCAGCTGCTCAGTTTCCATGTTCTTTTGCATATGCTATTACTTTGAATTTATTGCCTACATCATACACTGAAGAGCCAAAGAAACTGGTACACCAGCCTAATATCGTGCAAGGCCCCCGCTAGCATGCAGAAGTGCCCCAACACAACATTGCATGGACTCGACAAACCTCTGAAGTAGCACTGGATGGAATTGGCACCATGAATCCTGCAGATCTGTCCATAAGAGTATGAAGTGGTGGAGATCTCGTCTGAACAGCTTGTTGCAAGGCATCCCAGATGTGCTCAATAATGTTCATGTCTGGGGAGATTGGTGGACAATAGAAGTGATAAAACTCCGAATAATGTTCCTGGAGCCACACTGTAGCAATTCTGGACATTGCCCTGCTGGAATTGCCCAAGTCCCTCGAAATGCACAACGAACATGAATGAATGCAGGTGATCAGACAGGATGCCTATTCACGTGTCATCTGTCAGAGTAATATCTAGACGTATCAGGGGCCCATATCACCCCAGCTGCATGTACCCCACCCCATTACAAGTCTCCACTAGCTTGAACAGTTCCCCTGCTCACATGCAGGGTCCATGGATTCATGAGGTTGTCTCCATACCCACACACGTATATCCGCTCAACACAAGTTGAAATGAGACTCATCCGACCAGGCAGTATATTTCCAGTCATCAACAGTCCAGTGTCAGTGTTTATGGGTCAAAGCGAGGTGTAAAGCATTGAATCGTGCAGTCATCAAGGGTACACGGGTGGGCCTTTGGCTTCAAAAACCAATATCGATGATGTTTCATTGAATGGTTTGCACACTGACACTTGTTCATGGCCCAGTATCGAAATTGGCAGCATTTTGTGGAAGGGTTGCACTTCTATCACAATGAATGATTCTCTACAGTCAGCATTAGTTCCATTCTTGCAGGATCTTTTTTTGGTCTCTATGACATTGGAAATTTGATGTTTTACCGGATACCTCATATTAACAGTACACTCGTGACATGGTTGTATGGGGAAATCCCCACTTCATCGCTACCTCAGAAATGGTGTGTCCCATTCAAACTCGCTTAAATCTTGATAACCTGCCATTGTAGCAGCAGTAACCAATCTAACAACTGCACCAGAAACTTGTTGTCTTATGTAGATGTTGCCAACCGCAGTGCCGTATTCTGCCTGTTTACATATCTCTGTATGTGAATATGCATACCTATACCAGTTTCTTTGGCCCTTCAGTGTATGAATACCTTTTATTTTTTTTCCATTACGAAACCAGCTGCTAATAAAAATATTGTACTAGTACTGATAACACAAATCACGTTCAAGTTCACTGGCACCATATACTGTAGTGACCCATCATAAGCTAGATAGCTTTCTGGTGGGTTTGTGACATAGGGGGGGGGGGGGGGAGACAGTGTTAGCAAGTTTGTGAATTCCTGCAACTCATCAACTCATGTTCGTTGCATCAGTGTGCTGCTGCTGCTGCCAGTTGAATCCATTGTTGCCAGATTAGGTTTTCCCTGGCATGGAATATATGGCCATTTTCAAGACTGGTGGGGATTTTAAATCACACTAGACATTTTTATATTAATTTTGAGAATAAGATTCACCTGAATTTTGGAGGCAATTTTTTGAAGAAAAAAGTGTGTCATAGTCCAAAAAATATGGCAGCTGTGCAAGCAGCCTCATAATGGAAGCATTAAAATGCAAGTCATGTCATATATGATGTGACTGAGTGAGTGATGCACTAGTCACTTCCTCATGTGAATGTCACTCTCCCCTGAATTATTTTCAAGGTTCTGCATTAAAAAATTCCACAAAATTCTTCATACAGGGCTTATTATACATCACTCAGAATGTGGTATGATTTTCAGACTAGTGTGAGGAGCATTCTCAGCAATGTGCCTGATGTCATCCTCAATTTTATAATGAGGGTTATGATCTAAACAATTGCTGCACCACCTATTATTATTACTATAGTAGGAAAGCTCTTGCAGAATTTAAATAACTTAGGTGGACTAGCTCGAGGTGGAGGCTGTGTTGATGGGGCGGGTAGAGGGCTAGAGAGGCAGCAGAGGGATGGGGGGGTAGCTAGCAGCTTGGAAGCAGCAGGTTTGCTGACTAGGAATGCGAGAGGGAGGAACGGCAGGTGAGGTGTTCCAGGCTCGGAATACTGCCACAAGTAAACATAAGAATAAAGTTCTGTCTCCATTTATTAACAAAATGATTTTCTTCAACTTAACACAGATGACCTCCTTTGACTGATACTTATTTCAACACAAAGTGCAAAAATGTCAATAATCTGGTAAAAAATCTTATACTAAATAGAAAGTTCACTGAATGCTTTATAACACAATCCTTTTATTACTAGAACACCCAAAGATATTCTTTGTGATATGATACAGACCTCTCACCTGACCAGACACAGAAATATCTTAAGTCCACTCCCACTGGGAGGTGTAAGTCTGAGCAAAACGAAACTTAAAGTTCTGGGGAAAACCAACATAAATTCAAAGTCCCTTGTATCTTGCTGGAAGAGTCTAACCATAACAAATGATACCAACAGTTCCTGTGAGCATGTCGCCAAATTTGGTGCTTGTTTGCTAGAGATGAAGGGGGCGTGCAGTCTGAAGCAGTGTTGGGTCTGTGGCACAAGACATCAGTCAGCTGGCTGCGACAGAACTACTTGGATCAGGAGCAGCATGGTGCTTTACATGGCAGAGGTATATTTGCATTCGATTGGCTGCATATGACTTTGCTGATGCAGCAGAGGCTTCTCAGCAGGAGCAACACCTGTCACAGACGGCTGTGCGCTTCACTTGTTTTTCATGTCTGATGTATGCAAAGGCCCTCTGCAGGCTGAGTTGCAAATTTCTTGCCTCACTGGATTGTGCAGTCATTGATTTGCATTGGTGCAGCCCGCCTGGCAGAGTTGTGTTGCCGGGTGGTATCAGCAGCTGACAACTTCTGTAACATACCAGTCCTTTCCCTCTCCCCCTTTAACATGATCTTGTCCACCTCACTTGGATGGGGAAAGGGAGTGCAGAGTAGAACTGGCATTCGTTTGTATGCTCACTATTCCATGTCGTCGTGTGGAGGACTGGCCAGGTCGGTGTCCCCCAGAGCCCCTTGCTGGCTTGGAGAGTCTGGAAAAGAAAACTGAGTGAGATTTTCAGGCAAAAGATTTGAGCCCTGCCACAGTCCAATGTGATTAATGTATTTGCTACACTGGGTGCTGTCCTGTCGGGTGACCTCCAGCATGGCATGGTTGAGTAATCATGACACCGTGCAACGAGCCAGCGGAGTTGACCACAAGCAAAATTCGTCACTCACTTGGGGACCTGCAAGGAGAAATGATGCTCCTCATCTTGAAGCCACTTCAGTTCCTGCCGAGGCCTGTCACATAGATCAAATGGGATACTGCAGGCCTTACAGAACTCCTGGACACTATGGGCGAGATAATGATGTGGGCTTTGAAATTAGGGACCTCAGAGTAATGTGCTGAATACATCAATGGATATTTGCCATAAAGCTCTGATGTGTAAGAACCACTGTCCATGACATTAACAGTGGGGTTGGGGTTCTGCATCTCTAAGCCCAAGGAATTAAAGAGGTCCATATTGTGGAGGTTAGAAGTGCCAGGGGTGACCACCACCAGTATCCAAGCTGTGAGAACTGGGGAACCATACTGAAGCTGGGCCAAAAATGCAATGCAGATGAATGTGAGATCATTACTAAAACTACAGATGGGGGTGTCAAAATATTTAAGAGGGATTACACCAGTCGATAGTGGCAGTAGAGGAGTCAGTGTGTCTGCAAGTCCACCAGAACTCCATCATTTAGAACAGAGATAGATATCAACTTCCTGGGCAGTGGGAGAATGAATTGCACAAAAGAGCCATCAACGAGGTCAGTGTCCTACACAACCAACTCCAAGTCATGGAGCCATGCGGGGCAGCTGAGCGGTCTGGGGCGTCTTGTCGTGGTCCGCACGGCTTCCCCATCAGAGTTTCAAGCCCTCCCTCAGGAATGGGTGTGTGTGTGTGTGTGTCGTCCTTAGCGACATCCTTAGCGTAAGTTAGTTTAAGTTAGATTAAGTAGTGTGTAATCTTAGGGACCAATGACTTCAGCAGTTTGGTCCCATAAGGCCTTACCACAAATTTTCCCACGTCCTGAGAGTCAACATGCATCCAATCAATAGGCATCACAGTAGAAGAATGGCAGACTTTAGCCATATGGCCAAATTTGACACAGGTGGCACACTTTGCCCACTGGAAGTGGCATTGCTGTTGATGGTGACTGACAAAGCACTAGCTACATTAAGGGAGCTGTCAGAACTGACATGGGTCTGGTGCTTCCTTGTCAGACTTCCAGACCAGTTTAGACAGAGAAGGGTTATCACAAGCCAAGTGTGAGGCAAACACCAGCAGCAGGTACTGCAAAGCCACTAAAGAGTGCAAAGACTGATCAAAGGTGCAGTGATAGGCAGTCATACCTCAAGAGATGGGTATTTGAGTTTCAAGAGGTTGTGACATAATGCTTCATCAGGGGAATGAATGTCCTAAGTGAATGAAGAGGCATAGGATTGCTTACATCTGGAGTCAGCACGCTGAGAATAATAATCCATAGAGAGCTACTGGAGGTGGGCTGTCTGTTCCCTTTATGACTAAGAAGATCGTTTATTACAACTAAAAATGTTTGGTGTGCTGTGACCATGTTCACCTGAGAATTGAACTAATGAATAAGAATAGACATCAGTGTGGTGTAAGTGAGGGCATGGGGTTCTGCCTCAGGCTGGGTAACTCTCGTGTGTTTAGTTCAGAAAAGCTGATGGTGGAGGGAAGGATACAGATGGTCCAGATTATGAAGCACCCAATGAAATCACATAAAGCATGTTGTGCTCATCTGCATGTTGTGCCAATGGATGGCATTCATTCTGGTGGACACCTGGACAGTTGTCATACCAACATAAAAAACTGTGTAGTGATTGCAGCAGATGTGGTGTATGACATGGGTGCTTTCATAAGTAGCCGAGCCAATGATGGGGCAGAATAAGATTGTGACAGGAGTGAAGTAGGAAATGCTGGGTGGGTTGATTGGGCAGGTCTTGCACCATGGTCTTCCACAAGGATATGATCCTTGCAGCCAGGGTGTGGGACAGGGAGTGGCATGTGGGTGGACCACAAAGTACTGCAAGTTGGTGGGTGAGAGAATAGCGCTTTGGGAGAGGTGAGAAGGACCGTGGGTAGGATGTGCTTCATTTTTGGACACAATGATAAATAATCAAAGCCCTGCTAAAGGACATGGTTCAGTTGTTCCAGTCCATGGTGATAATGGATGACAAGGATGCATTTCCTTGTAGCTGACCCTTGATGGTGGTGGTTGGATTCGGGGTCTCCAAGGATATGGCAAGGAAAACCTGTTTGTGGACTGGGTTTGAGGATAATGCCTGCCTGTGAAGTCCCTTTTGAGGCCTTCAGTATATTGGATAACAGAGTTGTCACTGCAGATTCAGAAGACAGATGGACAGACTGTATGGGAGTGATTTGTGTGTGTGTGAATGTGTGTGTGTCAGAGATACACATGTCAAAATGCAGTTGCTGTTTGGTGGTTGGGAGGTTTAATATGAATAGAGGTGTGAATGGAGCCATCAGAGAGGTGGAGGTTAACATCCAAGAAGATGACATGCTGGATTGAGAAGGACCAGGTGAAGTGTGTGGAAGAAAAGTTGTTGAGGTTGCAGAGAAATGAGGATAAAGTGCCTTGGTCCTAAGTCCAGATCATGAAGATATCATCAGTAAACCTGAACCAGACCAGGGGTCTGAGGTTTTGGTGGGATAGTAAGGTTTACTTTAGATGTCCCATAAAAGACAGACTTAGGACGTGCCATACTGGAGATTGGTTTATTTACCTTACCCTCAAAAGAGAAGTAATTGTGTTTCAGGTTTAGTTGGTAAGGTGTTACAGGAATGAGGTAGTGGGTTTGGAATCTGAAGGACACTGCGAGAGGCAGTGTTTGATAGCAGCAGTGCCATGGGGACAGGAGCGATATTGGTGTATAAGGAGGTGGCACTAACAGTGATTAGTAGAAATCCAGGAGATAAAGAGTGGGGATGGTGGATATTCAGTGAAGGAAGTGGTATCCTTTGATGTGTCAGGCTAGGTCTTGGAAAATTGATTGGTGGTGTTGCTCAACAAGAGCAGAAATTCTTTCAGTAGGGGCACAATAACCAGCTACAATGGGATATCCAGGATTCTTGGATTTGAGGGTTTTGGGGATCATCTAGGAAGTGGGTTTTCAGGGTGTTGTTTGGATAAAGAGGGAGATGTTGTCCATCCTGTGGCACAACATGCAGCTATGCACAACATGCTTGATTTGATTTCAGTGGCTGCTTCACACCCCAGATTGTCTGGACCCTTGCATCCACCATCTTTCCTGAACTACGCACATGGGAGTTATCTTTGCCACACAGCCCCCATCCTTATAACCCTCCTGGCCTCGATCTCCTTAGCCCACTGCATGCACACCCTCCATCCAATTGTTTCCCCTTCCTCTGGCCTGTCACTCCCTCCCAGCCCAAGTCACCTTCTTCATGTGCCACTCCCCATCAGCCCCGGTACTCATGCATCACATGCCTAGCCTGTCACCTGCCACCCGTTCCTCCCACATTCCCAGCCAGCAAACCTGCTGCCTACCTCCGAGCTGCTAGCTACCCACCTCAACCTCTCTAGCTACCTCTCACTTCTCTTTCCCTCTACCCATCTGACACGATACAACCCCTACCTACATTACTCCCTCTGCCAAAAAGCAATCCTGGCATTGACTGCATAGCTGGCACAATGTAAAGGCACAGGTGTGTGTGTGTGTGTGTGTGTGTGTGTGTGTGTGTGTGTGTGTGTGTGTGTGTGCACATGCATACGTACACATGCGTGGATGTGTGTGCATGTTTCTGTCTGTATTTCTTTGCACTCTAGCTTGAGAAAGGATTTATTCTGACAGCTAGCAAGTTTTCTTTCACTTTCGTGTGTGCCTGTTGACAATTCAACATTTCTGCTATTTGGTTAATGGTCTCCTTTACACATAAAATTATTATTTCATGGTATCTGTTCCCAAGGTACTCCCCAAAGAGACTAAATCACAGATGAATTCACTTGATTAAAAAATCACTTAGCCCAGTACTTGATAAAGAAATATTAGTTATCTAGTAATCACTTCCCTTAGAGTTTTGTACCAGTTCTGACATCTCCCTCCCATGACCATACCAGCAATAATTCCTTTTTTTACTCTTCTCAGGATTTTTCTTCTTACCTTTCACATGCGCTTTATACTCTATACTGTCACACTGCTTCTGAAGTTATCTTGATAATTTTGTGTACAGTCTCCATAGGAATGAAACTATTAGAGGTGTCCAAACTGAAGCTCTCTGACTTGCAGTATCTCTTGGAACTTCTCTCTGATTTGTAATTTTTAACAGTACCCAGTTTTCTTATATAGCCCCAACATAATAGTGCAAACTGTACCTCATAAAAGTGCTAATCATCCACATGTACATGGATACTCTACAAATTACATTTAAGTGCCTGGCAGAGGGTTCATCAAACCACCTTCACAATTCTCTATTATTCCAATCTCGTATAGGGCGTGGAAAGAACGAACACCATTATGTTTCTGTGCGAGCTCTGACTTCTGTTATTTTATCATGGTGAGGATTTCTCCCTATGTAGATTGGCATCAACAAAATATTTTGGCATTTGGAGGAGAAAGTTGGTGACTGATATTTCGTGAGAAGATTCTGTCGCAACAAATAACACCTTTCTTTTAACGTTGTCCAGCCCAAATCCTGTATCACTTCAATGATACTTTCTCCCATATTTCACAGTAATATAAAAAGTGCTGCCTTTCTTTGAACTTTTTCGATGTACTCCATCAGTCCTATCTGGTAAGGATCCCACACCACACAGCAGTATTCTAAAACAGGACGGATGAGCGTAGTGTAGCCAGTCTCCTTAGTAGATCTGTCCCACTTTCTAAGTGTCCTGCCAAGTGCACTGAGGTTCTAATTCACCTTGTAGTTAGATAACTTTACCTTGATTATAATGTTTCATTGATGGGTCTAAATTCAGCTTTATTCCAATTTAAAACTTTTGTAGTTCATGGCTTCAGCATGTTGGAAAAAAATAGTTCAGGTGACATTTCTGTGTTTAAGCTTTCAATGTATTAACAAAAACCCAAGAATTTTTCAACAAACTGGTGCAGATAGTGCTTCACAACGGCTGATATGGCTGGCATATTTGGTCTCTTCCAAATCATCTTAAATAAAAATACTATAATGATGTACATTGCGTTATACTATTGAATGCATGACATTGATAGGTTTACAATTAAAAATAATAATTGTGGTAAAAGCTACATTATAGTAAGTAACTTTATATTATAAGTATTCTTTCAACATAATAACATGTTTGAGTATTTTACAAGCTTTGTGAGAAATTTTTATGAGTTTGTGAGACAATGTTTGTAAGTAACGTACAGATTACTTTAATGTGAACATAATATCACCATCTGTATGTAACTTGTGCTTTGCTGAGCATATGGTTTTTGATGTAGAAAGAAGTTAAGACTCAGTGCTAGTAATATTCAAATGACTCCAATGCCTGAATGTTTTATAATTTACTTCTGTAAGTGAATCAAAGCTACTTAAATATCAAATCTAAACTGAGAAAAAGCTCAAATAATAGTAAACATTAATTTCTGAAATTGTTGTACAGGTGATCCAAAGTTACCTAAGTATTAATGATAAACTGAGAAAGTATTCACATGATAATAAACATATGAATGCAGAAGTTAAATTGTGCACACAGTGTGCAAGTGGAATACACTACTGCAGCATCAAGTATTCAAGCTGTTGTGGGCTCAATCAAATCAGCAAGTGTACACTCACTGTGCCATGTTACAAGGTTTAGAAACAAATAGTTTGCAAGTAACAACTAAGCAGGTTTGGTCATAATAATGGCTTAGGAGTTATAACTGCAGCAGATGATGTCTTTATACAGTGAATGTATTAGAAAATCAAGCTACCAGTCACCAAGTAAGTATTGCTGTTAAAAAGTAATGTATAAATGGAACTTAGTGTAGCAGTAGGGGAATTAGAATACCTTGTACTTATCCCAAATCTCACCAAGCAGTGAAGACCCGATTCTTTAAAGAGCCAAACTCTGAGGCATAAAACGGCTTCAAACTTCTGATTAACTGACAAATGAGTTAATCTGTTATATATTTGACATGAAGATGTAAGTGTGAAAATGTTTAGGAAAGGTTTGAAATTATGTTTATAGTTTGTTGGAAGTTGCTAAGTGCTCCCTTTATCAAATACTGGATGAATGTAATTACAGTAACTTACTCTCCATTTTAAACAGAAACTAGTTTTGCACACATCTCAACATTTACGATGTCATATTTCCTGAACTATGTATCACACAGTGATACAGTTTTTCAGGTGTATTCAGTACTATAATTGGATATTGCTTGCAGAAGGTGTTGTTGTGTAGAGTTTGTAATAAAGAAGTAATACATTAAAACATTGTGCCTGATGCTGCAGTTTTATTGCACAAACAGTGAAAAGGTGGTATGTGATCAACTGTTTCCCTTTCATCATTTTGTGGAGGATGTCAATGAGAAAAAGTTTTGTAAAGGTTTGAAATTTTGCGTTAGAGTTTATTGCATGTTACAAAGTGCTCTTATTCTCAAGTACTATCTGGGTAATTTACGTACCATGAGTTATGCAGCCACAATACATTTACACTGTTTCTAATTGTATTTCTTGTCTTGTTTTAAACCTTCAGCATAAGATTATACTTCTTACTGAATAGATTATTGCAGATTTAAAACTTCAGTCAGTAATTATATGGAATATCAAAAACCAAAATATTGTTGCCTCTGCAACTTGGACTCTGTGATTGTGTCCCAGGCTAACCATTTAGTAATACAGATATCCCTCTGATTATTGAACAAAATAATACTTATAATAGATTGTGGATAATATGAAGAGTCCATTTACACTCTCTATAGAGGTCAAGATGAATGTAAACGGAGTATACACAAGCTTGAAAAAAACTGCAGGACCTGATTGACTATAGACAAGTTAAACAACTGAAATAAATCGAAACCAAACAAGTTCACTGCAGAAGAAGAACGAAGGACGTAAAATGACAAGTTTTGTTTGTCCTCTGTATGTTGCAAGAAGGCTGCACTGTCCTAACACAGGGATACCTTGACCTGAATAACTACTTAACTTAACATTTGCGGCACGCAACGGAGGTGTGCCCAACTGTTTGTACGTGTCTTGATTGATAGTGAAACCAAAGCTCCGGTATCGAGCTGGAATGGTATCACTTTGCCGTTAATGTCCAAGTCCACAAAAAGTTTATTGTCCTGCTGACGACAAGAGCGACGGTCTCGTGCAATGTGAACTGACACTGGTACATAATCACGTGCGACTTGACGGGAGTTCCGGCGATGTCGACGCACACTATTTTTGGGACGAACAGTCACTGTTAGAGAGAGTGGCACTGGGCGGAGTGGAATGAACTACACGAATTTCCATGGGCGAAGTTTCGCGAGCCTGAGTATCCTTGGTTAGATTCCGATTCCGGCGCGAAGCAAAGGGCCTGGAACGGTTGTGAGCTTCCGATCTGAGCTTTTTCTGGCAAACACTCTGAACATGTCCTTTTTTATCACAATAAAAGCAAATAGCTTGGCGTGATGGGCAGTTCTCACGCGAATGTTTAGTAGCACACCGCGGGCATGATTTGATCACTGCATTTGCTTGTCGGCGCGGCACACGTGGCTGAGAGCCTGGCGGCAGCGGCGCGGCCGGGCGCGAGGGCTGTTTACTGCTCCGTGCAGCTCGCCCGGCGGGCCGGTTAACCTAACACACTGCTGGCGAAGTTTCAAATTATTCCTGAGCAAAGTCAAGTGTGTCCTGCCGATCCAATATGTCCATCACTTGTTGAAGAGAGGGATTTACTAGTTTCAAAATCTGTTCCCTTATACGATCATCAGAAACGTTCTGTGCAATTGCATCACGTACCATAGTATCTGAATAAGGGAGTCCACATTGGCACTCAAAAGCACAATCCCTAGTAAGGCCTTGCAATGTTGCAACCCACTCCCGATTAGTCTGACCTGCCGTACGTTTTGTACGAAAAAAGGTATACCTTTTCGCAGCTACCTTGACTGATTCTATGCATCTAATGCAGACAAAATTTCTTCGTAGGACAGAGTTGCTACGTCACGTCGGGGAAATAATTTGACTATCACACGTTACGTAGTCACGCCGACAGAAGACAACGAAAATGGCTGCCGCTCGTTACCTTGAATTCTGTAGGCGGCGAGATGGAATCCAAATTGGCGTGACCACTCCGTCCAGCTTTCCAGTGCAGCATCAAAAGTACGAAAAGTTGGTGCAACTGCGTGTTGTGGCTGCGTTAGCGGTGTAGCGGCTGCTGCCGCATCGTTTTGCATCGCCCGTTGACCCTGGACAAGCTGTACAAGGGCATCCAGTAAGGCCTGCGTCTGCTGATTCTGTAAGCCATAAAATTCGGACAGTACATCTGGAGATTGTGGCGAAGCCATTACACAAGTAAATTAAGGCAGGTTAGAGAAGAACGCGGTTTTTCCTCATCGTCAATGTTGTGGTTGGCAGGAGAGCCAACATCGTGTTAATATGTTGTTGTTGTTGTCTTCAGTCCTGAGACTGGTTTGATGCAGCTCTCCATGCTACTCTATCCTGTGCAAGCTGCTTCATCTCCCAGTACCTACTGCAACCTACATCCTTCTGAATCTGCTTAGTGTACTCATCTCTCGGTCTCCCTCTACGATTTTTACCCTCCACGCTGCCCTCCAATGCTAAATTTGTGATCCCTTGATGCCTCAAAACATGTCCTACCAACCGATCCCTTCTTCTAGTCAAGTTGTGCCACAAACTTCTCTTCTCCCCAATCCTATTCAATACTTCCTCATTAGTTACGTGATCTATCCACCTTATCTTCAGTATTCTTCTGTAGCACCACATTTCGAAAGCTTCTATTCTCTTCTTGTCCAAACTAGTTATCGTCCATGTTTCACTTCCATACATGGCTACACTCCAAACAAATACTATCAGAAACGACTTCCTGATACATAAATCTATATTCGATGTTAACAAATTTCTCTTCTTCAGAAACGCTTTCCTTGCCATTGCCAGTCTACATTTTATATCCTCTCTACTTCGACCATCATCAGTTATTTTCTGACCTCCACTCAGCCAGGACCCTGGCTTCAACATGGATCCTGTCCACATGGACTTAACCACTGAGGCAGTCATGGCCAACATTCCTTTGGACACCAAGTTTGTTGCACACCAAACCACCGAGGACCCGAGCTCCAGGAGCACTCTGCCTGATGCAATGAGGTTGGTCGCCAGACTACAAGTAGCTGCAACACCGAAAGGTCCAGGTCCACTGTTATTGCCAGAGTGAGCTCTCCTCCAGCTCCAGAAAGACATTGTCTCTCTTGCATATCAGGCACTGCGGCATTGTGTTCACCAAGCACATGGCGTGCCAGCATGTCTACTGACAGAGCATGGATGCAACGATGACCCACATGGTGACTTCCTGTCCCACCTGCCAGAGCAAGCAGGCCATCCCTCCATGTCATTTTTCCTTGGCCAGACACTTCCACTCCCTGTTCCCAGTCACACTTGGCTTTCATGGGTCCCTTCCTGCAATATACCTGGCTGATCACCACAGATTCTGGGAGTTGTGTCACCCATATCTCATGCATGTCTACCATATCCATAGGGCAGATCATTCAAACCCTGTCCTGCGTTCTTCCAATTGAAGGGCTGCCAGAAAGTATTGTCACAAATAACACCCCTCACTTGGCTTCTCAGAATTCTCCACTTTCTGTGGAGCAAACGGCATAGCACAGATACACACTACACCCATCCAGATGTATTAATCCCAGCTGTCTAAACTCCACCACCATCACCTGTTGGACAAGGCCCTCACACTCTTTCTGGCTTCTCATCATTCCACTCCCTATGACAGGTCAAAACTATCACAGCTGACAACATCAGTCACAATTATCATCCAGCCCACCAGCACCCACCCGTCCTCTCAATGGTCTAGCCACCACCCTTTCTCTCTCCAAGATCCTCTTTGGACTCTTGTCTTCACCTATGGCCATTTACAATCTCCCGGGTGGTGCCATGACTTAGATGAAGCTTCAAGATGGCACAGTGTACCTTAAACACATTAGCCAATTGCGGCCCCACTGTGGTCCTCATACTCAGTGTGGTGGCCTGCCATCATCTTTTATTCCAGAGGCAGAGTCCTCCGCAGTGCCCATCCCAGACACTGCTCCATCCTCCAGCATCCCAGATATCACATCAGAGCCAACGCTGATGGAGGTGGACCTCAGCCCTACAGCTGCCCTGGCCGCCACTGTGGACCCAGTCCCTTTTAGGGGCAAACTACCACTTCTCTTCCCATTTGTGGAGGTGGTGGTGGTGGTGATGGTGGTGTTGGGGGGGGGGGGGGGGGAGGAATGCTGTGTTGTGGATTTGCACCTACTCAACCAGCAATCAACAACACAGACCAGTTACATGGGCACAGACCTCACAGGGCACAGCTCTTCAGATAATGGACAAGGGATGGCCATACTCCAACCAGCTATCATGTGGCAACCCAAGTGCCACCAGAAGCCACTGGCCCCACAGACCTTTTCCTTCCTTGCAGGGCACATGACCAAAAGTAGGACCTACAGTATCCTGGCACCTGGGCAGTATTTATGCCAGCATCCGGGCTGTGCTTGATCAGTATTTCCTCTGAGAGAGTTTCCTGTATCAGGCGCCACTGCGAAAGGAATTTTCAATTCCGTTATTATTTTGCTCTAATGATCTCAATCCTGATGAGCCATTAAATGCTTACCTTCCATTATTTTTTTATTATCCTGTGGTTATACTGCAGTTAAACACTGAAGTATTGTGTAAGTTTAAAACATAAAAGTTAATATTAACTATTGACAGTGTGTGGACCAGTACACAAGTGTATATTTTAGCAAATTAGTGGAATATGACCTATCAGTGAAGGACTGACCGACACATGTTGAATTATTTCTAATTTAATAGCCACTTTTATCACTGGGAGAAGGGTGTATACAGGAGTTAAGTAAAGTATGCTAGAGGAAAGGAAAAGTAGCTCCAAATCATGGATCTTTCAAGTAAAAATACTCTCACCAACCCGTCTTCCCTTTGTGTCATCTTATTCGATACCTGCTTCCGGAGGTGAGCTGCATCAAGTTTTAAAAACTAAAGTTAAACTTCAGTCTGTGAACCTTATAATGTTTCTGTTCACCTACAGCAGTAAAATTGTACTTACAATATGGGAAAAAAACTGCAGTAATAATTTACTAAATAGCTAAAATAGTACTCTTGCTTTTTTCACATTGTTTTGGTGCTGATAGGGCACATAAGAGCAACATTTAATTTTTCAGCTGTTGTTCTCTTGTTTTTCATCGCAATCCTCTTCAATGAATATCTGCCACAAACAGTCAGTGCACACTTTTATTCATGTTGTTACTTAGAAGATAACGTTTTCCTGCTTCCCTATATGCATTATAAATCTGCAATGTGATGCCTCTTCAAACACCAAACACTTCAGCTGCATTGAGTATGGAAGCACCCACCATACAAGCACCGACAACTTTCCCACATTCACTCACCTCTGACATATACCACTTCCAACTATACAGGACACTCCTCTAACCACCACTGACACTTCCAACAAATTGAGGAAATTGCACAGGTGTGATTCATGGGCATCAAAACCGTGCAACCTGCAGCATTTGCTAACACGAATTTATATTCAACCATCCATTTCTTGCGGTGTTTCCATATTTTTTTCACCCCCTGTATCTCTCTGTGGGAGATGCCCCAAAACGGAACAGAATATGTGAGTACAGAGTACAAGCGCGAAATAAGCGCATACCAGTTACTCAGAACATTAAGTGGATAATTGAAACTGCTTGATCTATTTACTAACTTTTTATGTATGTTTGACTATAGATTATCAACTTTCCACACTTAGAGAAATTTAATGGTTATCTCTTTGTTCAATAACAATTTATTTATATTTAACCAATTTATTTGCTTGGAGTTTGTTGGTTGGTTGTTTTTGGGGAAGGAGACCAGACAGCGAGGTCATCAGTCTCATCGGATTAGGGAAGGACAGGGAAGGAAGTCGGCCCTGCCCTTTGAAAGGAACCATCCCGGCATTTGCCTGGAGCGATTTAGGGAAATCACGGAAAACCTAAATCAGGATGGCCGGACACGGGATTGAACCGTCGTCCTCCCAAATGCGAGTCCAGTGTCTAACCACTGTGTCACCTCGCTCGGTTTGCAGTTTGTATCAGAAATTATATGATGGAGACCATTAGCACAATGTCACTGAGAGAGAAACAGAAAAAAAATTCATAGTACAAACTCATTATGTTGCTTTTATGGAATAACCAGGATTGAAAGAGATTATAGCTCATGTAGAGAGCATATCCCTTTGTTGTAAGTAGGTTATGTATGTATGGCACTCTAATTTTAGTATAGTGCCATAGCCTGATTGCTCATATGTTGGACTGATATGAGGTTATAGGACAGAGTCCCATCTTGGGGCATGAACTAGGTTTTAAACATGTCATAACTGTGTGTATCTTCCAACGTAAAAATTATGTATAGAAAAGTTCATGTATGTGTTTGTGTAATGAGTGAAGAATACATATGGGATGGCTCTACCTAGAAAATACTGCTCAAATGATTCTAAAGCCTGGTCGAGAAAAAGAAGAAGGAAAGATAGATTTTGATATAATCATCATGTTCATGAAATGTACAACATATAACAGCATCAATTGAAGTGGCAGAAAAAATGTTTAATAAGAGGCACTCTAATGACAAAACATATTAATGGAAGAGATCAAAACAGTAATGTAGTCCCACAGAGTAGACAGAAGGAGAATCCCATAATTTCCATAAAACAGAGCTTATAGAAACTATTCTTGTAGTACACCAATGGCAACCTAGTGGTGCAATATTGAAGCTGGTAAAATGAAGCATAGTTATAACAGGACTCAAATACCAGTTCAGACATTCTGATATAATATTTGAAACTACTATAGGTGAATGCTATAAATGTCCTCTAAACTGGGATCTGTCTGCCTCCAATTGAGCTAATTCATAATTTTTCATTACAAGTGTTTCCTCTATCTGTGTTAATAATCTCTGAAGTTTCAAGTTTGTGGCCAAGTTAATGATAGCTCGAAGTCAACTTAGCTGCCTGGTTGAAGTGTGTCCAGTGCAGATCTTTTTTTGGACTCCAATGAAACAATGGTCTTCCATGGAGCAGTTTTCACGTTTGTGACTTTTGATCTGTATTATGCATTCTCCTTAGTTGTTGCTTTGTGTAGAGATGGTTCTCTTCCTCTTGTGGTTCTGCTCCCCTGCTCAGCAGACAGAAAAGTTTATTGGTTTATGGTAGATATGTCATATAGCTGTGTTCTACAGGAACTGCAGTTCCTCCATGAGAATTCTTGTTGATGTTTTTCAGACAGAGCAACCGAGCAAGGTGGTACATTGTTTAAGACACCAAATTTGGATTTGGTAGAACAACAGTTAACAACGTTCACACACCTGTTCAGACCGTTTCCCTAAATTGTATAATCCAGATGCTGGAATGTTTCCTCTGAAAAAGGACAAGACCAATTTCTGCCCCTGTCCTTCCACAATGAGAATACATTCTTTATCTCTAATGACCAAGTCATGAATAGAACAATAAAAACTAATCTTCCTTCCTTCCTTCCTTCCTTCAGACAGAAGATGCACGTCCATGACTGACCAGAGGTAGATCACTTTTAATATATAGTGGTGATCCTTTGTTGAGTAATGGATAGATAGCATCCAGGGTTTTCCAGTATTGTCACTTAATTTAACCTGTTACCTCCAATTCAACCTCCAGTAAATGGTGAGTACAAAGCAGTTGATTATCAGGGCCAATTGAATAGACATTTATTCACTGAAATTGATGAAACTTTTTTCTCTATATCTCTGTCATACTAGTAGCTTACCTGTGACATTAGACAGCAAGACTTTGTTGTGCTGGTACTGCAAACATCTAAAAGCAAAAGGAAACTGCAACTGCTTTTTCCCCCAATGGAATGCAGCTCTACTGTATGGCTTAATGATGATGGCATCCTCTTGGATAAAATATTCTGGAGGTACAGTAGTCCCCCTTTTGATTCTTCAGTCAAGTACTACAGAGAGCGTGTAATGTTAGGTCCTTTAATCAGGCAGGTAAGTTAGAAAATTTAAAAAGGGAAATGTATTGGTTGAATGTACCTGTACTGGAAATCAGTTGATTTGGAGTGGGGGGAGGGGAGAGAAGAACAATACTTCTATATAGGTAAGTACAGGATTATCAACAAAAAAATCAATGCAGGAGTAGGCCAGATAATGAATCAGAAAATAGGAATGCAAGTAAACAACTATGAGTATCAGAGTGAACATATTATCGTAGCTAACACGGACATGAAGCCAACCACGGTAGTACAGTTTCATACACCAACTAGGTATGCAGATGATGAAGAAATTGGAATAATGTATGACAAGATAAAGGAAATTATTCAGATAGTTAAGGGAGATGAAGATTAACTGTGATGGCTGACTGCAATTTGGTTGTAGGAAAAGGATGAGAAAGAAGAATAGTACGAGAACATGGACTGTGGGAAAGGAATGAAGGAGGAAGCAACCTAGTGAAGTTTTCCACAGAGCATACTTTAATCACTGCTAAATATTTATTTAAGAATCATGAAAGAAAGTTATATGTGTGGAAGAGACCTGGGGATGTTGGAAGCTTTCATTAATTGTAGGTCAGAGATTTTGAAACCAGATTGTAAACTATAAGACATATCCAGTGGCAGATATGAACTCTGATTCAAACTGGAAAAATTAGATAAGAAATTAACAAGATGAGACCTAGATAAACTGCAGGAACTGGTTATTTAGAATTTCAGAGGAGCATGAGGCAGTGATGGACTGAGAGGGGGGAAAGGATACAAAACAAGACAAATGGATAACTTTGCGAAATGAAATAGGGGAGGCAGCAGAGCAACATTTAGGTAAAAAGAAAAAGCCTAGTAGAAATCCCTAAACATACTGAATTTAATCAAAATATCCACAGGTGTACTGCCGGTCTATAGTGTCCAACGGGCACAATATTTCGGCAATCAAACATGTCGCCATCATCAGGTGAACTGACGGACTGAGCTCCTGATGGCGACATGTTTGATCGCCGAAATATTGTGCCCGTTGGACACTATAGACCGGCAGTACACCCGTGGATATTTTGATTATCAAATACGCCGGGAGAAACTCAAGAATCACATCATACTGAATTTAATTCATGAAAAAAATAATTAGACAAAAGGGAATACAAATGTCTAAAAATGAGATTACAGAAAGTGCAAAATTGCTAAGAGGAATGGATAGAGGACAAATGTAAGGCTATATAACTAGAGGAAAGCTAGATGCCACCTATAGGAAATGTAAAGAGACATTTCAGAAAAAAGAAGCAACTGTATGGATTCCAGGAGCTCAGATGACAAGCCAGTATTAAACAGAAAGGGAGGCTTGCAGGTGGAAGAAACATGTAGAGGGTTTATATGAGGGGGACATACTTGTGGGCTATATTATAGAAAGAAAAGAAGAAGTAGATGAAGATGAGAGGGGAAGTATAATACTATGACAGAACACTGAAATATTTAAGTGGAAACAAGGCCCCTGGAGCAGATGAGATTCCATCAGAATTACTGAAATCCTTTGGAGGGCCAGCCAAGACAAAATTATTCTATCTGGTGTGCAAGATCTCCAAACAGGTGACCTACCCTCATCCCTCACGAAGAATTTAATAATTCTAATTCCAAAGAAGACAGTTCTGACATATGAGAATTTTATAGAACAGTCAGTTTAATAAGTGTTTTGCACAAATTGTTACAAATTATTTATGGAAGAATAGAAAAACTGATTGAATCCAACGTTGAAGAAGATCAGTTTGGGTTCTGGAGAAGTATAAAAACATGTAAGGTAATATTTACCCTATGACTGTCCTAGAAGATAGATTGAAGAAAGTTAAACCTAAGCCCATAGCATGTGTAGATTTAGGGAAAATGTTTGACACCGTTGACTGGCCTGTATGCTTCGAAATTCTGAAGTTAGTGGGAATAAAATATGGTGTGTGAAAACTTATTTACAGCTTGTAAAGAAACCAGACTGCAGTTACAAGAATTGAAGGACATGAAAGGAAGCCATAATTGAGAGAGGAGTGAAACAGTTGTTGCATATTCCCAATGGTGTTCAATCTGTAAGCAGTGAAGGAAATCAAGGTGACATAATGGAAAGGGAATTAAAAGTTCATGGAGAGGAAATAAAGAAATTTAAGTTTTGCTGATGGCATTGTCATACTGCCAGAGATGGCTAAGGATTTTGAAAAACAGTTATATGAAATGGATAATATGTTGAAAGAAGAGTGTACAATGAATATCAGCAAAAGTGAAACAGGTGTAATGGACTGTAACAGAGTTAAATTAGGCCATGCTGATGGAATCAGATTAGAAAATGTGAAACTAATAGTAGTAGCGGAGTTTTGCTATTTGTGCAGTAAAATAACTGATGAAGACAGAAATACAGAGGAAATAAAATACAGACTGGCAAACAAGAAAAGCATTTCTGAAAGAGAGACACTTGTTAACATGTAATATCAGTGAAGTGTTAGGAAGTCTTTTCTGAAAGTATTTGTCTGGAGTGCAGCCTTGTAGAAACTGAAATGTGGATGATAAACAGTTCAAAGAAGAAGAGAATAGAAGCCTTTGAATTGTGGTGCCTTATAAGAATGCTGAAAATAAAATGGTTAGGTGAGATAACAGGTGAGGAGGTGCTGAATCAAACTGGGGGAAAAACTAATTCTGACACAACTTGACTAAGAGAAGTGTTCGATTGATGGGACAAATTCTCAGTCTGGCAGAGGAAGGATGTGTGGCGATAATACAGTAAGCAGATTCAAATAGATGTAGGCTGCAGTAGTTATGCAGAGATGAAGAGACTTGCACATGATAGACTAACATGGGGAGCTGCAACAAATCAATCTTTAGACTGTAAACCACAACAGCAACAAGTAAGTAAAACTTTTAATTTATTAAATTATTCTGTTTTTGATAGCAAGTTTTGCTCCAATTGGCTCAACTCTTTTAAAGTTACCTTCATTGCATTAACTGAGATTTCCATATTTTATTCTTTGGCTATCAGATGCAACATAGGTATATCATATTGTAATTTATTTTCACTGTCGAATACAATAAACAGGTCATTTGCAAAGTGGCAAATGTGTATGTTTCCATTCTGTGATCAGTAATCGAGATAAACACCATCATGGAAACATCAGATAATTGCATAATGTTTTTCAATGTAATCCCATCAATGTAAATGAGGCAGACAGCTGTTTATTACATATCATTAGTGGTACTGACATATGTCTCATATATTGAACCTAAACATTTGGAAGGACCATTATAAATTATAGCTCTGACTGCTCATGGGCAGGCTATTATCAAGTGTAACCATTTTCTTTTGGGGGATTTTGTATTCTGTTGTATGTTTTTTTATTTGTAAAATTGTGAATTGTTGATCTACAACTTCTTTTGTCTTTCTTTTTGTCCTTCTGTTGCTAGTGTGTAGGGTTGTCATGATCCTGGAAATTGCCTAAATTCAGATGAAAATCTTTCTAAAAACTTAACAGTCGCCAAGATTCTGGATGTTCTTAGGTAAATTCTTTGTGTGTTTAGGTTTTGTTCCATTAGGTTTTGTTCCATTATGTTTTGTTCCATTTTCATTTCTTGTTGGCTATTGTACTACTCATTACATTGGTGGAATGAACGATACCCTGTTTATCACAGTAGGTGTGTGTGGCTGTTTAAATCTGATTAAGTTGTTCGTTATTACTGTCCCTTTCAGTCGATCTGTTGTTTAGGTTGTGAAATATTGTCTGCTTTTGCCAAGGTTTGGTATAGTCTATTAGTTCTCTCTGTATGAATTTTGTTCCTGATATTTTGTGCACTAGTCCTCAATTTGTGCTGGATTTTGTTCTTAATCATATTCTAAGGATCCCTCTTTTATTCTCTGCTATTTTTTAATGAGAGCATAGAGTGCCATGCATACTGGTGTTGAATGTTAAAATATTTGCCTTAACCCAACCTTTGGCCTTATTACATTTTATTATTTGTTACATTTTAAGAACCTTGAATTGAATCAAGTCATTTTGCTACTTATTTGTTCTATGAGATTAAATCTGCTGTGCATTCTGCCATTGAAATTTTTAATGTGCTGTTGCCAGGAGAGGTGCAGTTGAGGGTAGCTCCTACATGCTTAGCTGTTTCTCTTGGTGTGGTCTTGTTTCCACAAAGCGTGATGGACCCACCTTTACTTTGGTGTGCAGGATATTTGTGATTTGATTTCTATTTAATCAGGCACGGTTTGAGTTCTGCTGTTTACCATTAGTTTTCAGCTGTTGCATCATTTAACTTTGATAACAGTATGTCATGCTAACAGCTTGCACTCAGAGCCCCCTCACCAACTGTCAAGTTGTTAGATATTTGCTGCCTACAGATTGATGTTTTGCAGAGTCTTGTTAACCTTGTTCACCAGAAGTGTATCACATTTTCCAGAATTGCATAAGCAAAGAGCTTCTGATGAAGTCCATTGTGCCACAGTTGTCAAATGTCCTCTCTGTAATTAAAAGTAGTGCATCGGCACATTCACAGCTATTTAACATTCTTGAGGTTTTGTTGGTGACTGTAGTGACAGGGTCAACTCTTTTGGAAATCATCTTATGTTTTTGCATTATCCGTTGTTCTTCCACTTAATTTAAAAGATTTTCACTCAAATAACGAGCACATAACTGGGAGGAGTGTTGCCAGTTGCTTAGGGTAATGAGCTGTTGGCTTGTTTGCCAGCTCCAGGTAGTGACACAACCTTTTCGATTTTCCATTGGACTAATTCTGAGGCAATTTCCAGATGACGTAGGATAGCTCACCGAGACCTTCAACTATTTTTTTCTGTGGGACCAGTCATAGATGTAGTTATTTTATTCTCTCATTCCTGGATTTTTGCTTTCTTTCATTGATGAATTGATCTCTTCATCGTTATGTCTTTGATGAGCTTATACTGTGGTTCAATGGCTGTCATTGGTGTTATTAATTTTTTGAGGAGCACTTCCTTCACAATTTTGCTATGTTCAATATCAAATATTTCCCCTTATGGTAGCTTATATATTCCTTTTAACACTTGTGGGAGTATTAACACTTTTTATGATTCCAAGTCATGATACATCTTTGAGAGAAGGGCTGTAATTGCTTGTGATTTGCCTGCTAACTTTGTGAATCTTTTCGAGCTCTGTTGCTTGTGACCTTCTTGACCATTTTTTAAAGGTTATTCAGAATACAGTCTTTTGTTTTCACAGATGTTGAACAATTTTTGTGCTTTGTATTTTTGCAGATGCTATTGTTGGTTTTCTCTGTAATGAACCAAACTGCCTATAGCTGCAATACCATGTCTCAGGTATGCCTGACTGCCACAGTCAATGACTATGGTGACACAGCGTCCTCAGCAGCAGTGAGCCACTACCACATTCTAATGTACTTCCACAATATGATGACAGAGTCCTCGGACACTGACGAACCCTTGAGAAGTTTCCAGACGAGTGAAGAATGTGACAGTGCTCCTTCTGTCACATGATAAGCCTCCAAACACCACTATTTATACCTCTGGGGCCAGCCACTTATTGTCGGACAGCTAGGCTATGTTATGACATCCACCCAGTGTCGAATGCTGTTGTGTAATTGATGGCAGACCTACAATGCCACTGCTGCCACTGACACTGGGCCTCAAACACTCAACTGCTGCCTGACCACCCAGCCTCTCGGAAGGCCTGTGCTCTGCGTTTCCATGTTTTGAAGCTGAACTGAGATCTTCCCAACCCAGTATTGCTGGGGCCTGACTCAGCCAGTTGTACCCGTCCATTATCCAGTGCGGAGTCAGAGCATTGGTTTCCCCTGCCGTCACTTGGCCACCTTCTCTAAGTCAACAGCAGATGCCACAGCCGGGCCTCCTACAGCTTTGTTTGTACAAGTCCTCCATGGGGTCATGAAATAGCATCAGTGGGAGCACTTGGGTGTGCTGCCACATCAACACCCATGACCAAGAAGATCAAATGATTGTAAATAATAAACAATAAATGCTATTTATGTCCATAGACTGCCTTCTCCTGGCACACGCATCCACTTGCCCAGTCCAAGCAATCTTGACATCACATCACATTATGTTCTTCTATTTCCATTTTGTTGTGTTTAACCTCTGGCTTGTTACCTGCTGCATTACATCTTTTTTATGGACAATCTTCTGCCACCTGTTTGAAGTTGGCAATGAGTTTTTGTTGTATGATTTGAGATTGTCCACATTTTCTGAGAGTTGTAGGCTTGGCAGTTCCTATTTCAGGACTTCCCTGTAGCATTCCATGTATATCATTTTCGAAATGTTACACCCTGCCTAAGAGAAGAAGCCTTTCCTTCGGCTCGCAACTGTAAATGCATATTGTTGTCAGGCTATCATTTCTATAGTGTCATTTCTTCCAAGTAGCATCAAAATGAAACTATTACTACTATTGCTAACATAGTCTGTGTGCCAACAGTATGCTTGATTCACACAGCTGCCACCTGCACAGCTCACTCACGTTCAACAACAAAGTGTTTGCTGCTACTTCGTTATGGTGATGTAGGATGTCATAGATCAGGGAGTGGGTGCTATTATGAATATGCTATTTGATGAAAGGTTTTGATTTTTGTGGATTTGTGATGGCTGAGGACTGGAGGGAGATGTGACATCAGAGAAAGTAAGAAAAAAAGATGGATGGGATACACTATCCAATTAAAAGTATCCAGACATCCCTTACTGTATTGTGGAATTGACCACTAGCTGTCACAAGAGTCAGATTCGCAGTATACAACAAGGCGGGAAATACAGTGTAGCCAGTAATAATGGCAAAACGGGTCTGTCAGTAGGGCTCAGTGACTTTGAAAGTGGACTAATTGTTGGATATCACTTGAGTAATAAATTCAGCAGGGACAGTTCAATCGTTCTAAAGCTGTCCAAACCTACTATTAGTGATGTGACTGTGAAGTGGAAATTCAAAGAACAACCATAGGTAAATTAAGACCATGCAGACCTCATGTACTAATGGACTGGTACAGTTGAGCACTGCCGAGGATGGTTGTAAAAAAATCACAAGAAATCAATGAAAGGAATTATTCGTGGACTCCACAGAGCTACCGACAGTCCAGCTACCACAATGACTGTGCATAGAGTGCTCAAAAGAATGTGATGCTGTGGTTTAGCAGCTCCTCATAAGCCATGTGTTTATGTAGTTCATGTTAAGCAATGCTGGAAGTGGTGTAAAGAGCAGTGCCATTGGCCGTGGATGACTGGAAACTAGGCACATGTGGTGATGTATCACGCTGTACCCTGTAGCAGTCCAATGGAAGGAATTGGGTCTGGCAAATGTGTGGATAATGTTACCTGCAATCATGTGTAGTGCCAACAGTGAAGTACAGAGGAGGGGTGCTACTGTATGGGGTTGTTTCTCGTGGTTAGAGCGAGGTGTCTTTACTTTGCTTAAGGAAACTCTCAATGTGGGAGGATATGAACACATTTTAGAGTATCGTGTACTGTGTACATTTCATAGATGATGATGGTTTATATCAGCATGACAGTGCACTCTGTCATAAAGCAGTGTTTGTGAGGCATTTCAAGAATAGGCCGTCTATGGCTGGTCAATTATATTATGTGAGTTGTTAAGTCTTGTCGTTCTTCTTGACTTCACTGAGATAATCAGTTTGCTTCAGTCAAAGCAAGAAAATGCCCTGTAAAATCATATTTAAAACACAGTTCCACCAAAGAGCTCTTTTTCAGTTTTTAATTATATCTTGTTTATTTCCAATTAATAATTTAAGCACTAGCAATAATTTAGTAGGAGCAAATAGAATCTATTCTTTATTATACATCATTCTAAAACTAATATACAGTAGCTGCTTTAAACAATAAGATAAAAGTTTTGATTTACTGTAAGATTTTTTAGAAAGTTTATACAGCTTGTAATTTACGTACAACTGTGGTACATTTAATTTATGGTGTACAATTTGTTTATTTATTTTTATTTTATTATTTTATTTTTTTGCATAGAGTTAACAAAAAGGATGACTATTGCAAATGTCGGTATTGTTACGTAATTATGAAGATGTTCTTATAATACAAACAGAACAAATAGTTGATATAAATTAGCAAGACTATAAAACAAGCCCACACAGGATATGTAGTGTCACAGAAGTAGGTATACAACTAAAATATTTGTAATTTCTAATACAAACTATAAGATCACGTTGTGTCAACTTATAATTCAGACAGAGAGTACACACATTTCTTTGCCAGGAATAATTTGAGTTTCAATTTGAAGAGATTTCCATCATAACCACATAAGTCTTTTGGCAATTGGTTGAACCAAATTTGACCACTGATATATGGGCTGCGATCTGTCATTTTTAACTTTGTTCTTTGTCTAAAGTAACTACTTTTATTTCTAGTGTTGTGGTCTTTTATGTCATTGCATCTTCTTGAATCTTTTTGATGATTTACAAAAAATAAAATTATCTTATATAAATACAGGGAATACACTGTAACATACTTATGTTGCACAAAAATCTCTCTAACAGAATTATTATGACCCAGATAATGCATTATATATTTTTCATCAGTTTATACCTAGTTAATTTAGGTAATATTTTTCTGTAACATTTAATTTTTTTAAAGCTGCTTACAAAATAATAACATTTGTTAATTTTACACTAAAGGAAAGTAGTTTAACAGTGAGGGCAGCTGGGTGTAGAGTAGAAATATTTCTACTCTGTACGGTAGGGCTCTGATTATAACTTCTTTCCTATAATCAAATTGTGGACAAGACACTTCTACAGTTTCGGTGTGTTGACAGTGGTGTAGCATTACAAGACCGCTTCCGAATTGGTCTGCATTACCATGATTCTGATGAAATCTAACCAATGGCACTTGGTACTGGCTCCACACAGCACTGCTTGGTCCTTCCTACGAAAATTATCCATTAGCAATTTTAAATAAAAATAACAACAGTGTTCAAGATTATGTACACATGACTGTACAGTATTTTTAACGCATTGGAAATAATGTATCACTGACATCAAATTCTGTACATTTTTGGATGTCTGAAGAATACATTCAAAATTATTCTGTTTTATTATACCACATTTTGCATATTACAAATAGCCACAAGAGGTTTTCTTTTACACGTTTTGTTCCACCTCTCTACATTGCTAAGAAATTGCACCCCAATATTGTGGCAGAGATTAGACACCTTACATTCTTAATGAAGCTCACCTAAAACTGGTGGACGATTTTTCTGTAACAGAAGATAATTATGTTCCAGTAACTGGATATATTTTTGGTGCTAAAGAGCCTGAAAATAATGCCTTGGTTTCTTCTAAGTTTATGTCACATAAATAAGAAACTAAATGCAGATGAGTGGAGAAATCATAGTTATTCCCATAACAAAATATTTAATAGCTGATGATCCCAATTTCCAGCACTATGGAAGCAACAATATTATTGTTACACACTCGCACCAAACAACTTTGTTGTTCAGCAAAACAGTCAAACAATCAGAAGGCTTCAAAAGTCTGGCAACTAACTGATTAAATTAAAGTTAGTGATGATCTAGCAAACCTAGTGCTGTTTTTGTGAGATTTGAGTCCAGGCACACTGTGTCATTACAATATGTCTGTCTACTATGTTTCAACGCAATTCTGTGAAGCTTTAATGCAGATTTTGAAGTTTAACCTGCGGCGTCTCTGGTATGTCATGCCCTATCTCTCACGCTGACCTCTTTGAACTGCTTTGCTTTACATCTCTCTCGGTGTGCAACTTGTGTACTGCCATGTTTTGTTCTTCTTGCTTCATGTGATAACCATAGTGGTGACCCCAACATTATCATTATATGATTGTGAGTTATTTTGTGCTTCCCTTCATCATTAACGAACTTGGTGTGCCAGCAACGGGTCTACCAGCGACTTTTGGTGCTAGTGCCACACATCCTATTAACATTGTTTGTGAACATGAGTGGTCAAGTGTACCTTATGTGTGTTTGGTTAAAAGTGAACAATTATCTATGCCCGGCCATGCCAGCGGCCACTTAACCTTAACTGCCCCAACATGGCCTCCGTCAGCTGCGACAGCTCAACAACAGCCACAATGTGGACAGTGCACGCAACCTAACAGTAATCGTGGACGATCACCCAGTTAAGGACATTGTGGTTCACCCCTCAGCTATGCAGTGTCCTTCGGTTTGGTTTGGTGTGCCGTCGATGATGTTACAGAACTGTGATTCAAACATTCCTATGCATAGGGTTGGACACTCTCCCCCCCCCTCACATACCATCTCAGTGACACCGGTTGCCTCGACTGCACCGGTTTCTGCACCACTGCCTTCCGTCCACTTTTGTAACGGCGCCGGGCATACTGCCCACGCTGGTTATCAGGTCAGCCCCTCCATGGCTGCACTGCGACCACCTTCTGTCAGCTGTTGTAACGGCACCAGCCATTACACCCACACCATGTTCATTGTCAGAACTGCAGTTGGGACGCACCATGCCACCTTTGCACCCGCACTCTGCACACTGTGTGCTACATGCAGCTGCCCCCCCATGGAGACCTCGAGCGATGCATCGTCCAGTGCTACTGCACACCCAGTGTCAGGGGCTTCCTGCTCTGCTCGCACAGATCTCCGTCTGCTGGTGCTGCATCAACATGTGTTACCTATCAGGTTTCCTAAGCTGCCCACTTTGCAAAAAGATAACCCAAAGACTTGGTGGATCACCTACTGGATATCCACGGTATTTTGGACAATGACGCACGTTTTGTCTGCCTGATGAGTCACCTCCATGCTCACCTGGACCACATCAGAAATCTGCTTCTCACACGCCTCTACTGCGTCTTCTCACCAATCTGCTCCTGTGTCGAGCATTCCTCCGCCTGCTGTCGTTTTCTCACCACCACGGACGAATATACAAGACGCAACTCCATGCTCCACTCCTGTACTGCGTCTTCCATCACCGACTTCAGCCGACGCACTGCCTACATCGCCCCAGTTCAGCAAGGTCAGTGAACCAATGTTGCCTGCGGACCCCTTCCTGACCTCTCTTGCCAACCTCCCTTCGCGAGTATTGGCCATCAGTAATGGCACTCGTCACAGGATTCGCACCACAGATTGCCCACCTGTATGTTATGAGGCCAAGCGCCTTAATGCTTCCAAACTTCTGCGTGCCAAGGAAATCGTTCAGGATCTGTTGGCTTCGGGAGTGCTCCACCCTCTTACAGCAATTGGTCTTCACCTATTCACCTTGTTCCCAAAAAGGACGGCACCTTACACATGTGCAGGGACTATAGGTCCTTTAATGGTCACACCATTACTTATAATTACCCCATTCCTCATATCCAGGATTTCACAGAATTACTACATGGTTCTAAGTTTTTCTCTGTGTTTTAGATTGTTCCAAGGCATACCATCAAATCCCTATGCATCCACCGGATATTCCGAAGATGGCCATCATCACACCCTTCGGCCTATTTGAATACTGTTACATGCCTTACGGGTTTAAAAATGCTGCGCAGATGTGGCAGCGGTTCATTGATTCCAGTTTGCTACCTCTGCCATTTGCTTACACTTACTTAGAAGATACTGATATTTTCCTCCTCTGCTGAGGAACATCAAATTCACCTCTATGCAGTCTGTTCGGCCCCCTTTGCCAATGGCGTGGTGATCAACCATGATAAATCTCTACTCTGTTCCACATCTGTTACGTTCCTAGGCCATACTGTCTCTGCCGACGCCCTCTGTCGAAACCACACTTGATCTCCTTCTTCCTGAATATTATGCTCGGCTTCGTCGCTTTCTGGGTATATCCCTCAGGCTGCCTCCGTCCAATTGGCCCCAACCGACGTCCTCTCCGGCGAAAACACCATGAGGAAACGGAAGTTGAAGTGGACCAAGTAAAACTGTGAGTACCGGGCGTGAGTCGTGCTTCGGTAGCTCAGATGGTAGCGCACTTGCCCGCGAAAGGGAAAGATCCCGAGTTCGAGTCTCGGTCGGGCACACAGTTTTAATCTGCCAGGAAGTATCCATTACACGATTCTCACCTTTATCTAACAATAATTGTCTGCGATTCTAGTGAACTGCAGGTTTAGCGTTCCCAAGGTACTGTGGCTGTAGTAATCTCCATACTCACTGAAGCCTAACCCCCACAGACATAATTTTGGCGTTGTGCAGGGTAACTTTCAACGTATTGTGGTATAGGTAGCACGTGGCCTCCCAGTGACCCGTTAAAGAATAATTTATTACATTCGCTTGATTTCATACCCCCATTTATCTATGCATCTATAAAGTATTGAAAACGTTGGCAAAAGTGAAAAGTAAACACGGTGTGTATTTTTTGACTCAGCATTCAGTATTGCTTGGTTATGTCTCGAGTTTGTTTTTCAGACAATGTTAGTTATACATTAAGAATGATAAACAACAGCAAGGGTTGATTTATTGATGAATAGTTGACTGATATGCACCTCCTGTGTGGGTTAACTGAATGCACTGGGAGAGGGACGCAATGATTTTTGTACTGAGGTGTCACTGCAGCAGTGGCAACCACACACAGCACTTTTGCATTTGTCGGAGTGTTGTCGTATTATTCTGTGTGTTATGGCGTTTGTTCTGGTGATGGCATACACAGCCTGACGAAAAAGTGAAGCACCCAGAAGACATGATAGTATTTCATTGTAACTTCATGCACGAACACACCATAGGTGGGTGTGTAAATGATTGGAGTTACAGTTCTTGGGTACATTAGAGTTGCTCGTGTTTAGTGTTGTTGGAAGATCAGGTGAGGCACGTAATGGGAGTGAACAGTGTCAGTGTTGAGTGATCGCAGTGAAGGACGCAAAGATGTTACGTACTCGTATGTGACAGCATTATCGGCGTCTGACAGAGTGTGAAAGGGACCTCATTGGGGGTTTCGGTATGGCTATCTAGTCTAATTGTGCTATCTGCAATATTTGTGGGGCATTTGGATGTGACAGTACCTCGTGTTGCCCTGCACGGGAACAAGAGAGCAGGCATACTCATCGAGGTTCTAGCCGACCACTACAAGGGAGGATCGCTGTATTATGCACCGAGCACATCAAACGTCTTCACGTTGGGGCCTATCATTGGGGGTTATTTTGGGGGAGGAGATCAGACAGCGAGGTCATCGGTCTCGTCGGATTAGGGAAGGAAGTCGGCCGTGCCCTTTGAAAGGAACCATCCCGGCATTTTCCTGGAGCGATTTAGGGAAATCACGGAAAACCTAAATCAGGACGGCCGGACGCGGGATTGAACCGTCGTCCTCCCGAATGCGAGTCCAGTGTGCTAACCACTGCGCCACCTCGCTCGATCGAGAACAAGTCACAGACTCTGTAGCATTCTGTGTCATCATGCGCCATTTATTGGAGACTCGCAGCAGCCAAACTAGAGAATTCCTGTCCTTCCTATTAACACAACAACACGAATGGCTGCTGTGACCGAGAAGCATCGACTGCTGCTGAATAGCGTCGCATGCCATCATCGTGGTTGTGCACTGTCCCAGGTGACAATCGTCGGCGAGTGTGTCGGCGATCTGGGGAGACGTCCCATTCTGCCAGTGGTTTGGAGGCGCATAGCAGTGCTACGCTGGCATCACGGTGTGGGATGCCGTCGTGTATGACTTGACATCGCGGCTGGTAGTGACTGCGGGAATCACAAAAATGGTTCAAATGGCTCTAAGCTACTTAAACCTAACTAACCTAAGGACATCACACACATCCATGCCCGAGGCAGGATTCGAGCCTGCCACCGGAGCAGCCGCGTGGTTCCAGACTGACGTGCCTAGAACCGCTGGGCTACAGCGGCCGGCTGACTCAGGCAACCCTGACGGCACAACAATACGTCACGAACATCCCGCTATCCCCCCGTGTTAGCTCTCGTGCAGCGGTATCGTGGAGATTTTATTTTTTTTTTAACGCCAATGTTCCAGTACACATTGCATGTGTCACTATGAATTGTCTGCGTGATGCTGAGGTACTGTCGTCGCCAGCAAGAGATCCTGACCTTTCCCACAAAGAACATGTGTAGGACCAGCTCAGACGTGAATGCTGTCCCAGGACCGGCATCGAGGATACTAGGAACGAGTTAAGAACAACTGGGGGCCAGCTTGCCTCAGGAGAGACTACACGGGCTTTATGACACTCTCCCAACCTAATCAGTGTATGCATCCAGGGCAGAAGTGGGAGAAAGGTCATATAGATAAGTGGGCGCATGTTGCCGAGTGCTTTGTAATCACACAACTAATATGAAATACTCCCTGAGATTTCATTTTGTTTTCACTTCTCCTTAGGAGTGCTTTACTTTGTCAGAGAGGGCGTTACAGGCTTTTTCACCATTGTGAATGTACTTCCACAGAAGTAAAGGACACAGTAGTAACAAACAGAATAACTCAGTGTTACTTTATTACTTCGTAATGATCCATCAGAGACCAGGGGTCTCTCACACGGAAATACTCATAATATAGCCCTGAACAATCTCTGAAATTTAGTCAGTGGCGTCAGAGTTCATCCTGTACAACTTGTGTTCGTTCGTTTGTACCTCTGTTCACGGGAAATTATGACGTCTCCACAGCGTAGCGGCAGTCCTGCAGTCAAAATGGATGCGAATCTTCACAGAACATTTCGCAAAAGGCCCCGTTCTTTTCTTTGCCGCTTGCTCATACAGAATAGGTGCTTTCCACCACCCTTGCCCGCGGTTTCTGGTGACAGTTCTCAACACAAGGTAAACATGGCAGCAGTGTACCCAGCACCTACAAGCCGCCCCCCTCCCACTGCAGCACAACATAATGGCAACGGTATTTTGCGAAATATGTTTTATATTGCCTGTCTAAAAATGCTTCAAATGGCTCTGAGCACTATGCGACTCAACTTCTGAGGTCATCAGTCGCCTAGAACTTAGAACTAATTAAACCTAACTAACCTAAGGACATCACACACATCCATGCCCGAGGCAGGACTCGAACCTGCGACCGTAGCGGTCGCTCGGTTCCAGACTGTAGCGCCGAGAACCGCTCGGTCACCACGGCCGGCTGCCTGTCTAAAATGGATATTTTTTTAATGACGTGTTTCGATTCCACATGAAACATCCATAGGTCTGCAGACAAGAGTAAAATTGTGGTTATTTTTATTGCTATACAACAAGATTTTATTAATCAGTCTTTCTGTAATTGAGGATTTTTATGTTTCAGTGTCAACCTAACATTATTGCTATATGGATTTTTTTGTGGATAATTCGTTATGTATCCTGGATTTAATCGTAAGAAGGATTTAATTTCATATCGTTGACTGAAGAAAGTGCCTTTCATATTCATATTAATAAAATAAAATACGTATTTTTATATACTAATGTAATATGCTTACCATTTATGCATCAAAGTTATCTATCTTAAAAACATTGGTTGAATACCTACCAGTCTTTGAGATATAATACGTTTTGTGTACTTTCTAACAAAATTAGTTCTTGAGCCACGATACGTTGTCGAAACAACTCTACCGAAAATTACAACTCTAGAACTTGCCGTCTCTTGCATAAACGTTTGCCGACGCCCTTGATAACATACAGTTTTAGTGTCGTAAGTAATGCTTCTTATATTGCTCAGATAATGGTTCAAAAATCGAAGTGTACATCAGCCGTAAGTATTTAAATGTAGTGACATAAAGTATTGTTATACGTTACCGTCACTTACTGCATGGATGTAAAATGATACGTGCTCCCTAACATGGTCCCCGCGATTCACCAGCGCGACCTGGCGGGTGGGAACACTGTTCTGCACCGCCTCCAAAGCCGCGCCCGAAGTTCGGCGCCTGCTACACGAGATAGCGATCTCCATATTTCATATCAGTGTCAACTGGCGGCTCGGCGGCAGCTCAGCTAGCTGCCTCAGAGTCGGGCCACTGAGGCACACGAAATCATTATTTGCTGTCTGGCGTAACGTTGACGCTCCTTACCTCATTGGTAAGTGTTTTTCGAACGTCAGCGGTGTACTTCTAAAGATTACTCGTCGCTATCATGACTTAGCATCGGTTGCGAAGAAATTCAGCATCCTCTATTTCGGTCGATTATGTTTCAGAACATGGCATCGGCTAATAGCCTGCTAATGAAAAGCTGGCACTGATTAGAGCGCCAGACTTATTATAACACTGATTCCAGGGGGCTGCAAGAGGCGAGGACTTAAATGGTGCCTGTATTTCTAAAAGCAGCATTGTATTGTGATGTTAAATATTACTTTTGTAACTTGTAATTTCGTTGTAACAATATTAATTTGCAAAAGAGAACAATAAATGCATTCAACAATGTAGGAATGAGGCTGTTGAAAATTGCGTAAAAGCAAAATGCAGTTACGTTTTTTCACCATCTTGAAGGCTTTCCTTATTCTTCCCCTTGGTAACTGATCTCCAGTACGCTTGCATTTCCGTAACAGAAAAATATATATTGTTGCAAAGTGTCTCGATATATGTTGCTGGTACGTCCGACTTAAACGTGCATGTGAAAAACTGGCGCAAAGTAACCGTCAACATTCACACCTATGCCCCCGCAACCCAGCTTATGGTGTTTGACGGAGTTTCCTTCTTGTATCGCTCTCACCCCTCCCCCTTTTTTTCCTGTTTCAATCGTTAACGACTACTGAGCGTCTCTGTATGAGCTAAAATATCTTTAACTGTACCTTCTTAGTCTACACAAGACATATGTCAGAGGAAGCTTGCCCGTAATAGGAAATCTTGGTGCAGAAACCATAAAACCCGTACTGTAGAACAATGGAAGAAAGTCATATGGTCAGTTGAATCTTGTCCCGCACTGTTTCTAACTTCTGGTCGAGTTTACGTCCCAAGAGTGAAACATGGAAGATGTTCAGTGATACTTTGGGCACCCGTGTCGTGGTATAGCACGAGCCCGGCGGTAGCTCTGCAGGGTTGCATTTCTGCCGAGCATTATGTTATCAGGCCCGGTGTTTGTTCCCCAGTGGTGATGCTGTGTTCCCAGACGACATGACCTCTGTTCACACAGGGACTGGTTATGTGAGCACTAGGATGAATAAATCTCCCTTGGCCACCACACTCACCAGATCTCAATATCATTGAGCCTTTGTAGCCTACGTTGGTGAGAAGGGTGCGTGATCGGTGCCCGCCTCGCTCATTGTTAGCTGAACTTCTTGTCCACTCCCTGTAAAACGTTCTCTCATTAAGCTCTCAAGGTAATTTTCGGATAAGGCATTTAGA
Source organism: Schistocerca gregaria (assembly GCF_023897955.1). Classification (NCBI taxonomy): domain Eukaryota; kingdom Metazoa; phylum Arthropoda; class Insecta; order Orthoptera; family Acrididae; genus Schistocerca; species Schistocerca gregaria. The sequence continues at coordinate 942,592,655 of NC_064922.1, read as the reverse complement.
ATAAGGTCACGTGAATCCATACCCTTACCTCCCGCTAGAATCATTTAATTTCCCACTCGATAGCAAGTAAGTTGAAATCCGCCCCTGCATCATAACACTGTCAGGAACGTTGTCGGCGATCTTGTCCAAGCTTTCGCTGGACTGTTACGCAACTATGGCTACTGATCGAATCGGTTTAAAAAGCACTGACTACCACGTTTCATCCACACTTAACACCTATCTCCACTAAAATTATTTCGCATTCGGTATCTGTACTAATTTCACTAAATATTCTTGTGCCGTGTACGGCTACAAGCACGCATCCATCTTCAGCATCCTGCCTATTTTCGCAATGTAAAATCCAACAGGAATTAAAACTTTCTTTGCTGTTCCCCTCTTGCTTCAGGGAACTTTCTGTTACTACTATTATGTGGGTATCGTTACTGTTCATATGGTATATTAGCTCTGAGACCTTTCTGTGGACGGTCCGGCAGCTAACTAATACAATGTTAACATTTTATTACTCTGTTCTAAAATGTCGAATACTGTACTCTTTAATTAATACGCCTGAAAACTTTCCCTTTCCGTAATCAAGGGATTGATGGTGGTAGCACAATTAACTAGCCACCAAGATTGCCAGACCTTACAAAAAATGGCTCTGAGCACTATGGAGCTTAACATCTGAGGTCATCAGCCCCCTAGAACTTAGAACTATTTAAACGTAACTAACCTAAGGACATCACATTCATCCATGCCCGAGGCAGGATTCGAACCTGCAACCGTAGTGGTTTATGAGGTTCATAGAGTTTCAGGTGTACAAAAGAAAGGTGAATACTCGAGATGAATTTCTCGGTCGCACTTCGGACGCTGCTGTTCCAATTAGGGAACGTACAAATGCACTCGGACCAGGAATACAGCAGGTTCTCCGAAGTATGCTCCTATGTAGTGACGTTAACGGTGGGATATTCGAATTGCACAACAGGTTGTTATGACGTGTAAGATAGTACTTAGAGGCGTTTGTGTTAAAAATACGTATTTTTCAATTGGTAACTAGTAAAACTGAAACGTCCGTTTTCTTCCGTCGCCGTCCGTGTTTCAGCGGCGCGTGGTGGAGTCCCCTAGCGGCTGCGCCGTGCGGTGTGCGAAACCTAGCCTGTGGCGTGTTACTCCGTAGACTTCCTCCGCAACCTTTGTTGAAGGACCTGGATAATTCCAATGTACTGCTACACATATGCTGTCATGTTTAATCTGGGTCACCAGCCTCGATGAGACCCGCGAGATTAGGTTAAAACAGTCACTTCCTCTACAGCACTACTCAGTGCCCTGAAGCCATCTAACTACCTCCATAATTACCCAAGTGCGACCACTGGATTTGGCAAAAAACACCGCAGTCAGTCAGTACACCATCAGCATTTCAGTACATCATCAGCAAATCAGTACACCATCGGCAATACAGTACACCGTCAGCAACCGTTTCCTCTCTTCTGCATACGACACTGGAACATTGTCAAGAAGGTAAAGACATGCAAGAGAACTCCACCATTCAAATTTCTATTGCAGAAAAATTCCATTTATTATCTTCTAATAACCCACGACAATTCCGATTCGTCCATTACATAACACCTCCAGTTAGCCACGTGCTCCAAGCTCTGTTAGGCGACAGACTGAGATTTTTCCCACGCTCGCACAAGGGAATGCACTTCCGAACAATTTGTGAACCTGTAATACAAATAAAACAACCTTATTGACCCCTGACAACGAACTTCCGAAATACACCTCCACACCGCCGCCGTCACAGAGAGTTCAGACTTGCCTCGTGCACCCTCCAAGGCCCACCGCCCGACTCTGTTGTTTCGTGCCCCTCATAGCTCCCCAGCATTCTTTTCATATGCTAGCGTTTCGGTATATCAAGCTCCAGAACGGTAAGTGGTCTCTGCTGTTTGTTTCCTGCTATTTGTAGTATCGTTTCGAGAACCGATCGCGGTCCTCTGGTTTGGAGCCGAGTGGAAGGCTTAAACCAGAGGCTCAGACGATTCTGCGGAGAGCTGGGGTGCAAATTTCTCGACCTCCGCTATCGGGTGGAGAAATGTAGGGTCCCCCTGAATAGGTCAGGCGTGCACTACACGCCGGAAGCGGCTACGAGGGTAGCGGAGTACGTGTGGAGTGCACATGGGGTTTTTTTAGGTTAGAGAATTCCCTCCCTAGGCCCGACAAGACGCCTCCTGAGACGCGGCAAGGCAGGAGTAGGCAAAATGCAACAAGGAATAACAATATTAATGTGCTAATAGTAAACTGCAGAAGCGTCTATAGAAAGGTCCCAGAACTGCTCTCATTAATAAACGGTCACAACGCCCATATAGTACTAGGAACAGAAAGTTGGCTGAAACCAGACGTAAACAGTAATGAAATCCTAAACTCTGATTGGAATGTATACCGCAGAGATAGGCTGGACAGTGAAGGGGGAGGCGTGTTTATAGCGATAAGAAGTGCAATAGTATCGAAGGAAATTGACGGAGATTCGAATTGTGAAATGATTTGGGTGAAGGTCACGGTTAAAGCAGGCTCAGACATGGTAATTGGATGTCTCTATAGGCCCCCGGGCTCAGCAGCTGTTGTGGCTCAGCACCTGAAGAATAATTTGGAAAATATTTCGAGTAGATTTCCCCACCATGTTATAGTTCTGGGTGGAGATTTTAATTTGCCGGATATAGACTGGGAGACTCAAACGTTCATAACGGGTGGCAGGGACAAAGAATCCAGTGAAATATTTCTAAGTGCTTTATCTGAAAACTACCTTGAGCAGTTAAACAGAAAACCGACTCGTGGCGATAATATATTAGACCTTCTGGTGACAAACAGACCCGAACTATTTGAATCAGTTAATGCAGAACAGGGAATCAGCGATCATAAAGCGGTTACTGCGTCGATGATTTCAGCCGTAAATAGAAATATTAAAAAAGGTAGGAAGATTTTTCTGTTTAGCAAAAGTGACAAAAAGCAGATTACAGAGTACCTGACGGCTCAACACAAAAGTTTTGTCTCAAGTGCAGATAGTGTTGAGGATCAGTGGACAAAGTTCAAAACCATGGTACAATATGCGTTAGATGAGTATGTGCCAAGCAAGATCGTAAGAGATGGAAAAGAGCCACCGTGGTACAACAACCGAGTTAGAAAACTGCTGCGGAAGCAAAGGGAACTTCACAGCAAACATAAACATAGCCAAAGCCTTGCAGACAAACAAAAATTACGCGAAGCGAAATGTAGTGTGAGGAGGGCTATGCGAGAGGCTTTCAATGAATTCGAAAGTAACGTTCTATGTACTGACTTGGCAGAAAATCCTAAGAAATTTTGGTCCTATGTCAAAGCGGTAGGTGGATCAAAACAAAATGTCCAGACACTCTGTGACCAAAATGGTACTGAAACAGAGGATGACAGACTAAAGGCCGAAATACTAAATGTCTTCTTCCAAAGCTGTTTCACAGAGGAAGACTGCACTGTGCTTCCTTCTCTAGATTGTCGCACAGTTGACAAAATGGTAGATATCGAAGTAGACGACAGAGGGATAGAGAAACAATTAAAATCGCTCAAAAGAGGAAAGGCCGCTGGTCCTGATGGGATACCAGTTCGATTTTACACAGAGTACGCGAAGGAACTTGCCCCCCTTCTTGCAGCGGTGTACCGTAGGTCTCTAGAAGAGCGAAGCGTTCCAAAGGATTGGAAAAGGGCACAGGTCATCCCCGTTCTCAAGAAGGGACGTCGAACAGATGTGCAGAACTATAGACCTATATCTCTAACGTCGATCAGTTGTAGAATTTTGGAACACGTATTATGTTCGAGTATAATGTCTTTTCTGGAGACTAGAAATCTACTCTGTAGGAATCAGCATGGGTTTCGAAAAAGACGATCGTGTGAAACCCAGCTCGCGCTATTCGTCCACGAGACTCAGAGGGCCTTAGACACGGGTTCACAGGTAGATGCCGTGTTTCTTGACTTCCGCAAGGCGTTTGACACAGTTCCCCATAGTCGTTTAATGAACAAAGTAAGAGCATACGGACTATCAGATCAATTGTGTGATTGGATTGAGGAGTTCCTAGATAACAGAACGCAGCACGTCATTCTCAATGGAGAGAAGTCTTCCGAAGTAAGAGTGATTTCAGGTGTGCCGCAGGGGAGTGTCATAGGACCGTTGCTATTCACAATATACATAAATGACCTGGTGGATGACATCGGAAGTTCACTGAGGCTTTTTGCAGATGATGCTGTGGTGTATCGAGAGGTTGCAACAATGTAAAATTGTACTGAAATGCAGGAGGATCTGCAGCGAATTGACGCATGGTGCACGGAATGGCAATTGAATCTCAATGTAGCGAAGTGTAATGTGATGCGAATACATAGAAAGATAGGTCCCTTATCATTTAGCTACAAAATAGCAGGTCAGCAACTGGAAGCAGTTAATTCCATAAATTATCTGGGAGTACGCATTAGGAGTGATTTAAAATGGAATGATCATATAAAGTTGATCGTCGGTAAAGCAGATGCCAGACTGAGATTCATTGGAAGAATCCTAAGGAAATGCAATCCGACAACAAAGGAAGTAGGTTACAGTACGCTTGTTCGCCCAATGCTTGAATACTGCTCAACAGTGTGGGATCCGCACCAGGTGGGGTTGATAGAGGAGATAGAGAAGATCCAACGGAGAGCAGCGCGCTTCGTTACGGGATCGTTTGGTGATTGCGAAAGCGTTACGGAGATGATAGATAAACTCCAGTGGAAGACTCTGCAGGAGAGACGCTCAGTAGCTCGGTACGGGCTTTTGTTGAAGTTTCGAGAACATGCCTTCACCGAGGAGTCGAGCAGTATATTGCTCCCTCCTACGTATATCTCGCGAAGAGACCATGAGGATAAAATCAGAGAGATTAGAGCCCACACAGAAGCATACCGACAGTCCTTCTTTCCACGTACAATACGAGACTGGAATAGAAGGGAGAACCGATAGAGGTACTCAGGGTACCCTCCGCCACACACCGTCAGGTGGCTTGCGGAGTACGGATGTAGATGTAGATGTAGATGTAGATGCTAACGCTCATAGCACTCCTGTAAAGTGCTGCTGCCTGCCTACGGTTTCAGTAGTTTGATCGCAGAATGCGACTAGGAAGTGGGAAACACTTGCCTTTGAAAACCTCCCGGTTGGGCAGGGACATAGCCGTTAGTTGGATGAAGCAAAGACTGGCCGCTTTGCTCCAGGCGTGAGAACGGTTCCCGTGCCTGGAAGTCGGGAAACAGACGCTGGCGTCCACCACTGCGACCCCCATTCTGCGGCGGTCACGGCCCAGAAACGATCCTGAATAATACAGAAAATAAATAACAATGTACGTGACATGTGTTCTATCTCGGAACCTGTTCCGAAGAGGGCATATATCTACACTACTGGCCATTAAAATTGCTACACCACGAAGATGACGTGCTACAGACGCGAAATTTAACCGACAGGAAGACGATGCTGTGATATGCAAATGATTAGCTTCTCAGAGCATTCACACAAGGTTGGCGCCGGTGGCGACACTTACAACGTGCTGACATGAGGAAAGTCCCCAACCGATTTCTCAAACACAAACAGCACTTGACCGGCGTTGCCTGGTGAAACGTTGTTGTGATGCCTCGTGTAAGGAGGAGAAATGCGTACCATCACGTTTCCGACTTTGATAAAGGTCGCATTGTAGCCTATCGCGATCGCGGTTTATCGTATCGCGACATTGCTGCTCGCGTTGGTCGAGATCCAATGACTGTTAGCAGAAAATGGAATCGATGGGTTCAGGAGGGTAATACGGAACGCCGTGCTGGATCCCAACGGCCTCGTATCGCTAGCAGTCGAGATGAAAGGCATCTTATCCGCATGGCTGTAACGGATCGTGCAGCCAAGTCTCGATCACTGAGTCAACAGATGGGGACGTTTGCAAGACAACAACCATCTGCACGTACAGATCGACGACGTTTGCTGCGGTTAGGTTACCCTTCACGCTGCATCACAGATAGGAGCGCCTGTGATGGTGTACTCAACGATGAACCTGGGTGCGCGAATGGCTAAACATTTTTTCTGATGAATCCAGGTTCTGTTTACAGCATCACGATGGTGCATCCGTGTTTGGCGACATCGCGGTGAACGCACAATGGAAGCGTCTATTCGTCATCGCTATACTGGCGTATCACCCGGCGTGATGGTATGGGGTGCCATTGGTTACACGTCTCGGTCACC